>NC_063188.1:537207-884867 GCF_023159225.1 Perognathus longimembris pacificus | reverse complement strand
GGGTGGCCTTACGATAGCCGCCCCCCACGACACATGCAGTGGGGCTTGCTTGACCACTTGTCTAATGCCCTTCTGTATCCCCTGTCCATTGGTTCCCACACCAATGCAAGCGTTTTCTACCCTGGGAAGCACCCCAAAGCAAATGTGCAACATCCTACCGCCCAATGAGACTATTCTGTGAGGGTCTGGATAGCCCATTGCACCCCAGCCAGCTCCAGCCAGGGACTGCCAAAGACTCACTTGCGGGCACATGCAGGAAGCCAGGTTCTCTGGCCAGGACACATCCTACAGGTTGACTCCTCCCTGTACTCGAATCAATGGTGTCCCTTTCAGGTAAGACAGCAGAGCCCTTAGCAAGCTGGACACTGGATAAAGTCCAGCCGGTGGCCAGCGGCTTACACCTGTAATCCTTGCTATTCAGGACCCGAAATCATAGGACTGCAGTTTGAAGCCAGTCCAGGCAGGAAAATCTGGAAGACATGGATCCCCAATTAACCACCAGGAAGCCAGAAGCTATGGCTCTTGTGGTTAAGTGCTAACCCTGAGCTGAAACCTAAGGGACAGAGCCTAAGCCCTGAGTTCAAGCCCCTAGTAAAGTCCAGCCCCTTGTCACACTACTACTCAACACAGGAGGGGGAAGGCTGACCCCTCACTTGTGAAGTCTGTAGAAATTTCCCAGCTTTAGCTGGGACAGGAGGTGCATGGGGGGAGGGGTGGGAAGAACAGCCTCCTTAGGCATGGGATCTGTCCTGTTCAAAGTCAGCTTGTGATACATAGGGAGACGTCCAAGGAGAGAGAGAACAAGATGGGTGGCAGTGACTCATGCCTGTAATCCTAACTATTCAGCGGCTGAGGTCTGCGGATCACAATTCTAAGCCAGCTAGGCAGGAAAGTCGATTAAGCTCTTAGCTCCAATAAACTACCAAAAAGTAGAGCTGTCACTCAAATGATAGAGGGCTAGCTCAGCAGAAGAACTTCAAGGGCAGCATCCAGGCTGAGTTCAAGCCCCAGAGTTAGCACACAAAAATTAAAAAGCCATGAAGGGAAGTTAGTGAGAAATTTCCAATTATTAACCAACCAAAAAAGCCGTAAGTGGAGCTGTGCACAGCTAAAGTGATAGTGGACCAGCACTGATCAAAAAAGTACAGTGGCTCACACCTACAACCCTAGCTACTCAGGTGGCTGAAATCTGAGGACTGAAGTTCAAGGCTGACCTAAACAGACAAGTTTGTCAGACTCTTATCTCTAATAAATTACTCAGAAAAGACTGGCCATTGCAGGGGCTGGGAATATGGCCGAGGTAAGAGTGATTGCCTCATATAGATGAAGCCCTGGGTTCGATTCCTCAGCACCACATATGTAGGAAACAGCCAGAAGTAGCGCTGTGGCTCAAGTGGTAGAGTGCTAGCCTTGAGCAAAAAGAAGCCAGGGACAGTGCTCAGGCCCTGAGTTCAAGTGGAAGGACTGGCAAAAAAAAAAAAAAAAAAGCTCAGGGACAATGTCCACGCCCTGAGTTCAAGTCTAAAACAACAACAAAAAAAGCTCTGCTCAAAGGCCTGAATTCAAACCCTAGTACTGGAACACAGAAAAAACTATGCCTGATACTGGCTACCCCTTCCTGACCTCAGTCTGTCTCCCCTCCCCTCTAGCCACAAAGCCCTTCTAGGACCTTGTCACTCAGGAATGTGGGACTTAACAAATGTCACTGGGGGTAGATGCTAAGCGTGGTGTCATCTGATATTCAGAAGTTGGAAAATAGCCCAGGAAGGCCCAAGCCATTAGAAATACCTTAGACATTTTGTTTTCTTTTTTCTTTTTCTTGTTTTGCCAGGCCTGGGCACTGTCCCTGAGCTTCTTTTGCTGAAACGTACGACTCTAACAGTTGAGTCACAGTGTCACTTTCGGCTTTTTCAGGTTATGTGGTACTCAGGAATCAAACCCAGGCTTTCATGCATTCTGTGGAAGCACTACCACTAAGCTACATTCCCAATTCCCGCCCCTTTGGTAGTCCTGGGGCTTGGACTCAGGGCCTGAGCACTGTCCCTGGCTTCTTTTTGCTCAAGGCCAGCACTCTACCACTTGAGCCACTGTGCCACTTCTGGCTTTTTCTGTTTATGTGCTGCTGAGGAATCGAACCCAGGGCTTCATACATGCTAGGCAAGTGATGTAACCACTAAGCCACATTCCCAGCCCCAGTCTAGACATTCTGACAACACAAAAACTAAAATCCTCTCCCTAAGCCCAAACCTCTGAGCCTTTGGCAACAAAGGGAAGAGACAAGTGAACATAAGGAAGCACCACTAGCAAGATGTGAGTAGCAGCTCCTAGCCTACCATAGAGAAGAAATCATAAGGCAGAGGCCTGGGCCCCATCTGACCCAGGCCCAGACCAGGCTAAGAGGCCCAGGAGAGGGCAGGAAATGGAAAAGGCAGAGCTTCCACAGGATCAAGCACCCGTCCTGGGGAACCTGGTCCCACAGCAGTAAGATGCTGGGGCCCCAGAACTGCACAGCTCTGGAAAGTGGCAACACATAGACCAACCAGTAAGGCCAGCAGAACATGGATGCTCACAGGTGGCCAGGCCATCAGCACCCAGAAACTAGGGCCTCCCAGTTGGGGCGGGGTAGGGGCAGCAGCAACTCGAAGTTCTAGGTGAGGTTGGCATCCTCCGTGGGCCAATGCGTGTTGACACCACTGGCTAAGTGTTCACATGCACCTGGACAAGAGATTTCTGATCACATGCACTTCCAGAGAACAGCGCTGATCTCTGCCTGTGCTCGCCTTGACCCTGTCTCAATTGACCTCACAGTCAGGAACGAAGGGGCTCCAGCTGATGCCCAACACCTTGTGGGCCCGGACCATGGAGCGGACCGGGTTCCCGTGCCGGTCTGGCTCCAGGGCAGTTGGTGACCCAGGCCTGCAGGCTGGCAGCGGGGTGGGGCCGACAACAGCCGCCCTTGGAATCGGCGGGAGGGCGGAGCTCACGCCAGGGGGCGCCGGGGAACCGAGAGGCCCGGATCGGGGGCGTGGTCCGAGGCCACGTGACCGCGCTCGGCTCTGCGCCAGGCGGGGGGCTGGCGGAGGGGGGGGGAGGGCCCGGGAGGGGGCGAGCCTCGCCCTCTGACCCCCCACCCCCCGTGCTGAGCTCCCTGGGGAGCACACCACCGCCCCCCCCCCCGGACCTTCTCGGAGGCCCGAGTGACCGTTCACACCGGCCCTGTTGGGGAATGGGAGGGGCGGGCCCGTGGCACCCCAAGGGCCCCCGCGGCTGGGGCTCGGCGGAGGCCCCTCGGCTTCTCGCCTCAGGAGAGCCGAGACCCCGTACACCCCGGCTAAGGGGGCGTCGGCGTCCGGGCCCCCAGCACGGAGACGCGGGAACCTTGGCGGAAGGCGTCTGGATGGCCCGCCTCCACTTCCGCCTGCGCGGGCGGGTGCAGCCCGGAAGCTGGGCCTACAGGCCTGCGGCCCTTGCTGACTAGAGCCACCAATAGGGAAGCTCAGCCGGAGGCGAAGTCCCGCCCTCGCGTGTGACGGACGCTTGCTCTGCCCAGTGGGGTCCGTCCTGTGGCGTGGGCGGGGCTGCCACCGCCGTGGTGGGCCGCGCACCCCGCGCGGGGCCACCTAGCGCTTCAGCAAATGGCGTGCCACTGGCCACACCCCAGCTGCCCGGGGTTGGCGGGCGAGGCTTTGTCCTGGGGTTGCAGCTCGGAGTGGAACCAGCGGCTCCAAGAGCTTGTGTACACTTCGCGTGCAGCGTGGCGCCCCCCAGCCCTCAGCTGCCAGCTCTCAGCGTTCAGCAGCAGCTGCTGGTTAGGCCTCACCCCCCCCAGACCCCCAGACCCCAGGCCCCCCCCCTCCTCGTGCCTGCTCACCCCCCCTCCTCGTGCCTGCTCACCCCCCTCTCCTCGTGTCTGTCCGCCCCCCTCCCCTCAGGTGTCACCCATGCTATGCTGGACGTCCACCATGGATGGCTCTCCCTGGACACACAGCTGGCAGACATCTCCTTCTGACCCTTGGGAATAACTGCTGGGCCGGCTGTCGAACGTTCTAGGTTCTTATGTGAGCGAACATTCAATGAGGGCTGTGTGATTTCCGGGTCATGCGACTTTGTCGTGGTGTCCCCCCCCCCCCCCCCAGGAGAGGCGTGCTGTCCATTTCTTCCATGGTTCTGCGCTTTGGGCTCCCCGGCCTTCTGTCTGTGTTGTCTGAGACAGTCCCCCACGTCGCGCACCGTGGGGCCTCCAGGTTCCCACCTCTACTTACGGGGTGCTCGGGTCACAGGCAAACGCCCGCAGAGCCTGGCTCCGTGTCACCATTTGGAGTTTAGAACCCGGTGTGGAGTGGGGAGGGTTGGGGGAGCCCCTGGGGCTTTCCACTCACGCGGTGACTCCGGAAGTCCTTCTGCCAGCTGACACGTGGGGACCGAGTTTCCTCACAGTACTGGGCTGCAGGCGGCGCAGTCACTGAGGGCGGGATCATGGATCCCCAGCATCGCCCAAGACTCACACACTCACACACACACACACACTCACACACACACGACTGGATATTGGCCCGTGGGGTCTTAGACGAGGACAGTAGCATGGGGACACCACCGAGAGTCCCTGTGGACTGGCAGGAAGGAGAGGAGCCCGGCCTCCCGGTGAGCAGAGCCAGGCAGTGCAAAGCTGGCAATTGCCCTCTCCTCCCCGCCCGGCACAGCAAGATTCCCGGGGCCTGCGTGGACAGGGTCTCTGCAGACCCGGGTGCCCATCAGCCACAGGCGCCCGCCTGCCCTCTGAGCAGCCGCTCTGGTGAAGGGGGCAGAGAACCATGCGCGTCCCCCCGTTCCCGGAGCGGGCGGCCTTGCACACTGCACAGGGGACCTGGCCCACGGCGCCTCCTCCCTCTGCCTCAGGCAGCTACGAAGTTCCAGGTCCACACCTGAAGTGGCAGGCGCTGCTGCTAGGTAGAATCTGTGAGTGCTTCCTGCGCGTGCCTGGGCAGGTGGGGCCAGGGTTTTCCGGTAAGCGGAGCTGGTGCTGACTAGGCAAGGATCGGGACTGGTGAGTGTCACACACCTGGGACTTGTCCTCAGCAGTGCTCCCGGTGGACTCTGGGAGAAAGGAAGACAAGTAATTATGAGACCTTGAGTCACAGCCTGCCTCCAGACAATGAACAGGAGAAAGAGGAAAGGAGAATGATAGAATGTGAATCATTTAAAAAATATTTCATCATTCTGTTTGTAAAACTGGTAGAGCAGGGGCTGGAGATATGGCCTAGTGGCAAGAGCGCTTACCTCGTATACATGAGGCCCTGGGTTTGATTCCCCAGCACCACATAACAGAAAAAGCCAGAAGTGGCACTGTGGCTTAAGTGGCAGAGTGCTAGCCTTGAGCAAAAGGAAGCCAGGGACAGTGCTCAGGCCCTGAGTCCAAGGCCCAGGACTGGCAAAAAAAAAAAAAAAACTGGTAGAGCAGTAGCCCTGAATAAAATATCTGAGGGACAATGCCCAGGCCCTGACTTGAAGCCCCATGAGGGACAAAAAAATCTTTAGTAAAAGCTGAGTGCCAGTGCTTCAGACCTGTAACATTAGCTACTCAGGAGGCTAGATCTCAGAATTGGAGCTCGAAGCCACTTTGAGCAGGAAAGTCTGTGACACTGCTAACTCCAATTAACCACCAAGTTGGAAGTGGAGCTGTGACTCAAGTGGTAGAGCTCTAACCTTGAGCTACTGTAATATGGAGGTTAGATCTATCCAGTGCCATCATTGGCCACATGGAAGTTGTGCTATCTAGCATCTTGTCTTGAAGGGTGTGCCTGAATCCCAAGAGACACATGGCCTATAAGCTACTGAACTTGTCAAGTTTCTGCGACTGGGAGCTTCCTAGGACCCTGCTCCCTGACCTGACCTTATTTAGGGTCAGGCCAGCTTAGGCACCATTGTTCATGCCATATGTCTCCATGTTCATTTCCTGTCTCCTGGCTTGTCTCCAGTCACCGTGGCATCCCAAGTCAGCTCTCCATTGGAGCTGGATTGGTTTGTTGATATTGTTTTTTGTTCTTTTCTCCCTGGCCTGTTTCCTAACAGTGTTAAGGGTATTTACGGACTGCAGGCCTTTGTAGCAACTGGCTGCCTACAGACTACTAATAAAGAGTCCAAGATGTGATCCTTCAATATGTGGCTTTGTGGATAATTTACTACATAATACAATGAAGCTTAGTGACAGTGTCCAGGCCGAGTTTAAGCCCCAGAACTGGCACAAAAAATCTAGTAAAAACTATAAATACATAATAAAAACAAGTGAAATATGCAGTCAGTAATATACTCTTTATGGGAATCATGTACCTGATACAACTTGATCGAGTGGAGTCTTAGCCTGCTTCAGTCATCAGACTTAAGTCCTGTGATGGAAGGGGAGGTAAAGTTTTTGGAAGTGTTACTGGAGTGGTGCCGGTGATCCTGCAGGGAGGAGGTCTTCAAATGAGATGATACCTCTGACAGGTCCTTGGGTACCAAGTTCTTGATGTTGTCACAGAAAAGAATTGGAGGATGCATTGAATTGGATGGAGGTCAAGAAGTTTTGTTAGGGGGCTGGGGATATAGCCTAGTGGCAAGAGTGCCTGCCTCGGTATACCCGAGGCCCTAGGTTCGATTCCCCAGCACCACATATACAGAAAACGGCCAGAAGCGGCGCTGTGGCTCAAGTGGCAGAGTGCTAGCCTTGAGCGGGAAGAAGCCAGGGACAGTGCTTAGGCCCTGAGTCCAAGGCCCAGGACTGGCCAAAAAAAAAAAAAAGAAGTTTTGTTAGGAAGATACACAGTACTCAACGGAGACACAGATGTAGGCATATTTGTTAATAGGTGCAATTGGTGTAACATGAAGGGAAAAAAGTCGTTTAGGGTTTGGCTCAAATTTATGTTACGGTAAGTGCTACGTTTTGTTCTTACACACAGCACATTTAGCCTTTCTTGTTTCCCTTTTCTTTAACCCTGACCTGTTCACTGAACTTTGGTCATTGATGTCTGAACACTGTTCAAAGAAAGGATGGGTTTGGTTATGTCCTCTCTTCAGGGGAAGTGTGCATTTTTGACAGAAGTTAAACTTCATTCAACACATGTTTTATGTGAAGAAGAGCCACTTTTTCAAGTGTTTGTTTTTGCAGGATAGATGTGTTTTAAGATACCCTTGCTTGGTTACTAATTATTTTGGGAAAGCAATTGAGTCAGTGGAAAAGAGCTGCCCTTTTATTGTACCTTATGAGCGTGTAAGGCTTAAAGCAAAGAAGAAAATGCTTTTGTTTCTAAATACATGGAATCGCTAATACTGCGTGTGTGTGAATTCCTGGCTTGTGCTTTGTATGTTTGCTTTCCTTGGTGTCCCCCGATCGCCACGGCTGTGAGGGCATGCCACAAGCGTTCCCCAAAGGGAGCTTGGCCATTTGCTAATGTAAATATGGCCTACACCTGTCAGGGGGCAAGGGGAGGACGGTTGGAAAACACCCCTGAGAATCTTCACCGCGTCCCCAGAACACGGGCGTCCTGCGAAGCTGCGCCCGGGCCAGGCACCAGGCAGTCCCGCCCAACTTCTCTGAGCCATCACCCGGGAATGCGCAGACGGTAGGTGTGGGTGCTAGCCCGAGAACCGCCCCGTAGCGATTTGTGCACCAGGCAGGCTGGCAGCGGGGTGGGGCCGAGAACAGCCGCCCTTGGAATCGGCGGGAGGGCGGAGCTCACGCCAGGGGGCGCCGGGGAACCGAGAGGCCCGGATCGGGGCGGGGTCCGAGGCCACGTGATCGTGCGTCCGGCGTTCAGGCGCCACAGCGCGATGGGCGGGGGATGTTCCCGGTACTCACTCCCTTTTTCCCCGTCTCCAAATGTTGCCTGGGAAAGTTTTCTCGACTGGCTAGAGCCTAGTTGTGCCTGCGAGCTCTCCAGAGCCCTAATTCCGAGTGGAATTTTCTGTGCAGAAAGGCACAGGCTCCCCAGGCAGCCGGAGATGGGTATATGGAACACGACTCCGAAAACACGTGCAGTGCTGTGGGGTTAGGGAGCTTGTGGGGTGGTTCCCCTGCTCCACTTTCCCGGCTGACAAAGGGATGGGAGGGGCGGCCTCAGTCCTGTGCTTTCCCGCCAGGTTCTGGAGTCTGGAGGAAATCCTGCAGTGTTTTTGTCTGTGTGCGCCAGCTACAGGGTACCCGCGCTGACGCGGGGGTCCCTTTCAAGTCATGAAATATGTGTAACCCCGACACGGTAAAGCCGGTTAAATTTCCGCCCAAGATGGCCAGCCGGAAGCTAACTTTTCGAGCTGATGTGTCGAACTCCCATTGGCTAGCAACCCGTCCGTCGTCTGGGGCCTCGTCACCGCCCCACTCAAAGACTGTGAAGCTCGTCCTTTACGCAGGCGCAGAAGAACAGCTCATCTATGGTTCACTTCCATGATAGAGCGTCCACCCGCCCTCTAGCTGGAACTCTATGGTTCCCGGGCGGGAAGAGAGTCGGCGTATATAAGGCATGCGCAAGCGTGGGAGCGCCTCTTTTCCTCCGGCGCGGTGAGTATGCGCTCCCTCTTGTGTGGTAGAGCGGCCTTGGCGTTCTCCTCAGGGGTTTAAGCTTTCCTTCGCCTTGTATCCCAACTTTCTTTGTGTCGTTGCAGCCACTGAAGATTCTGGTGTCGCCATGGGTCGCCGCCCCGCCCGGTGGTGAGTACAGTCTTTTTTATTTCAGTGCTTCGGAAAGGGACCGAATTGCTTTTGGCCCCAAACATGGCCATTGGGTGGAGCCTCCCTCCCGTGGCAGTCTTGTCCTGGGAATCGACTCCATGTTGGCCGTACTTTTCTGTTTGCTTTTGTTGGTGACTGATAGCATTCCTTTTCTTGGAAAGTTACTTTGGGGCTTCCCCGGATTTGACGGTTGCTCCGTGTCGGCTTGGGAGACGAGCGGCTGCAGCGCTGCGCTCCGCCCAGCACCTCCACCGTGCTTTCGGAGCACAGTTGTCTCGGGATCTTTTCGTGCCGATCCGGTTTCACTTCCGGGCCTTGTGTTCGGTGGCCAAGGGACGCTTCAGGGCACCCGGAGAATAGAGCTCGGTGCCTCGTGCGTGCTGCAGGGGGCGCACAGTGGCTTCTCGGGTGCCCGATTCTATCACGTGCCCGGAAGTCTCGAGTTGGCAACCATGTATAGGATTTATAGTGCACCGCGCCGTGCTGGTAGTGCCGTGCTGTTTAATGGGAAAGTTTGAAGCTGGATTATCGTAACGTTGTAGAGAAAGGTTTCACTTCACATTCAAATATGCTTTACTTGATCTTGTTCAAATATGCTGGAAATTGGTTGTCAATGCAAAGGAAAATTTGGAACAAGAGATAATTTGCCTAGAAAGGATAAAAGGGCCATTGTACTTTAGGGGACAATTTCTACAAATATACAAATTCATACATCACACCCCCTTGTAATTGTTCAAGAGATCTTTCAAGAAAATGTATTCACCATTCTGTGTATTTCTTCTGCAGTTACCGGTATTGTAAGAACAAGCCGTACCCAAAGTCTCGCTTTTGTCGAGGTGTCCCTGGTAAGTAGCAAAAGAGCTCCCACAGTGGTTTGATTTCTGCTAAATCAGATTCCCTGCAAAGACATTGCACTTACAACCAACTTTTTTTTCCAGATGCCAAAATCCGCATCTTTGACCTGGGACGGAAGAAGGCAAAAGTAGATGAGTTCCCACTTTGTGGACACATGGTGTCAGATGAGTACGAACAGCTCTCCTCTGAAGGTGAGGTTGGACTGTAGATTAACTTATGTGCACTTACCTCCTGAGCTGGGAAGGGCTGTGCTTGTTCTATACTATTCTCACTTTCCTACCTTCCTTACTCCTAGCCCTGGAGGCTGCCCGTATTTGTGCCAACAAGTACATGGTAAAAAGTTGTGGCAAAGATGGCTTTCATATTCGAGTGCGACTGCACCCTTTCCATGTCATTCGCATCAACAAGATGTTGTCCTGTGCTGGAGCTGACAGGTGAGCTGAGACTTGAATCTTGCCAATACATGACACCTGTGTGCTGGGTTTGAAATTTTGTGAGAAACAATAAAGGACCTCACATTGTCAAGACACTCATAGTGAATTAAAGGGCTAACAAATGCACATCTACAGGACTGACTGCTCCAGATAACCAGGGGAGGTGGAAGCATGGCTCAAGCTGAGCAGATTCTGGGGCACAGGTGGAAGGGGGGTGGTTATGGTGATCATGATAGCAATCAGCTACTAGCAACCCTGTAGCTAGAGAGCTGTCTATAGCATTTGGTGGAGCCTCAACCATCACATTGAGAATCCTCTGCAGCCAATTAAGCCGACCAGGTCCCTTTACTCATGGGGACTTGGTGTGCACTGGTTGCAGACAGCAACCTCCTTGGTAGTGTACGGCAACCTGTTGCTTGTATGGGTTGCCCTAAGGGACCTTGGAGACAGTTTTCCAGTGTTTTCGTGCCTCTCATACTACTCCCCTCTATCTAGGCTTCAGACAGGTATGCGGGGGGCCTTCGGGAAGCCCCAGGGCACTGTGGCCAGGGTTCACATTGGCCAGGTAATCATGTCCATCCGCACCAAGCTGCAGAATAAAGAACATGTGATTGAGGCCCTTCGCAGAGCCAAGTTTAAGTTCCCTGGTCGTCAGAAGGTAAGTAGTGCTGCTAGCCATTCTACCTTTCCTTGTTCCTGTTCACGTCACTTATTTGTTCCAATCATTCATCCCCAGATCCACATCTCCAAGAAGTGGGGCTTTACAAAGTTTAATGCCGACGAATTTGAAGACATGGTAGCTGATAAGCGCCTCATCCCAGATGGCTGTGGAGTCAAATACATCCCGAATCGTGGTCCTCTGGATAAGTGGCGAGCCCTGCACTCATGAGGACCCCTCACCAAACTACACACTCGCCCCCCACTTTAATCATGCTCACCAATAAAACTTGCATTGTGTCTAATACGTCTTACATCTAGTTCTTTATTGGGGTTAGTGGACTTCAGATTCATCTGAGCCACATTTGTGGCCAGGTCTCTGATTGTATTTGGTGGGTACCAGCACTGGGACTTAGTGTTGCACACGTGTTCACAGTCAACCCTGGCCAGAAGCCTCCAATGTTATTTTCTAGTGCCTAAGTAAAAGCCTAGACAGGAGGCTCCCACTTGTTGCCACAAGGAAGTGTGACATTGGGAATATTTGGGCCGGGTGAGGGACAGGTTAGTTACAGTGCAAGTTGACTGGCTTCCCGCGGACCCTATTACTCCCTTGTGCCAGCCTTCTCTACCTCAGATGGAAGTGGAAGCTGCATCCCACCCCTGGCAGCCCTGCTCATGTGACAGGGTTCAGTGGGGCAGTGTGGATGGGTCCTGGCAGGCAGTGGTAATCCTCATCTGCAAGCACCCTGTGGGAGGGACCTTACAGCAGTCTAGGCTGGTGAAGCAGCCATATGAAAAGTTCCTGAGCAGGCTCCCTTGAAAAAGATGAAAGAAGGGAAGCAAAGCAGCTGCTGCAAGTCCTTATGGGCCCTGTGGGAGCTGTCTGCCCGGGCCTTGCTCCTGTTAGCACTAGGAGACAGTGCTGGGGAGTGAGACCAGCACCGAACTAGGAAGGACTGGAAAGTCCAGGGAGCTGCAACAGCCACCCACTTGGTAGTAGCATGTTCCTCCAAGTGACTAAGCCCCTAGTGGGCCTAGCCCATTCCCATTCCTCGTGTCTGTGTGTGCTAGTACTGGGGCTTGAACTCAGGGTCTTGGCACTCAGCATTTTCTGCTCAATTCTCCCGCTACCACCGAGTCACAACTCCACTTCCAGGTTTTGCTGATCGAGTGAAGATAAGAATCTCAGATTTGGGCTGGGAATATGGCTTAGTGAGAGTGCTTGCCTCGTATACATGATTCCCCAGCACCACATACATAGAAAAAGCTGTGGCTAAAGTGGTAGAGTATGAGCCTTGAGCAAAAGAGAAGCCAGGGACAGTGCTCAGGCCCTGAGTTCAAGACCCAGGACTGGCAAAAAAAATCTCAGATTTGTCTGCTTGGGTTATTAGTTTGCACCTCAATCCTCAAATCTGAGCCTCCTAAGGACTTACAGTTAAAGATGGGAGCCACTGGTATTCTGCTCCCTTACTGACTTTGGGGTGGTGTCATGCTGTATTGACAAGGCTGGTCTTGAACCAAGCATTACCTCAAGCAATCCTATTACCTCAGACTCCCAAGTAGCTGGGCCTTGAGACCATCAAAGCTAGAGCTTTAAAATGCATTATTTATGTATTTAATACCAGCACTGGGGCTTGATTCAGGGCCTTACATTCTCATTTTTTGTCCAAGGTTGGAACTCTACCACGTGGGTCACACCTTCATTCCCAGAAAGAATTTCCATTTTTAGGCTGGCTTTGAGCTGCAGTCCCCGCATCTCAGCCCCTGGAATAGGGTTGCAGGTGTGAGCTACTGGTGCCTGGTTCTAAATTTTTTATTAAGATAATTCATAGGTGCTGCTGGCTCACACCTGTACTCATAGCTACTCAGGAGGCTAAGTCTCTTGCTTAGCTTTCTGGTTCAACGCTGTTGCTTTACCACATGAGCCACACCCCCACTCTTTTAAGTGGGGATAAGAGTCTCTCAGAAATCAGGTGCTGGTGGTTCAAGCTCGTAATCCTAGTTACTTGTGAGGCTGGAATCTGAAGATCACAGTGCAGAGCCAGCCCAGACAAGAAAGATCGTGTGATTCTTATTTCCAATTAACGAACAGAAGACTATAACTAGAGCTGCGGCTTAAACTAGTAGAGCACTGGCCTTGAGCAAAAAAAACTCAGGGGCAGTGCCCAGGCCCTGCGTTCAAACCCCATCACACACACACTAGAAAGAAAGAAGACTCTCATGGGCTTTTCTACCTTGGGTGGCTTCAAATGATATCCTTAGTCTGTGACAACTCATCCCTAACCTAGCCCCCACCATTCTACTGTCTATATATATTTGATTGTACTAGTGGCCTCATAGAAGTGAAATGACACTGTATTTAGCTTGCTTTGACTCTTGTTCGTATTATTTTATTTTTTCAGTCGTGGGTCTTGAGGGAAGGGCATGGGCGCTGTCCCTGAGGTCTTTTCGCTCAAGGCTAGCAATCTACCACTTTAAGCCACAGCACCACTTCTGGCTTTCTGGTGGTTAACTGGAGATAAGAGTCTCACAGGCCGGTACCAGTGGCTCTCATCTATAATCCTAGCTACTCAGGAGGCTGAGATCTGAAGATTGCAGTTCATAGCTAGCTTGAGCAGAAAAGTCCCCATGAGACTTTTATCTCCAGTAAGGTACTCAAAAAAGCCTGAAGTGGCACTGTGGTTCAAGTGGTTGAGCGCAAATAGGCTTAGAAACAGTGCCCATGCTCTGAGTACAAGCCTCAGGATGGCAGAGAGAGAGAGAGAGAGAGAGAGAGAGAGAGAGAGAGAGAGAGAGAGAGAGAGAGAGAGAGGAGACAGGAGAGAGCAGACAGGAGAGAGGAGAGAGAGAGAGGAGAGAGAGAGAGTTAAACGAGTCTCACAGTCTTTTCTTCCTGGGCTGGCTTTGAACTGTGATCCTCAGATGTTAGCTTCATGAGTAGCTAGGATTACAGGTGTGAGCCACTGGCACCAGGAAAACAAAGACTAATTTTTGTTTTTGTTGTTGTCTGTAGGGCTTGAACTTAGGGGTGAATGGTATCCTTGAACTTCTTGCTCACATGTAGTGTTCTACCACTTGAATCAGGTTCACTTCTGGGTTTTTTGGTGGTTAAGTTGGGATAAGAGACTCATGAACTTTCCTGCCTGGACTGGCTTTTAACCCTGATCTTTGGACCTCAGTTTCCTCAGTAGCTAGAGTTACAGGTGCAAGCAGGAGAGCATCTGATTACCTAGCAGACAGTGTCAGATCTAACCCAGTATGCAAAAAAAAAACACCCAAAAAAACCTGCGTAGTATTCCCCCTTCCCCACACCCCGAGTAGAGGATCCTCTGGGCATCTCTCCCCAGTTGGGATATGTTATCCTTAAGATAAAGTCCCGGCTTGTTGCCGGTGGCTCATGCCTATAATTGTAGGTACTGAGGAGATTGAGATCTGAAGACTGCAGTTCAAAGCCAGCCCGGGTAGTGGCGCTGTTGCTCAAATGATAATGTAGCTTTGGGCAAAAGAGGCTCAGAAACAGGGCCCTGAATTCAAGTCCTAGGACCAATCAAAAAACAAAGGTAGGGCTGGGAATATGGCCTAGTGGCAAGAGCCGCCTGCCTTATATACTTGAAGCCCTGGGTTCGATTCCCCAGCACCACATATATAGAAAATGGCCAGAAGTGGTGCTGTGGCTCAAGTGGCAGAGTGCTAGCCTTGAGCAAAAAGAAGCCAGGGACAGTGCTCAGGCCCTGAGTTCATGGCCTAGGACTGGACAAAAAAAAAAAAATATATATATATGTATATATATATATATAACAAAGGTATAAGGAGATTTCTGGTACGATATTATGGGTGGCAATATGGCTTAGTGGTAGATGTTTGCCTAGCATGTGTGAAGCTGTGGGTTCGATTCCTCAGTACTATAGAAAAAGTTGTGGCACTGTGGTTCAAGTGGTAGAGCAAAGAAACTAAGGGGCAGTGCCCAGGCCCAGAGTTCAAGGTCCAGAAATGGCAAAAAAAAGAAAATGGGTCTACGATATATGTGGACATTTGTGCATGTCTGGTGTAGTGCTGGCAAGTTTGGAGGGTGTGAGGATCCCATTAGGGTTTTTTCAGGTACTCAGATAAACATTCTGCTCAGGCTTGCAGTACCAGCTCTGCTTTCAGCCTTGAGGGGCTCTTCACGTCTCAACACCTACGCTCCCTTTTTCCGTAGGCTTGCAAATCCTACTACTGATCTGATCTGAGCTGATTGTGTGCACCTTTCGCTGTTGGGGGGGCGGGCTGGAACTCAGTTCGTGGATATTGTCCCTGAGCCTCTTTTTTCCCCCATTTGTGACAGAGCTCCCCTTCGGCTTTTTAGCGGTTAATTGAACATAAAAGTCTCCCAAGCTTTCTGGCTTAGCCTGAGTTTGAAACGTGATCGTCACATGTTAGCTTCTGAGTTGCTGGGACTACAGGCGTGAGCCACCAGTGCTCCGCTCAGAGCGAATTCTGTTGTAAACATACGAAGACAAGGCTGGGAAAATGAGGTAACTGTTTCCGGATACCCAGGGGCCGAGGTGAGACCCAGCCCCCGCGGGCCAGTAAACAGCCTCTGGCTCCCCCCGGTGGCGGACTCAGCAGGCGGGCCTTAGTGTGGGAACGACTGTCAATCTCAGGCCCCGCCTTCCCTGTTCCCAGTGGGAAGATGTTCCAGCCGGGCCCGCAGCAATCTGAATGAGCAGCTACCTGAGCAAAAGGACAGCGTCGACGTGCAGCAAGTGCCGAGGAAATCCAGATGTGAACACCCCAACTCTGACCCTGGCATTCTTTAGCAGGGAATTAGGAGGTCCTCATTTGCCAGCATGTTCCCCGACTTCACGTTCTTAGGCACTGCATTCAACATTGCGCCGATATTAGTGCTCTCAAAGCCTAAAATGAGGGACAGCGGAGGCCATGGGTGCTGGAATCCATCTGTTCCCGTCCTCACTGGATGAATGTTTGTAGCAGGCCAGTGTTCCTGTTGCTTATCTTAAAAACGTTCTGCAGCCGGGTGCCGGTGACCCGCGCATGTAATCCTAGCCACTTAGGAGGCTGACATCTGAGGATCGCAGTTTGACTCTAGCAGGAAAATCCCCTTCACACTTATCTCCAATAAAGTATTCAAAAAAACCCACAAGTGGCACTGTGGTTCAAGTGGTAGACCGTTAGCCTTGAGTGCAAAAGACGCTCAAGTCTAGCTTCCAGGTCCTGAGTTCAAGTCCCAGGACTAGCCCCCCCTCGAAAAAAAAGTAAAAACTGGCGCTAATTGCGCTGGGAATGTGGCTTAGTGGTACAGTGCTAGGGTAGCATGCATGGAGCCCTGGACGCAAATCCTCAGTACCACATACAGAGAAAAACAACAAGAAATATCATGTGATCGTATAAAATATATCACACAGATAAAAATATGTTACTGTATGTATCAATAAATGTTGTACATTGTATGTCCTATCACACATTACATTCTGGATTACATGTATACATCATATGGTACACTCATACAGTAGTATGAGTATGACATTGAATGTTTGTGATTCTCTAAAAGTACATAATATAATACATATGAATTGTGCATACTTAGTATGTTATGTAACAAAAAAATACTAAAATATCATAAATGGTTGGTCCTATGTTGTGGGAATATTCCCTCAATAAAGAGGGGGATAATAAAAACACGTGACCAGATGAGGTGTTCGGCTAGGCAGCCCTAGGTACCTAGGTGAATAGAATTAAGGACTTGCCAGGGTGGGGCGGGGCCGGAGTGGATCCGCCTCCACTGCCGTCAAGCGACGCCATTTGCGACAAGCGGCAGGGAGCCTAGCGTGCTTGTTGGCTTGCTTTCCGGCGGGTGTGCGATCCAGGCGCCTTTACCATCCCTTTCGCTGCTGCAGGACTGCAAGCCTGGCATCTGGCCCCGGCGACGGCTCCGGTGTACCGAGACAGCAGAGCTCCCCGGATCTGGACATACGAGGTGACCTTGGTCTAGTCTTCTGTGGTGCCGAGTAGCGGCCCCCATCCGTGCGCGGGGCCTGTGTAAAGACCCTCCTGTGAGTGCTTGAGGACACTGAGCTACCTCGGTGCCACTGGCAGTCCGGTGGCGGGGAGCAGCGGGCCGCCGTGGGGGGGGGCCGGAGGACATGCCCCTCCATGTAAAATGGCCATTCCCCACCGTGCCGCCGTTCACCTGGACCCTGGCCAGCAGCGTCGTCATGGGCCTGGTGGGCACGTACAGCTGCTTCTGGACCAGTGAGTGACCCAGGCCCCCCCCACGCCTGGCCAAAGTTGGGGACTGGGTTTGGGGACATGGGGAGGACCTACGCTGGCAGAGGCAAGCTTTGGGTCAAGGTAGAGTAGATGGAAACCCATACCCTCCCTCCTTTCTCCCCAGAGTATATGAACCATCTCACCGTCCACAACAAGGAAGTGCTCTACGAACTCATCGAAAACCGGGGGCCTGCCACCCCCCTCATCACTGTCTCCAATCACCAGTCCTGCATGGATGACCCTCATCTCTGGGGTACCTGAGCCAGACTACTGGGCACAGGAAGGCAGGGAAAGAAGCCAGACAGGCCAAATAGGAAAGAATAAATTTGCTTCTTACTGGGATCTTTGCATAGCCCTGGCACTTGTGATTCTAGAATGCCTCAGGATGGAAGCTCAGTTTGTGCAGAGGAACTCAGAAATTTAGACGGAATGTGCAAGTAGCCACACAGCTTTTCCTTTTCCTTTTACTTGTACATCATGGCAGCAGAGCTATGTTCTCCAAACTCTTGAGTGCCCTACCCAGTCTTGGAAACAGCTTGTGGGAGGGAGACAACCCGCTGCACAGGATATCATATCAGACACGCTCTGAGCTGTGATATGTATGAACTGCAGCCTGGTTCTAGCATTGTCCTTGAGTTTGTACCCCTCAACCAGCTCCACTTAGGAGCCTGGTTGCCTCACCTACAAATTCCTGCTTTTTGTTTTATTTTATTTTTTGGCCAGTCCTGGGGCTTGGACTCAGGTCCTGAGCACTGTCCCTGCCTTCTTTTTGCTCAAGGCTAGCACTCTACCACTTGAGCCACAGCGCCACTTCCGGCCTTTTTCTATATATGTGGTGCTTAGGAAATGAACCCAGGGCTTCATGTATACAAGGCAAGCACTCTTGCCACTAGGCCATATTCCCAGCCCCTTATTTTTCATTTAGTACTGACCTTTAGACTCAATGCCACACACACGTTGGGCACTTACTCTAACCCTGGGCCTTGGTTCCAGCCTAGAAATTGCAGTTCTGCAAGGTTGCTTGGCTCAGGTCATCAGATGTCTGGGTAACACCTCAGATAGAAGGGTGCCCACTGCTGAAAAGAGGGGTAAGACTATACTACAGCTCATGGGAAGCCACTTGGTCATTTTGGTCATTTGAGAAGAATCTGTAGAATGCTCAGGTAGAAAGTGGGAGGGAAGGAAGGAGGCCCTAAAGCTGTTCAGTAGCCTGGGCCAGGTAGTCACAGTCACAGTAAACAGATAGGTTTACAAGAATGCGAATTGTTAAAATCTAACAGTGACTGGAAGCTGGTGGCTCACACCTGTAATCCTGGCTACTCAGGAGGCTGAGATCTGAGTATCATGGTTTGAAGCCGGAGTAGGAAACTCCATCAAACTCTTATCTCCAATTAGTCACAGAAAAAGCCAGAAGTGCAGATATGGCTCAAGTGGTAGAGTGGTAGCCTTGAGCAAAAGTAACTCAGGGACAGTGCCCAAGCCCAGAGTTCAAGCCCCAGGACTGGCACAACCTCTCTCTCTCTCTCTCTCTCTCTCTCTCTCTCTCTCTCTCTCTCTCTCTCTCTCTCTCTCTCTCTCTCTCTCTCACTCCCTCACTCTGTTTCCCTATCTGTCTGTCTATCTATCTATCTATCTATCTATCTATCTATCTATCTATCTATCTATCATATATCTATTTCTGCATCTATATATGGGAGCCAGGCACTAGTGGCTCATGCCTATAATCCTAGCTACTCAGGAGACTGAGAGCAGAAGATGAAGGTATGAAGCCAGTCCAGGAAGGAAAGTCTGGATACTTATCTCCAATCAACCACCAAAAAACTGGAAGTAGAGTTGCCTCTCAAAAGTGGTAGACTGATAGATAGCCTTGAGCACAAAAGCTCAGGCACAGTGCCCAGGCTCTGAGTTCAAGCCCCATGTTTATTTCAGGAAATAAAGAAATTTGGTGATGAGTAAATTGTGGGGGTTTGGGAGGAGGTGGGAGTCAGGGAAAACGTGAGGCTCCAACTCAAAGGTCTAGGAGATGCTTCTTTAGCTTGTAGAAAATGTTGCTGCCCTTGACCCACGTTCCTTGAAATGGGGTAACAAAAGAATTCTCCGTTAGGACAAGATGAGCTGGAGCACAAAGCCTTTCTTCTCCTCTAGGGATCCTGAAACTCCGCCATATCTGGAACCTGAAGTTGATGCGTTGGTGAGGACAAATGGCCCCTTGAGTTGTGTACATGTCACCCAGACTTGCCCTTCTCCTCCCTGCCCAGGAGAGGGCATCCAGGAGTTCAGGCAGGGCATGGGGTGGGGCCCCACAGGCCCTGCATTTGGGCCTCCAATTTGCATGCTGATTTTTGTGGGCATTATGCTGGAGGTGGGCAAGGAGCAGTGAGTGTGTGGTCAGGATGACTGAATTTGTCTACTTTAGGACCCCGGCAGCTGCAGACATCTGCTTCACTAAGGAGCTGCATTCCCACTTCTTCAGCTTGGGCAAGTGCGTGCCTGTGTGCCGAGGTGAGCTGCTTCTCTGGAACACACTTCTAGGGGTTATCAGGCCTCTCCTAGGACAAGGGGGCTGGTGGCCAGTGCCCCTGTCCTGGAGGGACTCCTGCAGGACAGTTTGGAAGCCAGAACATGGCAACAGTGGTATCAAAGGCTGCTGAGAGGAGAGATGGTTTCTTGGAGGTATCTTCCTCTACAGCTGTCTAAGGGTTGTATGTGCTAGGAGCTGAGGTGTACAAATCCAAGGAGGCATTATGCAAGGCCTCTTCTCCTCAGGAGGTTGATAGAGGTTCACAGATGGCAGTGTGATCTTATCTTTTTCTTTTTTTTCTTACTGGTCCTGCAGCTTGAACTCAGGGCCTGGGCTCTGACCTTCAGCCTCTATGTGCTCAAGGGTAGCAGTCTACCACTTGAGCCACAGTGCCACTTCTGGCTTTTTCTGTTTATGTGGTGCTGAGGAATTGAACCCAGGGCTTCATGCATGCTAGGCAAGCACTCTACCACTAAGCCACATTCCCAGCCATAATGTCTTCCTGGGATACTCCTTATACCTTTCTTTTGGTTGGTCCTGGGGCTTGAACTCAGGGCCTATGTACTGTCCTTGAGCTTTTTTTGCTCAAAGCTAGTACTCTACCACTTGAGCCACAGCTCCACTTCCAGGTTTTTTGGAGATCAGAGTCTCACAGACTGTCTTGCCTAGGCTGGCTTAGAACCGTGATCCTCAGGTCCCAGCTTCCTGAGTAGCTAGGATTATTTTTTTTTTAATTTTTATTGTCAGACTGATATACAGGGCAGTTACAGTTTCATACGTTAGGCATTGGATACATTACTTGTACTGTTTGTTACCTGATCCCTCGTACCCCCCCACCCTCCCTGAGTAGCTAGGATTATACATGTGAGCTACCAGCACCTAGTTTGTGGAGGACATTTTGTTTTGTTTTGTTTTGTTTTTTTGCCAGTCCTTGGCCTTAGACTCAGGGCCTGAGCACTGTCCCTGGCTTCTTTTTGCTCAAGGCTAGCACTCTGCCACTTGAGCCACAGCGCCACTTCTGGCTTTTTCTATGTATGTGGTGCTGAGGAATCGAACCCAGAGCTTCATGTATACGAGGCAAGCACTTTACCACTAGGCCATATTTTCAGCCCTGTGGGGGACATTTTGATCCCTATTCTCCAGATAAGAGCTCAGAGGGATTGAATTGCTGGCTCCAGATAATAAGATTCAAACCCAAATTGCTATTTCCTTTGGAGAAGCAACATTTTTCCAAGCAGGGAATGAAAGGAATGGTTTTCTAAACATGACAGATGTGGGCTAGGAATGTGGCTTAGTGGTAGAGTGCTTGCCTAGCATGCATGAAGCCCTGGATTCGATTCCTCAGCACCACATAACAGAAAAAGCCACAAGTGGCACTGTGGCTCATGTGGTAGAGTGCTAGCCTTGGGCAAAAGAAGCCAGGGACAGTGCTCAGGCCCTGAGTCCAAGGCCCAGGACTGGCAAGCAAGCAAACAACTACAACAACAACAATAAGAAAAAAAATGAGCCAGGCTCCAGTGGCTCATGCCTGTAATCCTAGCTACTCAGAAGTCTGAGACCTGAGGATCATGGTTCAAAGCCAGCTCGGGCAGGAAAGTCCGTGAGACTCTTATCTTCAAATAACCTTCAGAAAACCAAAAGTGGCACTGTGGCTCAACTGGTAGAGCACTAGCCTTGAGCTGAAGAGCTCAGGGACAACAGACAGTGCCCAGGCCCAGAGTTCAAGCCTCCCCCCCTCCCCCCGACTGACAAAAACAAAACAAAACAAAAAACATGCCAGATACTGGAAAGGTAGAAAGAAAGGTAGAACATGTCAGTAAAGGGCAAAATGTGAATGATCTGGCTACTTCCATTTCTCTAAGAAAATAAGCAAGTCCGGGCAATGCCCATAATCGTAACTATGCTACAGGCTGAAATCTAAAGCTCCAAAGATCTAAAGTTCACTTTTCCCACCTGGGCAGGAAAGTCCGGGAGCCACCAGAAAAACTGGTGCTGTGGCTTAAGTGCCAAAACGCTAGCCTTGAGCTGAAGAGCTCAGGGACAGCGCCCAGCCCAGAGTTCAAGCCCCAACCAAAAAGAAAAAAAAGAAAGAAAGAAAGAATAGAAAAGAAGCAAAGGCTATTATGTCTTGCAAATGACTGTGGCATTAAAAAAAAATCAGATTCTGCTCTGAGACTTGAGGAATCCTCTCATGTACCCTTATCACTGAGTCTCCACTTCTCCCTCTCCATATGCATTTCTGGTATCTTTGCTTTTTTTTTTTTTTTTTTTTAGCAGGGAGGGAGAAGATGGAGATGGAGTTTAGGAGCCTCCACCACCAAGTTACACCCCGAGTCCTATTCTATTCTTTTTACTCTATATTGAAGTTTCATTGTAGTCAAGGATAGAACGTAGGGGCTGGGAATATGGTCTAGTGGCAAAGTGGCAAGAGTGCTTGCCTCCTGTACATGAAGCCCTGGGTTCAATTCCCCAGAACCACAAATACAGAAAATGGCCAGAAGTGGCGCTGTGGCTCAAGTGGTAGAGTGCTAGCATTGAGCAAAAAGAAGCCAGGGACAGTGCTCAGACCCTGAGTCCAAGGCCCAGGACTGGCCAAAAAAGAAAAAGAATAGAATGTGCTGGCTGCTGGTAGTTCCCACCCATAATTGGAGCTATTCAGGTGACTGAGATCCGAAGATTGAGGTTCAAAGCCAGCCTGCGTAGAGAAGTCCATGAGACTCTTATCCCCAGTTAACCAGCTAAAAGCCAGAAGTGGAGATGTGGCTCAAGTGCTAGAGTGCCAGCTTTGAGCAAAAAAGCTAAGGGAGAATGTGAGGCCTTAGTTCAAGTCCCAGTAACAGTGTGTGTGCACAGGCACACACACATGAATAAACTGAGGACTAGAGACATAGCTCAGTGGTACAACATGTTTAGTTCTCACAGCCCTGGGCTCTATCCGTAGCATTGCCAAACAAAACAAAAGCTACAGAGTGAAATCTTATCACAAATACAGAAAACGTCTAATTATATTTGGCTAAAACAGAAAGCCTTTGAAATACTTGACTTCTGTGTTAAAAAAAAAAGTTGTTTTTCTTTCCATTTTTTTGCCAGTCCTGGGCCTTGGACTCAGGGCCTGAGCACTGTCCCTGGCTTCTTTTTGCTCAAGGCTAGCACTCTACCACTTGAGCCACAGTGCCACTTCTGGCTTTTTCTGTATATGTGGTGCTGGGGAATCGAACCCAGAGCTTCCTGTATACGAGGCAAGCACTGTACCACTAGGCCATATTCTCAGCCCCTTTTCCTTTTTTTTCTTTTTTCTTTTTCTCTAGTCCTTGGCTTGAACACTGGCACTGTCCTTGAGCTTCTTTTGCTCAAAGCTAATGCTCTACTACTTGAGCCATAACACCATTTCTGGCTTTTTCTGTGTATGTGGTACAGAGGAATGGAACCCAGGGCTTCATGCATGCTAGGCAAGCAGTCTACCACTAAGCCACATTCCCAGCCCTTCATTTTTCTTTACACATAAGACTTTGTAATACATTTAAGTGATGGAGTGATTTTACATAAGCTACAAAAAGAAGTAGAAATAGCATTTGCAAAAGCTAAAAAGTATGAAATGCCGCTCCAAAGGCACATATTTTCCATCGTCATCACAAGCTCAATGGCTAGGTTTCACCAGTAGGTTTGGGTAAAGAAGGAACAGCACCTATGATGACTACTGAGATCTACGTTGCATATTATGACCTCAAGAATGGAAACTGGGCTGGGTGCCAGCAGCTCACACCTATAATCCTAGGTATGCAGGAGGCTGCAATCTGACGATCGCAGTTCAAAGCCAGACCAGTCTGAAAAGTCTCTGTGAGACTCTTATCTCCAATTAACCACTCAAAAACCAGAATTGGTGCTGTGGCTCCAAGTGGTAGAGCGCTAGCCTTGAGCAAAAGAGATCAAGGACAGTGTCCAGGCCCTGAGTTTAAGCCCCATGACCGATCAAAAGAAAAAAGAAAGAAAAGAATGGAGACTATTATCTTTTTGTACCTTGAGAAAAGTCCAGGGGCTGGGAATATGACCTAATGGCAAGAGTGCTTGCCTTGTATACATGAAGCCCTGGATTCGATTCCTCAGTACCACATACACAGAAAAGGCCAGAAGTGGCGCTGTGGCTCAAGTGGTAGAGTGCTAGCCTTGAGCAAAAAGAAGCCAGGGACAGTGCTCAGGCCCTGAGTCCAAGGCCCAGGCAAAAAAAGAGAAAAATCCAGTGGGTAATCACTCTTCACCTCTACTGAGTGAGCTCCAGGTCAGGTCTCTGTTTAGAATGAATTGAGCCTCCTGGATTCCTAACTAATACTTGTCAAAGAATAGGTCATTTAGAGAGTAGGTTAAGAATCTATTTCTAGCCAGGTGCTAGTGGCTCATGCCTCTGTAATTCTAGCTACTTGGGACAGATCTGAGGATCGCAGTTCAAAGCTGGCCCAAGTGGGAAAATCCGTGAGACTCTTATCTGCAGCTAACCACCAGAAAATCTGAAGTGACGCTATGGCTCAAGTGTTAGCGTGCTGGCCTTGAGCTGAAGAGAAGGAACAGCACCCAAGTCCAGAATTGAAGCCCCTTGACCAGGAAAAAAAAATAATGATCTATTTCTAAGCTGGTGCCAATGGCACACACCTGTCATCCTAGCTACTCACGAGGCTGAGATTTGAGGATCAAAGCTCAAAGCCATCCTGGGCAGGCAAGTCTGTGAGACTTACCTCTAGTCAATCACTGTAAAACCTGAAGTGGAGTTGTAGCTTAAATGGTAGAGCACTACCTTGAGCAAAAAAAGAGCTCAGAGACAGCACCCAGGCCCTGAGTTCAAGCCCCAGGAGCAGCACACACATATACACAAAAGAGCCCATTTCTAGCTGAGCATGGTAATTCTAGCTACTTGGCAGGCAGAGATAGAAAGGATAGTAATTTGAGGTCAGGCTAGGCACAAAAATAGAAATTGAGAGACTCCGTTGCAACCAACTTACAAAAATGCTGTGTGTGTTGATATGCATTTGTCATCTCAGCTATATGGAAAGGATGTATAGGATAATCACAGTGGATCCTTCTCACAGGGGCACTAGAGTGAGGCCCTGGTTTCCAACATTCATTCCTCCTGCTGGCCCCTCCCTTATGGGACTTCCCTGAAAGACCTTCCCTTAGGGAGGCATTTTGGACAAGATTAAATTATCAAGTACTTGGGAAAAACTCAATATTGTTGAAAACAAAACCTCCAACAGAGGCGCTCTCTCTCTCTCGTGCTCTCTCTCTCTCTCTCTCTCTCGCTCTCTTCTTTCTCTTTCTTCCTTTCTTTTTTGTCAGCAGTAGGACTTGAACTTGGGGCCTGGGCACTGTCCCTGACCTCTTTTTGTTCAAGGCTAGTGCTCTGTCACTTGGAGGCACAGCTCCACTTCTGGGTTTTTGGTGGTTCATTGGAGATTAAAGTCTCACAGACTTTTGTCTGCTGGGGCTGGCTTTGAACTGTGATTCTAAGATCTTAGCCTCCTGAGTAGCTAGGATGGCAGGTGTAAGCCACCAGCGCCTGATGAGGGTGTTTTACTTTGAGAGGAGGATAATATTGAATAAAGGAAGTCAAGGGCGAGTATGGCCATGCAGAGAGGCGGGGGAAACAGTCGTGCCTGGTGTGGTGGGAGAAATGAGCACGTCCAACAAGTGGGAATTTAGGGTGGAGTCCCCAGGGTGTGAGCCTCCAGGAGAGGAGCTGGTTTTATTTGGAGGGTGTTGAAGGCAAGCTCCACTTTCTTAGAAAATGGAGAGTGAAGGGAACAGACCTTTTTCTGCAGGAGACGGAGTATACCAGAAGGGGATGGACTTCATTTTAGAGAAGCTCAACCATGGGGACTGGGTGCACATCTTCCCGGAAGGTCAGTGGGGCTGGCTGGCTGGAGGCCTGGGTGTGCCTGAGAGCCCTTCCCAAGCTCCCCCTCTGCACTCTCTAGGGAAAGTGAACATGAGTTCCGAGTTCCTGCGCTTCAAGTGGGGTGAGTGCTCCGCCCTGCCCCCTGTGGCTGGGTGTGTGGGGACGGGGGTAGTTCAGTGGGCTCGCTTTCACTTGGGGGCAGCAGGCTGGTCGGGAAGCGCAGCCCAGCTCATGGCAGCGCTTTGCCTCTCCCCTGGACAGGAATCGGACGCCTGATTGCGGAGTGCCACCTGAATCCCATCATCCTGCCTCTGTGGCATGTTGGTGAGCCATGACCAGGGACAGGGAGAGAGACTTCCCTTGGTGGTGTGTGAGGTGGCAGAGAGAGGGCAACTGGGAGGGGGGTGGGTGGGACTCCCTGTGGCCCCAGGCAGCCCTGTTCCCCTCAGTGACTGGCCCGCTGTCTACCATGCTGCAGGAATGAATGATGTCCTTCCTAACAGCCCACCCTACTTCCCCCGCTTTGGACAGGTGAGTAGATCTGCTGACCTTTGTGTGGCTCTGGCTCTGTGCCTGTCTGCTGGCTCTTCTGCTCCACACACCAGAGCACAGATGTGGGAGGAGCTGAGCTTTAGCTCCAGTAGGGGAACTGAGGGAACCTTAGACAGGGGTTTCCAATGAGAACAGTAAACCAGGTCTGGGTAGGGTAGGCTATGGGGTTAGGATGGTGCAAGTCAGATGTAGGACAAGTGCCAGGACTGGGAGTGCTCTTGGATGCCACAAAGCCTACCTGCTTGTTGTGGGGGGTGGGGGTGGGGGACGTGTGCGTGCCCACCTGGGCTCTGTTCCTAAGCTTTTCTTTTTGCTCAAGGCTAGCACAGTCTACCACTTGAGCCACAGTGCTCCATTTGGCTTTTTGCTGTTTCATTGGAGATAAGAGTGTCGTCACAGGGCTGTGATCCTCAGCTATCAGCCTAATAGGTAGCTGGGATTACAGGAGTGAGCCACCAATGCCCAGCTCTAGCCGCTTATTTTAAAGAGGGAAAGAGGCCAGAGGGAGCACATAATATGTCAGGGTAGGACTTGGCTCTGGCTCTCCAGGTGGCTTGGGCTGGCATTGGGGACACTTCCTTGCCTCTTGTGACCTTCGGTGGCCGGCTTCCCCACAGAAAATCACCGTGCTGATCGGGAAGCCCTTCAGTGCACTGCCTGTGCTTGAGCGGCTCCGGGCAGAGAACAAGTCAACAGTGAGTGTCCTCCCCGTACCTGTCCTCAGTCCGCCCACCCCGCAGCCTCCCAGGGCACCATGCCAAGGTCCCTAAAGGGTACAAGCCAGCCCTGTCCTGTCTTTAGGTGGAGATGCGCAAAGCTCTGACAGACTTCATTCAAGAGGAATTCCAGCGCCTGAAGACACAGGCGGAGCAGCTCCATAACCACCTCCAGCCCAGGAGATAGGTGTTGTCCCACCCAGCCCCTGGCTAGGAGTTCTCAGCTCCAGGAAGTGGCTGGATCCTTCAAGGCACGGGAAGAGGCAGAGCTGGGACCTCAGTCCCAGCCTAGTTGGCTCTCAGCGCCACCATTGGCTTTTGCCCTGCATGAACCTGGGGCTGGAGGATGGATGCTGGTTTTAGCTAAGATGTGGGTTTTTGCAAATTGGCTCCTAACCACTACTGGAGGCTCTCTTCTAATTGGTGAGCATCTAGCTTCTGTATGGTTCTTCAGTTAAAGGAAGGCCTCAGCTCTTCCTCCCACTTGTCTGAGAAGGCACGAAGCAGCTTAGTTAGGGGCCTCCTTCCTTCTTGCCTTCCCACTTCCTCTCCTGGGGTTTGCACTGGCAGGGAGCAAAGCAGGCAAGTGAGCAAGTACTTGGGTGGAGGTACCAGGGCCTGGCTAGAACTGTGCCACAAGGGCCATAAGGCCCTTTGGGCTGGCTGCTACCTGCCCACCCTTGCCAGTGCAAGAGCTGCTCATTACCTCCTCAGGGATGGCCGTCAGCCATGTCTTCTTTCTACGTGAGCTTCCCCCACTGCAGCGCCTGTCATTAGGCAGGGCCTGTACATGGGTCACCTGCAGGCAGGAAGAGAAGTTCTCGGCCAGAAGTGAAGCCCAGCTGAGCAGAGCCTGCAGCAAGGGCCTAAGAGCTGGTCACTCATCCCCATGCTGGGCTCCACCCACTTTTCTACCCTTTCTGTCTTGGCATCTCTCTTGTCCTGGAATCTAGATTTTCATGTTTTTTAAACAATAAAGCATCTACGTTGTGCCATTGTACCTCTGGCTTCTCTGTAGGGTGGGAAGTAACCCACTGGGCAAGAAAGCAGGATCCACCAGGGTGTTGGTGGTTCACGCCTGTAGTCCTAGGTACTCAGGAGGCTGAGATCTGAAGATCAAGATTTGAAGCCAGCCTGGGCAGGAATGTCCTCAAGACTCTTATCTCCAATTAATCACAGAAAAAGATGGAAGTGGCGCTGTGACTTCAGTGTAGAGTTCTAGTCTTGAGCAAAAGGAGCTCAGGGACAGCACCCAGGCCCCAGAGTTCAAGCCCCACAATAAGAAAAAAGAAAGAAAGAAGAGACAGAAGAGAAAGAAAGCAAGCAGGATCCTTGAACACATTGAGGTTACTTAAGCAAATAGACATTGCGCTCTCATAAAGCTTGTTATTTTCTGTAGTCCCCATAACAATCTTGCAAAAGTAGATGTTAGGGGCTGGGAATGTGGCTTAGTGGTAGAGTACTTGCCTAGCATGCATGAAGCCCTGGGTTCAATTCCTCAGCCCACTTTCGGCCGAAAGTGATACTGTGGCTCAAGAGATAGAGTGCTAGCCTTGAGCAAAAAGAAGCCAGGGATAGTGCTTAGGCCCTGAATTCAAGCCCCAGGACTGGCAAAAAAAGGTGAAGGATGATGGATATGGAGGAAGAATGGAACGGTGACTTTGATCCTGGTATATTGTATGGATGTATTGAAATGTCCCAGTGAACCCCCTTGTGCAATAAATATATGCTAATAGCAAGTCTTTTTTTCAAACGATAGAACCACAGAAATGAACCAGTAACAAAAGAACATTCAGACAGTCAGAACTGCTACAATTATATTGAATCTAATTATTTAAAAATAAATGATTTTTCTTAATCACCAAAAGAGCCAGGTGTGGTGGCGCATGCCAATAATCCTAGTACTTGGGAGGCAAAACAGGATTGAGAGTTTGAGGCAAACCTTTGCTTCGTAATCACTTTCAAGGCCAGCTTGAGCTATACAGTAGCCACCTTACCAAAAAAGCAAAAGTAAGTAAGATTACCAAAGGGAGCTGGGTAGCTACTCAGGAGGCTGAGATCTGGGGATTGCAGTTCAAAGCCAGCTCGGGCTGGACAAGTCTGTGAGACTCTTATCTCCAATTAACAACCAGTAAACCGGAAGTGGCGCTGTGGCTCAAGTGGCAAAACACTAGCCTTGAGCTGAAGAGCTCAGGGACAGTGCCCAGACCGGAGTTCAAGCCCCAACACTGACAAAAATAAGTGTGTGTGTGTGTGTGTGTGTGTGTGTGTGTGTGTGTGTGGTTTTGCAGTGCTAGGGGTGGAACCCAGGCTAGGAGAGAATGTGGGGCCTGGGGAGTCTTGAAATCTTGGCCTGGTGATGCCACAAGTTTGTTTGATACAGTCACTGTGGTGCATCTTGGTGTTGGGTTGTTTTTTGTCTTCGGGGGTTATATTTCAAAGAAAAGCTCATCAGGGGTTGGGGGTATGAATGCAGGCCACAGGGACTTTCCATTGTTGAATAACTCATTTCATACACGAGAAACCTCCTACAGTGGGCAGCTGTGAGGTCCCCCTGAATCCCAGCCACTTCCAGTCCTGCTGTCCTGCTTGGTAGTAGGTAAGCAGGATGACTCTTCAGACATCTCAGACATCTTTCACTTTGCATTATGGAACACAGCAGGAACAACTTCCACTAGCTGCCAATAGAACAAACGTAGCAGTTGAGGAAGGCCCTCACCTGGATTTAGAAGTATTGGCACCATGGAGGAGCCAATAGTTCCTGCAATTGGCTCCTGGGCAAACAAGTGGGCTGCTGAGAACTCTGATCATGATAATGCCATTTTAGAAAACTCAGGTACCGGTAGTCATACCTGTAGTCCTAGCTGCTCAAGAAGCTAAGATCTGAGAATTGTAGTTTGAAGCCAGCCCGGGCAGGAAGGTCCATGAGACTCTTACCTTGAATTAACCACCA
Organism: Perognathus longimembris pacificus; assembly: GCF_023159225.1. NCBI lineage: Eukaryota > Metazoa > Chordata > Mammalia > Rodentia > Heteromyidae > Perognathus > Perognathus longimembris. Next base: position 855,324 of record NC_063188.1, on the reverse strand, counting down.
GAAAACCAGAAGTGAACCTATGGCTCTTTTACTTTTTTTTTTTTTTTTTTTGCCCAGACCTGGGGCTTGGACTCAGGGCCCGAGCACTGTCCCTGGCTTCTTTTTGCTCAAGGCTAGCACTCTGCCACTTGAGCCACAGCGCCACTTCTGGCCATTTTCTGTATCTGTGGTGCTGGGAAATCGAACCCAGGGCCTCATGTATACGAGGCAAGCGCTCTTGCCACTAGGCCATATCCCCAGCCCCCAGAAGTGAACCTATGGGTTAAAGTAGTGGAGCCCTAGCCTTGAGATGAAGAGCTCAGGGACAGTGCTGAGGCCCAGAGTTCAAGCCTCATATATCTGACATACACACACACACACACACACACACACACACACACACACACACACACAAGTATGTGAGATTTTCCTTCCTTCCTTCCTTCCTTCCTTCCTTCCTTCCTTCCTTCCTTCCATCAGTTGGGGGGCTTGCACTCTGGGCCTGGGCACTGTCCAGGAGCTCTTTCACACAAGGCTAGCGCTCTACCACTTTGAGTCACAGGTCCACTTCTGTTTTCTGGTGGTTAATTGGAGATGAAAGTCTCACAAACTTTTGTCTGCTGGGGCTAGGTTTGAACTGCAATCCTCAGATCTCAGTCCCTTGAGTAGGCAGGATTGCAGGTGTGAGCCACCGGTGCCCATCATCCCTCTTCTTACAATGATACTATTGATTAGATTATGACCTATCCTTACCCAGTATGACTTTATGATAACTTAATTACATGTACAAAGACTCTCTTTCCCAATTAGATTGTATTTACAGATGCTGGGTAGACAGGAATTTGGGAAGGAGAACATTTGACACAGTACATACTAGGAGAGAGGGAAAGAAGGGGTGACATTGTTCAAAAAGAAATGTACTCATACCTGGGCCCAGGTGGCTCACACTTGTAATCCTAGCTACTCAGGAGGCTGACCTGAAGATCATGGTTTAAAGACAGCCAGGGCAGAGGAGTCCATGAGATCCCAAATATCTGTCTGAAAACTAGAAGTCGAGCTGTGGCCCAAAGTGGTAGAGCACTCACCTTGAGTGAAAGAGTTCAGAGACAGTGCCCAGGCCCTGAGTTCAAGCCTCACAACCAACCAAGAAAAATGTACTCATTACCTGATGTATGTAACTAACTTCTCTGTACACTCCATTTATAATAACAATTCAAACATTTTTAAAAAGCTTACTGAGTTAAGGGTGTAGGGGACTTCAGACATTACGCAGAAGACCCCAAGTTCAATCCCAACAATATCTCCCATAAAATTACAGTGAACATACAGATGATATACCAATTTCATAGATTCTGCATTAACATTTTAGAATCCTTATCACACATCTATCTTTTGCCTAGTGTCTTTCCTTTTTATTTTTTGGTGCATTTCAAGGTAACTTACAAACAGAAATTCTTTTTTTTTTTTTTTGCTAGTCCTGGGGTTCGAATGCAGGGCCTGGGCACTGTCCCTGAGCTTTTTTTGTTCAAGGCTACCGCTCTAGCACTTGAGCCACGGAGTCACTTCTGGCTTTTTCTGTTTTATGTGGTACCGAGGAATCAAACCAAAGGCTTTATGCTTACTAGGAAAGCACTCTACCAGTAAGGCACATTCCCAGCCCCTAGAAATTCTTTTTTTTCATAGTCAGCATACATATTCTGAAGGAGAGAATTCAAGATTTGGTGTTGTTTATCTTTTTTTGTGTATGTATGCTAGTACTGAAGCTTGAACTCAGAGCCTGGACACTGACTCTGAGCTCTTTTTCTCAAGGCCAGCCTTTTATCATTTAATCCACAGCTCCACTTCTGGCTTTTTTGGTGGTTATTTGGAGATAAGACTCTCATGGGTTTTCCTGCTAGGACTGGCTTCGAACCACAGTCCTTAGATCTGAGCCTCCTCAGTAGCAGGGATTACAGGCATGAGCCACAGGTACAGGGCTGTGATTATCATTCTGTTTGTAACAATTACTATCTGAGAGAGCAAAAGACTGCATGGGAAAGAAAAGAAGTCTCCCACCCAATTCATTTGATACTGTGCCTTTCATTTTCTGACTGTAGCTGTTACTCTTTCTTTTGTGTTAGATAAATGTTTGACAGGGACAATCTTATAAAATTTTACGTTAAGTCACCACTAAGACACTGGGATTGCTCTTGTCAAAAAGTTGCCAAATGAAAGAAACAGTTTCCTAACCTGGCTCCAGTGGCTCACGCCTGTAATCCTGGCTACTCAGGAGCCCAAGATCTAGGCATTGTGGTTCAAAGCCAACCCAGGCAAGAATGTCCATGAGACTCTTATTTCAAAGTAACCACCAGAAAACCAGAAGTGGTACTATGGCTCAAAGTAGAGTACTAGCTTTGAGCAAAAGAGCTTAGGGTCAAGCCTCATGATCAACAAAAAATATTTTCCTTTTTTTTTTCAGGCTGAAGATGGGGATTCCTAACCTTCCATTTTCTGTCTTTGGGTAGCACTCTACCTACTGAGCCACACCTCCAAGTCCAAAGGGATTGTTTTTGAACCAGTCCTGGGGCTTGAACTCAGGGCCTGGTCACTGTCCCAGAGCTTCTTTTACTCAAGGCTAGTGTTCTACCACTTAAGCTACAGTGTCACGTCTGGCTTTTTCTGAATAGTTTATTGGAGATGAGAGTATCATGAACTTTCCTACCCAGGCTAGTTTTGAACAGCCTCCAGAGTGGCTAGGATCACAGGCACGAGCCACCAGTTCCCTGTGCTGTTTTTTTTTAATGTTTTATTTTTGTGATTCTATTTATTTTTTCCCTTTATTGTCAAAGTGAAGTACAAAGGTGTTGCAGTTTCATACGTAAGGCAGTGAATACAGTTCTTGTTCAACTTGTTACCTCCTCCCTGACTTCCCTCCTCCCCCTTTCCCTCTCCCCCCATGAGTTGTTCAGTTGGTTTATACCAAATGGTTTTGTAAGTATTGCTTTTGGAATTATTTGTCTTTTTATCCTTTGTGTCTTGATTTTGATATTTACTATCCCTTCCCTAGTTCTAATACACGTTGTATACAGTATCTAGGGTACTCAGATGAGATACAGTGATAGTGGGGGTAAAACCACAGGAAGGGAATAGAGAGAAACAGAAAAAAGGTGAGGTTTCATATGGCCTTTTGAAAATAATTACAATGACATAGCACTCGTTTCCATAACCTGGAGTTTATTTCACTTAGCATCATCTTATGTGTTCATAAGGGTATAGCTATTGGGCTCTTGTGATCTTCTGCTGTGACTTGCCTAAACCTGTGCTAATTATTCCCTATGAGGGAGACCATAGAGTCCATGTTTCTTTGAGTCTGGCTCACTTCACTTAGTATAACTTTTTCCAAGTCCTTCCATTTCCTTACGAATGGGGCAATGCCATTCTTTCTGATAGAGGCATAAAATTCCATTGTGTATATGTACCACATTTTCCTGATCCATTGTTGTAGTGAGGGGCATCTGGGTTGGATCCATATTTTAGCTATTGCAAATTGTGCTGTGATGAACATTGTTGTGGTGGAGAGTTTATTGTGGTCTTTGGTTGTGGGGTTTGAGCTCATAGTTTGGATGGTGTCCCTTAGCGCTTTTTTTTTTTTTTTTGGCCAGTCCTGGGCCTTGAACTCAGGGCCTGAGCACTGTCCCTGGCTTCTTTTTGCTCAAGGCTAGCACTCTGCCACTTGAGCCACAGCGCCACTTCTGGCCGTTTTCCATATATGTGGTGCTGGGGAATCGAACCCAGGGCGTCATGTATACGAGACAAGCGCTCTTGGCAGTAGGCCATATTCCCAGTCGTTAGTTATTTTGTAAAAAGGAAAAAGGCAGTTTCCTGTCCTCATCTTCCTGCCTTCTAGTGACATTGCTAGTAATGATGTCCTTGCAAGGCCGCTTCCCCCGGGGTTTTGTCCTGTCTCTTCTGTGGCGTGCGTTTCTGGAGCGCCCTCCTCCTCCTCTGCCACGCTCAGTGCTTGTGCATTCGTGAGGGGTGCGAGCGTGGGCCTTTTCCTCCCTGCGCTGTAAGGCAGCTCGCTCTGTCCGCTCCTGTATCAGGCAGAGTCTGAAGGAAAAAGCAGGAGACCTTGCTGTTAAGGAGAAAGAAGGGCTCGGGGTTGAGTGTGGGACTCTGTGGAACTGGTCCTGCCCAGCGCAACCGGGTCAGCGGGAACAGCTTCGCCCGCCTCCTTCTGCCTAGATTACGCGCCTGGAGACGCGTACAGCCAACCGGGGAAAAGCACTGGCCTTGAGTGCTAAGCTGTTGGTTCAATCACCGACGATTCGCCGGGCAGGTCTGATCTCTAACCAATCACGGGGCAGGGCGGAGCTCGGGCGGACTGCACGGTCATGTGATGTGGGGTGGCTGCTTTCCCAGGCAGTGAAGGCAAAGGCTGTGATGGCGGCGAGTGTGTTGACTTGGGTACAGACGGGGGCGCCGTGGGCCCTGGCGATCTGGCGGATGCCGTGGCTGCCGCTTTTGCTGATCGTGACGGCGGCGGCTGCGGAGCAGCAAGTGCCGCTGGTGTTGTGGTCCAGTGATCGGTGAGCAGGCCGGGTTGGGTCCGAACGGGCTGGGCTGGGGAGGGCTGTCCTGCGCGCAGTGGCGGCTGAATCGCCTTCGCCTGACTGACTCTGTGGGTGTCCTCGGCGAGAAGCTTAGGGGCCCCTTGCTCGATGGCGCGCTTCGTGAGGGCAACCATCAGAACCGCATGCCGTGCTTGTCAAGCGGGGACCCCATGGGCTTTGGATCTCAAGCCACGAGCCCCCGCCTGACTGTACGCCTTCTGTCCCCTGTCAGGGACTTGTGGGCTCCAGCAGCCGACACGCACGAGGGCCACATCACCAGCGACATGCAGCTTTCTACCTACCTAGATCCCGCCCTGGAGCTGGGTCCCCGGAATGTGCTGCTGTTCCTGCAAGACAAGGTGTGTCCCCACTTCCCTTCCCTGCTCTGTCCAGGCAGACACCCCCGCCCCCTCTGTAACACCCATTCCCCAAGGAAAGCTCTAGTGATCTGTCCCAACTCAGGGCCATGTGGCTAGATTGTTGGGAAGGCTTCTGGGAGAAGCTTCAGTGGAAATGGTAAGAGCCATGCAGATGGCTCTAACTTCATGGGAGGAAACCAGGGATCACCAAGCACTTTACTGTTCTAGGGATGATCATACCCATTTCCAGATAAAAAGATGTATGAGAGGGTAAGTGATTTGCCCAAGGTCACACAGCTAAATGGCTGGCAGAACTGTATTTCTAATAGTAATGATCATAAAACAAGTACTTGGAAAAGGACCCCTCATTTAGAGCTTCCTATGCACTGTGCTGACCTGGTGTCATTACCTTGGTTTACTGCTTGTATTTGCTGAAGTTCCACGGTTTAGAGACAGCACACGGGTTTCAATTTCAGTGTATACTCATAACAAATTTGCCGTTTCCCCTCTGCTCCAGGTCCCTGCTCCCAATGCAGATGTGAAGAGCACAGGAAGATTCTAGGGCAGCAAAATTTGGTTAGAAGCTGTCAAGTCTCTACTTGTCCCTTCCTCATTAGTGGCCAATCTAGCTGAGCCTCCTTGTGGCCTTAACTGTTGGTGTGTCACATGGTATATGATGGTGATCATGCTTGCCGGGAGTCCTTCTGGGAGGTAGCACATAATGTCACAATGGAACTCAGTGCTACTTTTACCACAGTTCAGCCCTTGGACACATCATCTTCCTAAATGATAGTTGCTGCAGGTGTAAAATGCACACAACACCTGCATAAAAGGGCAGTGAGAAATGATCTGCATGAAACACTGAACTCAGGTCCCTCTGTCTTAGGAGATACTTCCATTCATTCATTTGCTAAAGACAAGAGTGCCTAGCACATATTGGATATTGTTAAGTGCTGGGACTGTCAAGAGTGAGCAGAATAAACCATGGCCCTAGCCTAGGAAGCTGGCCTTCCGAGGGCACATGACCAACACTATCATCTGTGTTGTTTAGAATGCCACTTGTGCAGTGTAGCCAAGGAAGCAGGCTGAGAGGACAGAGTGACCAGGGACAGAGCTTTGGATAAGAGCGACAGCCACGGCGTCACTGGGAGATAGTGTCTTGAAAAAGGGACACAGGGAGGGGGCTGCGTGGCTTGGGGAGAAGTGCATTTCGGGCAGGGAAGCTTTAGGTGCCAGGGCCATGGGGCATGGAATGCCTCTGGTGAGTTCAGGGAATGCTGGTGTGTGTGGAGCATCAGGAGTGAGGTCAAGGTGCAGGCCATAGGCTACGAGGTGGCCGGGATGTGAGAGAAGGCTGTGTAGTACATAAGGGGAGGGAGAAGGTCACTTGCAGCTTTGAATGTAACAGCAAGCCTTGGGTAATGTGGAGCAGGAAGCTGTGGAATGTGTTGGCTAAAGAAAGTCCACTGGACACTGCACAGGCAAGCAAACAGCCAGCATTCCTGCCCGGCAAGGTGGCGAGGTGAGCTGCTGTGTGTACTACACATGAGCTTAGGGAAGCTGATTAAGATCAACTCTGCCCCATACTAGATGAAGCCAGAGAAAGGGGGTGGGGGTTGGGGTGGAGGTTGTCGTGAAGGGGAAGCACTGAAGGACACATGGATGTTGAAAGGGAAGGGGATGGGGTTGAGGTTGCTGTGATCCGCAGAGGCCACCTCACTTCTCCTCCTACCAGAAAATGGTGGGGCCGGGGCTTACCCATGTGAGAAGGATCCTGTCACACTGGACTCAGCTGCTTCTCCTTTGCTCTGACTTCCACTTCTGTCTTACAAGGCATGCAGTGAATGCTGCTCCCTTCCCCCAGCTTCTCTCTTCCTTCCCCAGGTCCTCTTGTCCGCTGACTAGTCCTCCTAAGCTTACCACAAGCCAGCTGCCCATCAATCTCTCAACCTCATGACTGCCTTCTGTTTGTCACCCTCCTCTGAGAGTGCTGGGGAGCTTGCTGCCCCACCCCTATTTCCATGCCACACCTGACTGACTGTAATGATTTTATTCCCCCTAAAAGTGCACACAGGCACCCTGCCTTGGCTCCTTTTCCTGGCGCAATATTCTAACTTGTCTCCTCTGCTTCCCTATTAGCTAAGCATCGAGGATTTCACAGCATATGGTGGTGTGTTTGGAAATAAACAGGACAGCGCCTTTTCTAATCTGGAGGTAAGAGCGTCTCCCAGCCTGAGGCTCTGTGGAAGGCTCTCCCATGTCTCCTCTTTTTTTTTTTCTTTTTGGCAGTCCTGGGGCTTGAACTTTGGGCCTAGATGCTGTCTCTGAGTTCTTCAGCTCAAGCCTACCACTCTATCACTTGAGCCACAGCGCTACTTTTGGTTTTCTAGTTGTTAATTGGAGATAAGAGTCTCATAGACTTTCCTGCCTGGGCTGCCTTTGAACTGAGATCCTCAGATCTTAGCCTCCTGAGTAGTTAGGATTACAGGCATGAGTCCCCTCTCTTAGCACAATAAGAACTATAATCTGGGACTGGGAATATGGCCTAGTGGCAAGAGTGCTTGCCTCACATACATGAAGCCCTGGGTTCAATTCTCCAGTACCAGCGCCAGAAGTGACACTGTGGTTCAAGTGGCAGAGTGCTACCCTTGATCAAAAAGAAGCCAGGGACAGTGCTCAGGCCCTGAGTCCAAGGCCCAGGACTGGCAAAAAAAGAATTATAATCTTCAGAGCTGCATGTGCTGTGTTGTGATATACCTGTAATCCTACATACTTGGGAGGCAGAGGGTTGAGGATCGAGGGTTCACACCAGCCTAGGCAAAGGCAGTGAGACCTTATCTCATAAACAAATAGGCTGGTGAGTGTGTGGCTCAAGTGGTAGAGTGCTACCCTTCAGCTCAAAAAGCTCAGGGACAGCACCCACGCCCTGAGTTCAAGCCCCCACAGGATTGGCACAAAAAAATGAAATTTACAATTAAAAAAAAAAACACCACCAACAACAGAGAAGCAAAAGGGTATGGCTGTAGCTCAAATGGTACAATGTTTGCTTGGCGCATTTGATGACTCTGGGTCAATCCTAGTACTGGGAAAAAACTATACCCTTCAGAACCACAGGTGCTAACTTGGAAGGTAGAAGGGCCTGGGACAGAAAAATTGGGAGCTCTGAAGAAGGGGTACACACATTTGCTTTGTGACTCTGTAAGACCCCTGTGTGGATTTGGCTTGCCAGGGAGGTTTGGGGGGTCAGCATGAGCACACTTTCTTGGTTCATTCTTCTGCCTCTCCCCTGTCCCCAGAATGCCTTGGACATTGCCCCTTCCTCGCTGGTACTTCCCGCTGTCGACTGGTATGCAGTTAGCACTCTGACTACCTACCTGCAGGAGAAGCTTGGGGCTAGTCCCCTGCATGTGGACCTGGCCACGCTTCGGGAGCTGAAACTCAATGCCAGCCTCCCTGCCCTGCTGCTCATCCACTTGCCCTATACAGCCAGGTATGGCCTTGGCCCAGTTTCCAGCCTGTAGCCTTGGGATGCAGAAGGGGGGCTCTGGGCTCTGGTGGTATAGTCCATCTAAAGATGATCATCCTCCCTATGTACCACCTTAAAACCCTTTCAGAACATTCCACATGTGCCCAGAGAGGCAGGAAGGATCTCCTACCAGGTTGTGAGCTAGAAGTAGGTGCTCAGCACTGAGCTAGGCCTGTTATGTTTCTAGGGACAGGCCAGACATGGCTCCATTTGGGGGGGGATCCTTCTTGCTGGCTAGTACCTGTTCAAAGAGCAAGTGCCAAGCCTGATGCCAACGGCACTCATGTAATCCTATTTACTCAGGAGGCTAATATCTGAGGAAGTTCAAAACTAGCCCAAGCAGGGAAGCCAATGGGACTTTTATCTCCAAAAATCTTCTAAAAACTAGAAATAAGCAGGATGCTGGTGGCTCACGCATGTAGTCCTAGCTACTCGGAAGGCTGAGATCTAAGGATTGTTCTTTGACTCCAGCCCAGGCAGGAAATTCCATGAGCCTCTTTTTGGCAGAGGCGGTGTGGGTGTTGGTCATGGGGCTTGAACTTAGGACCTGGGTATGTTCCTGTGCTTTTGTGCTCAAGGCTAGCACTCTACCACTTTGACACACAGCACCACTTCCAGTTTTCTGGTGGTTCATTGGAGATAGGTCTCATGAAATTTCCTACGGAAGCTGGCTTTGAACCGTGATCCTCAGATCTCAGCTTCCTGAGTAGCTAGGATTACAAGGTATGAACCATCGGTGCCTGACCTGTGAGACTCTTATTTCCAGAACAAGCTGGAAGTGGGTCTGTGGCTCAAGTGTACTCTGCTGGCCTTTAGCACAAGGCTCTGGGACAGTGCCCAGGCCGAGTTCAAGCCCCAGGACCAGCACAAAAAACAGCAAGTGACAAGACAGTTGAACATGACTGTAAAGCCAGAGGAGAGGAGACATTGGGATATAGTGGGGTTGGTGGGGAAAAAGAAGCTGTAGGGGCTGTGGGAAGGGTAGTGGGCTTCAGAGAGCTCTTCTAAGCCAGTTGTTTGGACTTGAGGGCCGAGTCACCTACTAGGATCTCAAGCTGTGTCTCGTTCATAGCTCCGGTCTGATGGCGCCCAGGGAAGTTCTCACAGGCAATGGTGAGTAGGGCCAGGGAGGATGCATGTCCTCAGTTTGCCCATAAGCCAGGATCAGAGAGCTGACCCACAGCTCTTCAGCCTCTCCTCACTCTCTCTCTCAGGTTGGCCCCCTGCTTCTTGCAGTGGCTGTTGGCTAGACAGGATAACGGCTGTTCTCAGGCCATGTCCTACTGTAGCCAGATTCGCCTGGCAAGAGGTATATAACTATGCAAGAGGGCAGGGATCCAGTCACTGCTCAGGCCATGTGAATGCAGAGTTTTGGACTTAAGATTAATAACACTGAGAAAACCAAAAGGACTTGTATTGCCATGAAGGGCAGTCCTTCTCCACGGACATGGAGTTATATACACATACATATAGTGTGGTGTGGTGTGGTGTGTGTGTGTGTGTGTGTGTGTGTGTGTGTGTGTTTTTGTTTTGAAGTGTTGCTTTATGTAGGTTGCTGCTCAGTGACCTGGTTTTCTGCTCTTATCACCCTTCAGATGAGGTCATTGGGCAGGTGCTGAGCACACTCAAATCTGAAGATGTCCCTTACACAGCAGCTCTCACAGCTGTTCACCCTTCCAGGGTATGTGCCCTTCCAGCAGAGGTCGGGGGGAATGTGGGGGCAGGAAGAGGACTCTTGTGGGATGACCCTGGGGAGGACTAGGAGGTGTCAAGTCATCCTCTATCCAGAGGGCAGCCTTCCATCTTGTTTTGTGAGCCACATAGGCAACATTCTTAGATACTTGGTGCAAGTGATCTTGAGTTTGAGGCAGAGGGAATATGATCGGCAGTAGGGACCAATGGGGGCAAGCCGGAGGAGGAGCTTCCTCTCACCAGGTGGGACTTTGAGCTGGTGGACAGGCTGCTCGGTGGAGAGGGGAGGGAGGGTGTGCTACTGGGTTACGCCTTATTCCTAGGGTTGTTAAAAGAAGACCTGTTGGGTGTTTCCGCAGGTGACTCGTGATGTAGCCATGGTGGCTGGTGGGTTAGGTCGCCAGCTGCTTCAAGCACAGGCAGCAGCACCAAGTGCGATCCATCCTCCTGTGAGTTATAATGACACTGTGCCACGGATCCTGTTCTGGGCCCAAAACTTCTCTGTGGCATACATGGGCCAATCGGAAGACCTGACCCGCCTCACCTTTGGGAAGCAGGACCTCAACCTGACTGGCTCCTTCTGGAATGAGTCCATTGCTAGGTGAGGGTTCTAGGGGGTCAGTGGGACAAGCTGGATGAAGGGCCTTATCTGACTGGTGAGACCTTTGGCTGGGGAGGGAGGGGGTGGGAATGGCTGAAGCTTGGCTCCTAGGGCTGTTGAGAGGCAGCTGATCGGTGTTTTGGGGGAAGAGGGCATGCTACTACATGGGCTGCCAAAGGCAGGAGCATCTTACAGTTCTGCTTTCCTGTGCTCTGTAGCCCTTGGGTGAAACCTGGGCTATTAACATCACATGATAACCTGGGAACCTGGCGCTTCCCCCTCGAGTACAACCCCTGAGACTGCGCAGGGGTGAATATCAGATCAGCTGCCAGAGCCAGCTCCCATACACTCTCCATTTGCTATTACCCCCAAAGCCCAAACCAGCCAGCTCAGTTACTCCAAGAGGGAGCTGAAAGAAGGCTGGGCAGTGGAGTCAGGGAAACCAGAGGGAGGAGTCCTGGAGGTACAGGACCAGGGTGTCGGCTCCCAGCTGACTTAGTTAGAATTGGAGCCTCAGCTTTCCCGCCTGTCTGCTGAGGGCACCGTCCCTGTAGGTGTCTGTGAGGACCTAGGGCAGCTTAAGTAAGAGCAGACTTCAGGGACTTAGTCTTCTAACCTGCTCCAGAGGACTGAGGAAATGTGGCTCAGGTGGTAGAGTGCCAGTCTAGCAAGCATGGGGCCCTGAATTGAAATCCAAGTATTGTCAAAAAGGATTAAAAAAAAAAAAGAAAACAAAAGTTCATTCATTATTTGGGCTGAATGCATGGTTCCAGAGGTAGAGACCTTTCCTAGCAAGTACAAGCAAGGCTCTGAGTTCAATTCCCAGTACTACAAAATAACTAAATTAAGGAAGCAAATCAGTCATTCAAGGCCGTCCCAGAGTCTGACAGCAACACTTCTGGCTCATCCCGCAGGCTTTCACTGACCTACGAACAGCTCTTTGGTACAATGGTGACATTCAAGTGAGTTCTGTGGGTAGTTGTGGTGCTGGTGGTGGGCTGGTGTGGCTCTGCTCTCCTCTCTTCCCCATTTCCTGTCCCTTGACATCATTACTACCTTTCCCCCAGATTCATTCTGAGTAACCGATTGTACCCAGTATCTGCCCGACACTGGTTTACCATGGAGCACCTTGAAATCCACAGCAATGGGTCTGTTGCCTACTTTAATGCCTCCCGAGTGACAGGGCCCAGCGTCTACTCCTTCCATTGTGGCTATGTCAGCAGTGATCGCAAGAATGGCAATCTGCTTGTGGCAGCCACAGAGCCCTCTCACTGGCAGATTACTCTTCAGGACTTCCAGGTATGCACCAGGGAGGGCCCTGCTTGCTGGCTGCAGGGTCCTGCCAGGTTCCGTGTAAGGGAGGGAGGGAAGATGAGCCTCGAGTGTCAGTATGGCTTGGGCGTGTAGTGGACAGTCCTGTATACTTCCTTTGTGGATATGTGGACTGTCCACTGACTCCAGACTGCAGCCTGTCTGGGCATCCTGTTTGTGGGGCGCCATGTGGTCCCCTCTAATCTGTGTCTCTGTGTTCCCCCAGATCCAGGCTTTCAATGTGACAGGTGAGCAATTCTCCTATGCTAGTGACTGTGCTGGCTTCTTCTCCCCTGGCATCTGGATGGGACTGCTCACCTCCCTCATCATGGTTTTCATCTTTACCTATGGCCTGCACATGATACTCAGCCTGAAGACCATGGATCGCTTTGATGACCATAAGGGCCCCACCATCTCTTTGACCCAAATTGTGTGACCTGTGGCAGTGCGGGTTTGAGGGTATCATGGTGCCCAGGCGGTCACTTTCTCACTTTGTGGATTCCCCTTTTCCTACTATAGCATGAACCTCAGTTTGTCTGGCTCCCTCCTCAACCTGCTGAGGGTTTTTCCCGGGGCTTCCCCCCATTCCTATCAAGATGTATATATTCTGCATAGACAATAAGACAACTGTCAGATTCAGAGTCATAAGTGTTAAGGGACATTAGTTCTTATTTATTCTGTCCGTCCACCATTGTTCCTTGCATTGTAAAGTGCTTTTGTGTAGCGCATGCTCCCTTCAGAAACTTTCTGGGACTTTGAAGCAGCCAGAAGCTTGAGGTGGTATGAGTTTGGGAGTGTGTGGAAATACTACTCAACTGTGTGCCTAGCTCGGCTAGCATCATGATTTTTATTTTTGTGATGTGATAAGAATAAACAGTACACGTGGATTTCTTTCTGTGGCCTGAAAAAGGGACCTTCACGACAGGTGGGCGGGGTGTGCACATTTGGTGTCTGTCATGTTCCCACTAGGAGTGCCGGGCAGGGGCTTGGAGTGCTCTTATTATTCCCTTCCTAATAAAATAAGGTCAGATCACCGCGTATCGTCGTCTGGTTATTTATTTCTGCCCTTGGGTAAGGGAGGAGGTGCCGGGCCAGGCTCCCAAGGGAGGCAGAGAGGTTGGGTCTTCAGCAAGCTGGGACCCTAAGCAGTCCTGGGTAAGGAGGGGCCGACGGGGGGCAGAGTCCGTCCTTGTGGAACTTGAGCATCTTGGGAGGAGCTCGCCCTGACAATGGCAGCTCTCACCTCTCAAGGCGGCAGCAGCGGCGAGGCCCCCTCTGCAGCAGCGGCGCGCGGCCAGCCCACGGGGCCGCGCCGAATCTCCCAGGGGACGTAACAGGCACGCGCGGGGCGGGGCGGGGCGGGGCGCGCGCGGCTCCCGCGCAGGGATCCCTCCCGGGGCGCAGCACTGACCGCCGGGCCGCCCCGCCCCACACCTGTGTGGACCCTCAGCGAGGGGCATCGCCAGCATAATTGAGCTGGTGCCGGGAACCAGACGCCAGTAGTCCTTCTGGGAGGCGAACTGGGAAAGCTGTGGCCCTGCCGAGGAGGGACTGGTCGCGGGGAGAGGGTGGGACTCTTTGACGCGGCGGAAGAATCTGGTGACGGCCCCGCGCCGCCATCTTTGCTTCAGTGCGGCGGCGGCGGAGTCGGTAACGGCAGCTGTGGTAAAGGAGGAGGAGGAGCCGAGCGGGCGCTGGCACGGGCACTGACACTGACACTGGCACCGAAGCCTGACCATGGACGAGGAATATGATGTGATCGTGCTGGGGACCGGTCTTACTGTAAGTGCAGCCTTCAGGGTTCACCTCACCACTTCACACCCTCTCCACCCCCCGCGGCGATGCACACCCGGCCCGCCCGACCCATCTTCCCCATCATTGCCGTGGTCCACCCGGGTTGCTGCTACCATGTCCATGAAAAGGTTTTGTCTCAGGCCGCCCTCTTCCAAGCCCCATCCCTCACCTCCCCACTCGACTGATGCCCCCAGACCCCGCCCACCTAGCCCCCACCCATCAGCCGCTTGACATCCCCTCCCACCATCCCTTCCATCTTGTGTTAATCTCTGTAGGGATGAGGTCTGAAGCCACGGGGATGGAGGGGCTTACAATTCTGGGTCTGGGGGGGAGGGGGGCACCCAGGGAATGTTCCAGAAGCGACTGCGGTAACCACATTCCTACTACCCGACACAGGTTTTCTATGGAGACCTCAGAGTGAATAGTACCTGCAGCCTTTGTCCTTGGGTTACTGACAGTTACTGTTAGGGTTGTTTATCTTTGCCTTTGCCTCCAAACCCCTTTTTAGCTTGCTCCCCTGAGACTTATCTCCCCCATTCTGGACCCACACAGTTTTCCCGTGAATATGGCCCAGAGGCTCAGTTAGGGGCTCTTGCCCTTTGAAGAGCAACCCAGGATGGGCCCTGAGATTTCAAGGACTGACCTACTCATCGATTCCCTTTCACTTGCCCTTTGAGGTTGGGATGGGTCTTCATCCATGGCTTCTTGTATTTTGTCTGTCTTTTTGTGCTACGCTGAGTAGATGCCTTTCTTGGCAGCTTGGTGCTAGAAGACTGTCCTTGTGCCTGCTGGGTGTTCTGTCTCCCCCAGAGCTTCCATTGCTTCTCTTCTCTTCACCACTTTGCCCAGCACCATTATAAATGGGTTGTGCTCAGAGGAAGCTATCGCTCCCAATTTTAGTAATGAACAAGGTGGGGCCGTGTTGAAAGAACTGTGCATTTGGCTGCTTTGCGGTGAGGAACAAATCATAGCTGCTGGTAGGAACATGGGCAGGAGCGAGTTAACAGCAGCAAATGTCACCCATCCCTCAGGAATGCATCCTGTCAGGCATCATGTCTGTGAATGGAAAGAAGGTGCTGCACATGGACCGGAACCCCTACTATGGGGGAGAGAGCTCCTCCATCACACCCCTGGAGGAGGTAAGACTGAATCAAGGCCCAGATTCAACCTCTCACATAGGGGCATGGGTTAGAGCAGCTCCCTCAGTTCTCAACAGGAATGTAGGAAGGGTAGTTGTTGACATTTTTCTCTTTTCCTTCTGCTTACAGCTATACAAGCGTTTTCAGTTGCTGGAGGGGCCCCCTGAATCGATGGGCCGGGGTCGAGACTGGAACGTTGACCTGATCCCCAAATTCCTCATGGCCAATGGTGAGGAAGATAAAGGAACTATTGGGGAGGGGATAGGATTGGAAGGCTGGGAGGACCAAAAGGAAGGTCAGGCTCCAGAGCAGGGGCAGTCACATCAATGAGAGCGACTGGAGGGAGCCATGTTGATGTTGCCTCTCCCCATTCCCCATCCTCCCACAGGGCAGCTGGTAAAGATGCTACTGTACACAGAAGTGACTCGCTACCTGGACTTCAAGGTGGTTGAGGGCAGCTTTGTCTACAAGGGAGGAAAGATCTACAAGGTGCCATCCACTGAGACTGAGGCCTTGGCTTCTAGTGAGTGTGGGTCCTCTGAGCCAGAGCAAAGCCTCCCTCTGCCCAAGGTCATATTCCCCATGCATACCTTACCACAGGCCACTAGCTTTGCAGTTCCTCTATTGCTCCTGTCTGTCACAGCAGGTCGCCAGCACACAAACCTACATGTAGAGGAAACATTGGGAGGGAGGGAGGAGGAAAAATGTCAGCCTTTAGCTAGGGTCCCACTTGATTTCAAAGCATCTCTGAGTGGTAGAGCTGGGAGAGCCTTGTCCTGCCCAATACTCTCTTTGTGCAGATGAGGAAAGTGAGGCAAAGAACAGTAGAGAGATGAAGCTCAGGTCACATGAAGAGCTCAGGGGGGAGCGAGGGCACCCTCTTTCTTGGACTGCCCCAGTGGGGGTTTGTTTAAGTGCTGCAGAGTCTCATGATTCCGTCTGCAGACCTGATGGGCATGTTTGAAAAACGACGCTTCCGCAAGTTCCTGGTATTTGTGGCGAACTTCGATGAGAATGACCCCAAGACCTTTGAGGGTGTTGACCCCCAGAGTACCAGCATGCGTGATGTCTACCGGAAGTTTGACCTGGGCCAGGATGTCATCGACTTCACTGGCCACGCCTTGGCCCTCTACCGCACTGATGAGTGAGGGGAAGCTGGTGTGGCGGGAGCCCACTTGCCTGTCTCGCACCCTGCCCTCCCATACCTGCCTGCAGTACCTTCTGCCCACCCTGCATCCTTCTGCCCACCCTGCATGTACCTTGCACTCACCCACAGGCTCACATGTTGCCTTTCCATCCTTCCCTGCATTCAATCCACATCTTTCCCAGCCCATGGGGGTGGGGGGAGGCTGAGCTGATGTCTGGGTAGGGGTGAGTAGGGATGCTGCTGTCCAAGCATCTTCCCTGACTCCTATCCTCCAGCTATTTGGATCAGCCCTGTCTTGAGACTATCAACCGCATCAAGTTGTACAGCGAGTCGTTGGCCCGATATGGCAAGAGCCCATATTTATACCCGCTCTATGGCCTGGGTGAGCTTCCTCAGGGCTTTGCCAGGTGAGGACAGACTTTTGTTTCAGTTGACATGATTGCTTAGGACGAAGGCCCCAAATGGAAATAGTCTCATTGAGCATTTCTGAAGCATTTCGTTCTTGGTTATTTGTGATCTTCATTTACTTAGCTCCATCCCTGGGTGATGGGTGGGAGCACAACCCTAGTGTGTTGAAGTGCAGAGTTAGAGGGCTCCGTGAACATGGCTTGCTCAGCTCCTGGCAGCACTAGCACTGGGCCATTTCTTGTGGGCCATTCCTTCATGCTACCCTCACTAACTCTTCGCACAACATTATGGGCAGAAACTCCAAAGAAGCTAGAGATGGCTCCTGAAGTTATAGCAGTGATAAAGCTCCATGAACAGCTGTATTTTCTAACTTCCTCCTGCCTCAAGCATTTTTTTGTCAGTTGTGGGCCTTGAACTTGGCCTAGGCACTGTCCCTGACCTCTTCAGCTCAAGGCTAGTGCTCTATCACTTTGAGCCACAGCAACACTCCAGTTTTCCTTTTTTTTGGCCAGTCCTGGGCCTTGGACTCAGGGCCTGAGCACTGTCCCTGGCTTCTTTTTGCTCAAGGCTAGCACTCTGCCGCTTGAGCCACAGCGCCACTTCTGGCTTTTTCTATATATGTGGTGCTGAGGAATCGAACCCAGGGCCTCATGTAAGCGAGGCAAGCACTCTACTACTAGGCCATATTCCCAGCCCTCACTTCCAGTTTCCTGGTGGTTAATTGGAGCTAAGACTATCAGGACTTGCCTGCCTCAGCTGGATTTGAACTGTATCCTCAGATCTCAGTCTCCTGAGTAGCTGGGACTGAGTGCCCAGCTGGGGCAGTCTTTTTTATACCTCAGTGGTAGGTGGGGAGGGTATAGTGGAATTGGTCCCTGTTTTTCCTGGGAGTGGGACTTTGGTATCATCTCCTTCCTGCAGATTGAGTGCCATCTATGGGGGAACATACATGCTGAACAAACCTGTGGATGACATCATCATGGAGAATGGCAAGGTGGTAGGGGTGAAGTCTGAGGGAGAGGTAAGCCTTCCATGTGAAGTGATGTTCCTGTGCTCGGGGCACGGAGGGTTTGGTCACCTCCTTTGGGACTTTGTTCCCAAGGAGCCTAAAGGCTGCTGTGTCTGCTGATGCTCAGTCCCAAGGACCTCAGAGTGGAGAACTAAGAATTCCAAAAGCAGTAGGCATAGTATCTCTTGGAGGTACTCCTTAAAAGCCACATGCTATGTCTATCATCCAGCAAATGTTCCTGAGCTAGGCACAGTGACATGTGTATCCTTGAGAAGCTGAGGCAACGAGTATTGTGAGTTAGAGGCCAGTCTAGGATACAGAGTGAAATATTGTCTTCAAAACAAAACCCCAAGGCATTCCTGGTCCTAGTGTCATGTGCTGCAGGGAAGGGCCATGTGCTATAGGAGTGGCAGTGGTGACAGCTCAGAGGACCGCTACCTGTTCTGATTGTGGGGCACACCTGCTGCCACCCAGGGCAAGGAGTGATCCGACAAGAACAAGGTCTTGTGCCTTCACAGGTGGCCCGCTGCAAACAGCTGATCTGTGACCCCAGCTACATCCCAGACCGCGTGCGGAAGGCTGGCCAGGTTATCCGCATCATCTGTATCCTCAGCCACCCCATCAAGAACACCAATGATGCCAATTCCTGCCAAATCATCATCCCTCAGAACCAGGTTAACAGGAAGTCAGGTAGGCCAGACCACAACTTCTTACCTGTTTTTTTGCCAGTCCTGGTGCTTGGACTCAGGGCCTGAGCACTGTCCCTGGCTTCTTTTTGCTCAAGGCTAGCACTCTGCCACTTGAGCCACAGCGCCACTTCTGGCTTTTTCTGTGGTACTGGCTTTTGTTTCTGTGGTTTCTAGCTTTTTTATGTGGTACTGAGGAATGGAACCCAGGGCTTCATGCATGCTAGCCAAACACTGTACCCACTAAGCCACATTCTCAGCCCATAACTTCCCTCTTGAGCACTTTCTTCAGGGTGGCTGTGCTCTCCCTATCAGCTTTGGGGTTTCCTTTGCCATCCTGTAAGGAAACAATATTCTAGCTGTGGTTACTATGACAATCCCTAGAAATTGGATGGATTGACCCCTTCCCCTCTATGAGAATGACAGCTTAGATGTTGTGTGGCTCTGGGGAGGAGCCAGGTGGGCCAGAATCATGTCTAGTCCATAGGCGCCTTCTTCACATGTTACACTTTCCTCTGGCCAGACATCTACGTGTGCATGATCTCCTATGCACACAACGTGGCTGCCCAGGGCAAGTATATTGCCATTGCCAGCACCACGGTGGAGACTGCCGAGCCAGAAAAGGAGGTTGAGCCAGCATTGGAGCTGTTGGAGCCTATTGATCAGAAGTGAGAACTGGGCCGAACCCAGGGCAGGGGGGAGTGGGTGAGAGAGGGGAGCCCCAGAGGTATATGTGGAGACCATGAAAGGCAAGGGCCTGTGGTGAGTCTTCTCCGTTCCCCTCTCCTTTACCCCCTCAGGTTTGTGGCTATCAGTGACTTGTATGAGCCCATTGATGATGGTTCGGAGAGCCAGGTAAGAGGCCTGTCCCAGCCTTGGCTCTGGCTGCCTACCCAGGCATCCTGCCCCCCAACTCACCCTGCGCTGTGGCTGTCTGCAGGTGTTCTGCTCGTGCTCCTATGATGCCACTACACACTTTGAGACAACCTGCAACGACATCAAAGACATCTACAAACGCATGGCTGGCTCGGCCTTTGACTTTGAGAATATGAAGCGCAAACAGAATGATGTCTTCGGAGAAGCTGACCAGTGATTGCTGATCACCTTCCCCCAGCCCCCGTTGCCCTCTCCCCAACCTGTGTCTGTTCTCCTCAAGGGCTGGGGAGATGGTATGGCTGGGTACCCCTATTTCCAGCATCCTCTGCTTCCCCCACCACATTCCCATCACCCACCTCATTGATTCACTGACCAAATCTTTAACCTTAGAGATGGCTTGGGAGATGGGAGTTGGATAGCATCCTCTTTCTTGGCCCTTGTTTATCCTAGGAAAAGAGGATTCCTCTCCTGATGTATGTCTCCTTCCCCTCCCCCCATTCTTCTGCTCTGTTAGGGAAGGACGTGGAGGAAAAGCTGACTCTGCCTGCACTGCTCTTACCCCCACTGTAGTGGCCTTTGGAGATGCTCCCTGCCTCCCCCCACCAACTGTTGTGTGTTGGGAGAGAGGGGGCCCTCCCAGCACAAAATTGCATTCCTTCCCTTAATTTATTCTAATTTATTAACTAGCCTGCCCTCTCTGAGCCTGAAGCCTTCTGGTGTAGCCTGGGGGCTGTTGGAATGAGCTACCCCTACCCCCTTCCAGCCCTGGAAGCCTGGGAAAGGGGAGGTTTAGGTGTGTCCCCCTGGAGGTTGATATTTTTGTTTTTATTCCTTGTCTTTGTGTTTGTGTTCTCTGGTACTTGCTGAAAAAATGTGAGCAAAGCAGAAGGAGGTGGGAAAATGGACCCAAACCCATGTGCCCTGCCCCAAGCCTTTCCTTTATAGTGGTGGGAAACCCTTATCTTGCAAAGTGACTGTGTCTCCTTCCCCAAACTCTAGTGTATTTCACAGGAAATAAAAACTCTCAATAAAACTGTTTGAAACCTGAACCTGGACCTTTAGATTCTTTTTGTAAAAGTTAGATGCAATGCAGGGCTTGGTTCCTGTGTTGGGGGTCTGGCTTAGCCTCAGGTCAATGCAAGTGAAGAGGACCAACATTTGGTGGTGTCTGTGTGTGTATGAATGCCCATTAGAAGTAGCCTCTGGGTGAATAGGAGGCATCTATGTGTGGGAGCGTGGATGGCGGTGGAGGTGTTGGTTAGGCAGGAGGATCATGAGTTGGGGATCATCCTGAGCAACATTGGGAGACCCTATCTGAATAAAAAAGGTCAGGGCTGGGAATATGGCCTAGTGGCCAGAGTGCTTGCCTTGTATACATGAAGCCCTGGGTTCAATTCCCCAGCACCACATATACAGAAAACGGCCAGAAGGGGCGCTGTGGCTCAAGTGGCAGAGTGCTAGCCTTGAGCAAAAAGAAGCCAGGGACAGTGCTCAGGCCCTGAGTCCAAGGCCCAGGACTGGCAAGAAAATTAATTAATTAAAAAATAAAAAGGTCAGTGGCCAACCTACAAGCTGCAAAGAAGGGGATGCTGGTGGGTCAGCTTAGGATAAGGGTTAATTAACTTCAGGAAGGGGAAGTGTAGGAAGTGTAGGTTTCCAAGTCTGGGTCAAGAGGAGGCAGGGCAGAGTGCTAGTAGCTCGTGATTGTAATTTTTTTTGTGTGCTAGTCCTGGGGCTTGGACTCAGGGCCTGAGCACTGTCCCTGGCTTCTTTTTGCTCAAGGCTAGCACTCTGCCACTTGAGCCACAGCGCCACTTCTGGCCATTTTCTGTATATGTGGTGCTGGGGAATCGAACCCAGGGCTTCATGTATACAAGGCAAGCACTCTTTTTTATATATATATATATATTTTATTATTAATTGAACATAAATTTTTTTACAAGGTGTTGTGCAAAGAGGGTGCAGTTACATAGTAGGGCAGTGTGTACATTTCTTGTGATATCTTACAACCTGTTTGTCCATCCCTTGTCTAGGTCAGGTAGACCCATATGCAATATACAATGTATCAAGCACATATACAGTGTTCACAGACTTGGTCTCTACTGTCTCCCCCTCCCCCCACCTTAACAGTCATATATCAGGGAGATCATGCCCGTTTGTTTTCTGTGTTCTAGGCTTGTCTCGCTCAACATTATTTGTTCGAGTTCTGACCATTTCCCTGCGAATAACAATATTTCACCATTCCTAATCGCTATGTAGTATTCCATTGTGTATAGGTACCATATTTTTTGGATCCATTCGTCTGTGGAGGGGCATCTGGGTTGTTTCCATATTTTGGCTATTGTGAATTGGAGGCAAGTACTCTTGACACTAGGCCATATTCCCAGCACATCATGCTTGTCATCTTATTGATTCATTTGGCTGAGCTCTTAAGATTGAAGTTTGAAACCAGCCCAGGTAGGAAAGTATGTGATTTTTGTCCCCAATTAATCAGCAAGAAGCCAGAAGCGGCGCTGTGGCTCAAGTGGCAGAGTGCTAGCCTTGAGCAAAAAGAAGCCAGGGACAGTGCTCAGGCCCTGAGTCCAAGCCCAGGACCAGCGAATAAAAAAAAAAAGTCAGGCAAGAGGAGCCGGCCAACTTCTCCTACTCTATACGAATCACGTGCCCCAGTCACGTGCCATGTTGAGGGCGTGAGGCGGGGCCGCGCATTCCCCGGTAGCAGACGTCACGCATCAGCTGACTTAAGGGCTGCCACCGCCAAGACTGACACAGGCCGCTGTTACAGTCGCCGTAGCTACCGCCATGGCTCAGTACAAGGGCGCCGCGAGTGAGGCGGGTCGCGCCATGCATCTGATGAAGAAGCGGGAGAAGCAGCGGGAGCAGATGGAGCAGATGAAGCAGCGGATTGCAGAGGTGCGGTCTGGGGCCCAGGAGCATTAGATCAGGCTTGCGTGCTGCGCGGGCCGCCTGGTGGTGCCACGCGAGCCCCCTGGTGGTGCCGCGAGAGTTAGAGCACAGGCGACTGGCTGGGAGCGCTTGGTGGGCGGGGCCTGCGCCGGGGGCGGGATGCTTGCCTGTAGATCTCTGGTAGGTGACAGAGGCGAGCCCACCACGATCCCGTGTGTAACGTGGGTGCAGAGTTGAGCTGTCTGAGTGTGAGGCAATGTAAGAAGCCTCCAGGAGGACACTCTGTTTGGTGGCACTTAGCTAACTAGTTCCCCTCCAGCCATCAGATCCACACCTCCCACTTCATACCACAGGAAGACAGGGGTTGCCCTCTGCCCTTCACCCAAGGTAGGCTCCAGGCTGCCCCAGTGCGGAGGACAGGAGCTGCTGCTATTGGCCTCAGGGACCAAAGACCAAGGAGCCCGCAGCGTGAGCGGGAACTATCTGGACATGGGGCTTCAGGACACAGCAGGCTCCCACGTCACATAAGTGGGAAGCCAGGTCCCACAAACGAGCTTCCAGCTTCCATTGCTGCTGTTTCTTTTGCCAGTCCTGGGCCTTGGACTCAGGGCCTGAGCACTGTCCCTGGCTTCTTTTTGCTCAAGGCTAGCACTCTGCCACTTGAGCCACAGCGCCACTTCTGGCCTTTTCTATCTTCATGTACACAAGGCAAGCACTCTACCACTAGGCCATATTCACAGCCCCTCTTTTTTTTTTTTTTTAATCAGTCCCAGGGCTTGAAATCTAGGCCTGAGCACCATCCCTGGACTCCTTTTGCTCAATGCTAGCACTCTACCACTTTGACCCACAGCACCACTTCTACTTTTCTGGTCGTTAATTGGACATAATCGTCTTAGGGCTTTCCTGCCCAGGCTGATTTTGAACCATGATCCTCAGATCTCAGCCTCCTAAGTACCTAGGATTACAGGCGTGAGCCACCAGCACCCAGCTCGGGTTCATTTTGTGCTTGACACCAAGTTTTCCATGTCTGGTCCCACTGAAAGTGGAGACTTTCTAGCAAGTTGAAGGAATATGTCTCTGCTGGTCACTTCATTTCTAGACCTTGGTAAAAGAAAGACCTACACAGGTATATGGCTGGGCTGAGGAAAAGGAGACCTTCTGGCAAGCTGTTGGCAAAATCTGGAGCCAAGAGAAGGAAAACACACAGGGAGGACTACACCCTTCAGTCACTCTTTTGTCCCTTATCCTCGTCTGACTACCCCTTGGCCTGGATCCCACAAGGTTCAACTTTAAAGGCTGTGCATGAAAAAGGCTAGAGTTGAGAGGCACTAGTGACTCACACCTGTAATCCTTGCTACTCAGCAGGCTGAGATCTGAGGATCAAAGTTAGAAACCAGCCTGTGGAGGAAAGTCTGTGACACTCTTATCTCTAATAAACCACCCAAAAGCTGGAAGTGGAGCTGTGGCTCAAGTAGTAGAGCATTAACCTTGAGCAAAAAATCTCAGAGACAGTGCCCAGGCCCTGAGTTCAAGCCCCAGGACTGGTACCTAAAAAGAAAAGGCCAGACTTAAGCAGGACCAATGGCTGCAGTCCACCGAAGGAGCTGTGGCCCCAGCAAGAGCATGAAGGGACTAGCACAGTTCAGGATCCCATGGGAAATGACCCCATTTGGCTCTGTTGGCACGGGAAGTGCCCCCTCCCCCAGAGTCCAACCTCATGGACCCTTCTACCTACAAATGAGAGAGGGGCAAGGGGCATATCTTTTCCAAGATTATACCCTAGCATGTCTGCAGTCAGATCCAGGACCATAATGTAGGTTCCCAACAGGCTGTCACTTCCACGGTGGGGTGGCCCTCACTGGCATGCTCCCTCCCCTACAGGAGAACATAATGAAATCCAACATTGACAAGAAGTTTTCTGCACACTATGATGCTGTGGAGGCGGAGCTCAAGTCTAGCACCGTGGGTGAGCAGGGCACACATGCCAGCCTCTCTCAAGCCCAGAGGATGCTCGTTTGCTGGCTCTAGTTGTCCAGTCCTTTCTCTCAAGTCTTCTTGCTTCACAGGTCTCGTGACCCTAAATGACATGAAGGCCAAGCAGGAGGCACTGGTGAAGGAGCGGGAGAAGCAGCTAGCGAAGAAGGAGCAGTCGAAGGAGCTACAGCTGTGAGTCCTCTCTTGCTTCTCAGCGGTAGCCCTCCCCTCACGATTCAGCAGCAGCTTGGGAACTCGCAGGGGAGGGCAGGCTAGTCTTCTCCCTGGGAGGGGATCAGCATTTCTGCTCTGGGAACAGGTGTGGCCTTTGTTTGGGTCTATACTACTTTTCTTACTTTCCTGGTATAATCCTTCTTTCTATCCCTCTGTAAAGGTGGTGAGTCCTTTATGTGTCCTTTCCTTCTGCTAAGTATAGGAACAGTCCTCATTCCTCTTTATTTCCTTACTCCTGTGGCCCTCTGTGCCTGTTGTGTGGTTGTCAGCACCCTCCCTATTAGCTTGAGGTTTCATGGCTACCTTTGCTTTGGCAGGAAGCTAGAGAAGCTGCGAGAGAAGGAACGCAAGAAGGAAGCCAAGCGGAAGATCTCTAGCTTGTCTTTCACGCTGGAGGAAGAAGATGAGGGAGGTGAAGAGGAAGAAGAGGTGGCCTTATACGAGGAGGAGCTGGAAAGGGAAGGTGAGGGCCTTGCTCACCAGATCCTCATCATGACTTTTGACTATAAAAGGAACAAATACCCTCATTGTGGAGCAAGAGAGGAACACAGGGGACCAAGATTGTACCCTTCTTGGAAGGATTCCAGTGGGACTCCCCCTCAAGTGTGGAGGGTGTCTTACAAATGTAGAGCATGGCCTACAGCTCCTGGATAGGAGCCATCTGTCAGAGAAGTTGTCAGAGTGAGGCTGGTGACAAGAAATATCTACGTACTGCCACTGGAGGTGTCATGTAGGCTAGATTGGGGTAGTCTGGGCCAGGATTGGCTGCTTGAACTTTCTGAAATAATAGATATGCTTCCCTCTTGCCATAGGGGCCAGTCAACACTAAATTTTACTTGTATTTAGTTCACCATAAATGTATTTGTTTTCCATTTTTATTTTGTGTGTGCTGGTACAGGAGCTTGAACTCAAGGCCTTGTGCTCTTGCTTGGCTTTTTTTTTTCTGCTCAAGGCTGGCACTCTGGCACTCTACCACTTGAGCCACAGCTCCACTTCTGGCTTTTTTGGTGGTTAATTGGAGATAAGAGTCTCATGGACTTTCCTGCCCTGGCTGGTTTCGATCCGTGGTCCTCAGATCTCAGCCTCCTGAGTAGCTACGATTACAGGTGCCTGGTTAGTTCACTGTAAATTTCTACATTGTATTTTACCCAGCTGTATAAAAATACCATTACAGCTTGTTGAGCTAGCTAGCTTCAGGTCTAGTGCTAGGGGCTGTGTGTGGCAGGAATTCATTTTGGTTTTTATTGTCTTACATGAGTTATGCAGAGGAGGATGTCACTATGAGGCTGCTGTTTTGGACTGCACAGGCCTGGAAGAAAGGCTGTCAGCTTCACTGTGTGCCACTGGGTTAAGACAGGCCCTTGCTGTGATGGGCAGGGAGTGTGCTGCCATGCTAGCTAGGCTCATTGGGAGTTTGCCTTCTCTCTGGAGATTTTGTTTTCATAACCCCATGGTGGGACCCTTTTTGAAAGTTTGTCTTGTAGGTCAGCATTTCTCAAAGCATGCTCTAGGTATCCCGGGGGCCAAGAGACCCTTCGAACAAGATCCATGAGATCAAAACCACTTTGAGAATAATGCGGAGACATTCTTTGCTCCTTTTGCTCCAGAGATCACCACAAAGAAGAGGAAGTTGGGGAAAAACCCAGATGTGGACACAAGCTTCTTGCCTGACCGAGACCGGGAGGTAAAGGCTGCCTAGCTCAGGCTCTAACATTGAGCTGACCTAGACCCTGGCCATGAATGAGGCTCTGGCTCAGGGAGTGGGGAAAGCCCTGAGCCTGTCTGCTTCACCCGTTTCTCCTGCTTTCTCTCTTTGTAGGAGGAAGAGAATCGGCTCCGGGAAGAGCTGCGGCAAGAATGGGAAGCCAAGCAGGAGAAGATCAAGAGTGAGTGCTGGGGCTGGGGATATAGCCTAGTGGCAAGAGTGCCTGCCTCGGATACACGAGGCCCTAGGTTCGATTCCCCAGCACCACATATACAGAAAACGGCCATAAGCGGCGCTGTGGCTCAAGTGGCAGAGTGCTAGCCTTGAGCGGGAAGAAGCCAGGGACAGTGCTCAGGCCCTGAGTCCAAGGCCCAGGACTGGCCAAAAAAAAAAAAAAAAGAGTGAGTGCTGACAGAGTTAGACAACAATGGCCCAGTCCCTGGCTCCTGGGGCAGTAAGAGAACAAGGCTGAGGCCCAAGTGGCCCTCCTGCTACCAATCCCCTTGGCTATGTGCAGGAGCCCGTGGAAGTTGGACCAGTGAGGCTGGCGTGGGGAGAGAGGGAGGTAGCACCTGGATCTGGAGCCCAAGAGGCAACTCTGTTTTATAGGTGAGGAAATTGAAATCACCTTCAGTTACTGGGATGGCTCCGGGCACCGGCGGACAGTCAAGGTAAGCAGTAGGAGACCTTCCTTGAGTTTGATGGAACTGACAATTCTGACTTTGGAAGCCATTGGGGGTCCTGTGGGCAGCAGGGAGGATGAGAGTCTCCAGGCTCCTGCCTACTTGAGAATGCTTTAGGTTTTTTTGTCTTCTTTTCTTCCACCCGTACCCCCAGATGAAAAAGGGGAACACGATGCAGCAGTTCCTGCAAAAGGCACTTGAGATCCTGCGGAAAGACTTCAGTGAGCTCAGGTAAGGGTGGAGTGTGCCTCTGGGTGCCAATGTGCACGACCCACGGCTCCAGCCGGGCTACCACACAGCCAAGAGGACTGCTTCCCAACTGGGAAGGTGGCATGCTGGGCACTGTGCTCCCCCGAGAGGAGTCCGTCACTTGCCTTTTTCTTCCTTCCTGCTCTCGAGCTTAGGTGGGAGCGTCCTGCCTTGGAGCTGTGGCCCAAAGGTGGAGGACAATGGAGGCCCGTCCCAGGCTCCCTGAGCCACAGAGCTTCCCTCAGAGTATTCTGGCTGCCTCCTCCCAGCCCCTTGCTCCATGACTGACTGGGGATGCTCTCTGGCTGGCCATACCCTCCTGTGTTTCTCCCTCAGGTCAGCAGGGGTGGAGCAGCTCATGTACATCAAGGAGGACTTAATCATCCCCCATGTGAGTCCCATCGGCCCTGGCTCCTGCAGTGGGTGCCACACCCCTGGGCTTCTGAAGCAGAGGGCCCACCCTTTTCTGTGCTCTCCGGGGGCTGCTGGCCACAGAGGGCAGTATGAGGGTAGGGTAGTGACAAGGGCTGAGGGGAGCCATCAGGCTGACTTCCTGCCCTCATGTTGTAGCATCACAGCTTCTATGACTTCATCGTCACTAAGGCGCGAGGAAAGAGCGGTGAGTGCTTCTAGTCCAAACCCCCATACAACGGACGGACCTCAGCATGTTGGGGCAAAAGTATAACCTGGCTCTCCCCTGCAGGACCACTCTTTAACTTTGATGTTCATGATGATGTGCGACTGCTCAGTGATGCCACTGTGGAGAAGGACGAGGTATGGTGGTGCCAGGGCACTGGGCAGAGAAGGGCACCTTGATCCTGGTAGAGCAGGTGTCCCTGGCCTGGGGAGGAGAGAGCTCAGGAAGGAACCTGAGACTTCTGAGGTTGGACTCAAGCAGCAGGGCCTAATCGTCTCCATCCCTTAGTCACACGCAGGCAAAGTGGTGTTGAGGAGCTGGTATGAGAAGAACAAGCACATCTTTCCTGCCAGTCGTTGGGAACCCTATGACCCTGAGAAGAAGTGGGACAAGTACACGGTGAGATGGCAGGGAACCAAGCCTTAGGAGGCCCCTCCAAGGTGTCCCTGCTGCTGCACTAGGTAGCTCAAGGTAGAGGGCAGGAGAGACTCTGCTTTGCAGGGGGTGTGCTACAATGTCCTGCTAGACAGCCAGATCCGCAATCCCAGCACTCACGAGGCTAAAGCAAGAGGATTGCAAGTTTGAAGACAGCCTGAGCTACATAGAGACACTCTGTCTTAGAGGAAAGAAAAAAGAAAAAGAGTCAGCCAGGCTCACACCGATAATCCTTGTTACTCAGGAGGCTGAGATCAGAGGCTCATGGCTCAAAGCCAGCTGGGTATGAAAGTACATGAGTGAGACTCTTAATCTCCAATTAATTAGCAAAAATCCAAATAAAAATAAAGAGGTTTGTAGGTATGGCTCAGTTGGTACAGCTGTAGCAATTGAACAGAAGCGTCAGGCACCGAATTTTAGTCTTGGTCTCAGACCTAAAAAGGAACTTAAATAGATAAAACCCAAAGTGACATGCCAGGTGGCCCCTGCTTATGTTTTGGCTTATCTTCCTTGTTCCCTGTACCTCCCTCTTGTCCTCAAACCAGATCCGGTGAGCATCCAAGAGGAGGCATGGTCTCAGCTCTACCCTGTACAATCCCATGTCTCCAGGACTACAGGTGCCTAGCTCCCTCGGGATTGTGCCACAGCTTTGATGATGAAAGTTGTCCTTTTCTTGGTACCTGGTGTTGCTATTACTGCCTTTTCTCTTACAATAAAGACATCTGTATGTCAGAGCTGGAGTATCTGCATTGTGAGAAAGTGCATCTTATTTATAAACTTTTTAATTGAGATAACATTCAAATAAAATTCTTTATTTTATTAGGCCTGGTGGTGCCCACCTGCAGTCCCAGCCAGTACTTAGGAGGTGAAGGCAGGAGGGTCACAAGTCTGAGGAGACAGGTTCTAGGTGCCGATAACTCACACCTGCAGTCTAGCCATGAACAGAACTAAGCCAAGTGAGACCATAAGGCCTTGAGTCCATGCCTCCATTCTGGAACACAAACAATTAGTTTTATTTCTACAGCAGTGAACAATCCAAAGGAAAATTTCAGATTTACCTTAAAATTCGTGTGGAAATGCCAGACCCCAAAGACTCCTGAAAAAGATAAAATTTGGAAGACTCCTCATTCCTACTTTCAAAACTTACCATAAATGTAGGGGGGGTGGAGTTATAATATGACCCAGCAATTTCATTCCTAGGTATATACCAAAAACAAAAATTTTCACACAAAACCTTTTACACAAATGGGAGTTAGGTGTGCTGACACACACTTATAATTTTAGTGCTCCAGAAACTGAGGCAGGGGATCAGTAGTTTGAGGCCAGCCTAGGCTATGTAATGAGATGTTGACAAAAAGGGGAAAAAAGCCAGGTGCAGGTGGCTCAAATCTATCATCTTAGCTACCCAGGAGGCTGAGATCTGAGGATTTCAGTCTCCAGTCAACCTGGGTGACAAATTTGTGAGACTGTAAATGACCAGCAAAAGGCCAGAAATGGAAGTGTGGCTCTGACGGGAATCAGCCTTGATAGAAAATATCCTTGCTTGTGAGTGGAGGCCCTGAGTTCAAGTGTCAGTATTAGCATATACACACCCCCCCCAAAACCCAAGAAATTTGCCCACAAATGTTCCTGGCAACATTGAACCAAAAGGTGAAAACAAGCCAAATCTTCACCAATTGAACAGAAAAATAAAATGTGGTAAATTATTAAATCCATGTAACAGAGTATTATTAGGACTAAAAATGAAGTGTCATTTCATGGCACAAGATCCGTGAGTAAGCTTGAAGACCTTAAGAGAAAGAACAGACATATAAAACATAGGTATATATGTTGAACAGTTCCATTTCTTTGAGATGTTCAGGATAGGTCACTGCATAGAAAGAAGAGTGTTCATCTGGGCTGAGGCAGCAGGACGGAGAATGGACAGTGATTGGTACTGTATTTCTTTGGGGGAAGATAAAAAAATGTTCTGGGATTAAGTAGCAGGGATGGTTGCACAATTATGAATATGCTAATAGGCACGGATTTGTATGTATACAGTAAATGAGTAACCGTAGGTGAGTTATATATCACTAAAGCTGCTTACAGGGGGAAAATGGAGCAAAGGCCTCGAGTCCCGGGGGCTGGGGCTTCGGCAGCCTGCAGGAGAAGCAGCTGGGTAGGAATGGCTAGGTATTTGCTTGTTATCAGCCTCCGGCGCCGGGTTTTGTCTGGGGAGATGGGGGGAGGACGGGGAGGGTGGGGATGTGGAGCCCTTGGCCGGCGGGGGCTGTGGCGATCGGGGTCTTAGGCTGCCATGGGGGCGCCGAGCCCCGGACAAGGGAGAGCGAGCACCCGCAGCAGGTGGCCCGGAGCGCGGCTGTGGCGGCGCCGGGCTGGAGCGGGCTCATGCCCGAGGCGAGGCGCGGGGAGGTGTGGTGCCGACGAGTGCGGGTTCCCGGTGTTGCCGGAGGCAGCAGGCGGGAGCTGCGGGGCGTCGGGGAGGCGCGCCACCGCGGACGCGGCCATTGAGGGAAGGGGGTCCGTTTGCAGGGCGGGCTGTTGGGCAGCTCATGGCGGATCAGCGCTGTGTACTGGGGTTCCCAACCCTGGGAAGACGTGGTCCCCCTTCCAAGCACCCTGCTGCTCGGACACCCCCAGCCGGCCTTCCCTGGGCGCCCCCGCCGGGCGCGGTGGTACGGTCCGGGTTTAAAAGGCCCGATGGTCGCGGGCCAGCCCAGTGTGTGGGCGGTGGCGGCTGCGGGGCGCGCGCGGGGCCAGGCAACGGGGGCGCGCGAGTGGGGCCAGTGTGGGGCACGGGGGCGCGTCCACGTGGCCGGCGGGACGGTCACCCGGGAGCCGGCGGTGGCGGAGGGACAGGTAGGTGGCTGCCACCCCTGCTTCCCGGGCGGGGGCAAGCTGCTTGGCAGTGGCCAGGGCTCAGGCAGCCTGGGGGTCCGGTTCTGCCTTTCAGGGGTCAGGCCCCCTGCTGCCCCCTGACCACCGGCCTGCCAGGCCCTCTGTGCCCCGAGCGAGGAGCGGCCGAGCGGAGCCAGGACTGTCGCCTGCGAGCACCCTTTGTGCCGGAGCAGCGGCGTCTACCAGCACTGCTGGAGCACCCCAGTCCACTAATGTCTCGGGGGTCTGCTACGCGGTGCCCCTGGTGGGGGCAGAGCCAGCTGGGCCCCCACTGGGGATAGCATTGGGGAGCGGGCTTTGGACCTACATTTCTCTGTGGGGCTTCTGCCTCGTCGAGCTCGCCCTGCGCTGGCAGGGATGGGCTGGGTGTGCGAATGATGTCCGAGAGCCCCACTTGGTAGTGGGGGCTGGGTTGCAAATCCTGCCTCTCCAGGTCTCCCTCTGAACCTTTCCCCAGCCCCTTCCTAGATGTGTGCTCCAGCAGACGGCGAGGGAGGTGAGAGCGAATGCAGCCTCCCCTCTCCTTTGCCTTCCTTTCTTCTCTGGCTGTTGCATTAAGGGTCTAAGGATGCAGACCTGACAAAAGAGCCCTAGAGACAGGATCAATCTGATGGGAAACTTTGCTTTCAAGCTGGGCTGGCTCCACGTCCTTGCTTGCAAACACTTGTTTTCCTTTCTCTGCTTGCTTCCTCCTTTGGTTTCCCACATGCCCCCACACCCCGTGCTCAGTACCTCCTGTTTCCCTTGAGGATTGCACAAGAACAGGGTAGCCCTGAGCACTGCCCCATTGGCTGCTGCAACCCTGGTCTGCTGTCTTTGCAGCCTAAGGCTGTCTGGGTGTGGCCTGGGGGCAAAGTGCCAGCCTTGGCTCAATCCCTACGGCCCCTACCCCATATCCCCAAGGCCTCCGCTGTATTTGGGAGTGTTGCTTCCCAAACACCAGGTTCTTGAGACTCTCAATGGTGGATTGCCTCCACCCCCCCCCCCCACCTTTCTCTAACACTCTGAATCTGCAGGGAGAGCCCCATAGGCCAGCCTGGGCACCGGTCCACTGTGCCTTGAGTCAAGCTTGACTTCTGTCTGGAGCATAGGTGTGGAGAAAGGCGCGCTTCAGCTTTGTGTTGCAGCTGGAGTGCTCACACAGCAGGTCCTGGACAGATACCCAAGACTCTCACAGGGAGCACCTCAGACCGGGATTGGGCGATGTGGTAGCATTAAAGGCAGTCTCAGCCCTGGATTGCCCAGCGCAGGGGTCCTGGTTGTGGTGGTATTGGGGGAAATCATCCCCACTCTCCTCCCTGGCTTGTGATCGTTCTCCCTGCCTTTCCCTTTCCCTTTCCCTTTCCCTTTCCCTTTCCCTTTCCCTTTCCCTTTCTCTTTCCCTTTCTCCAGCTCAGGCATGGGCTGTGTGCAGCCTGGAGCTTCCCTGTGGCTGCTTTCCTGCAGGACTGGCAGCCCTCAGCTCGGAACTGGGGGTTTAGGTCTTGGTTCTGGAGGGCCTCTTGCCCTGTCTTTCCAAGTGTGTGACTCTACTGCCCCCTTGGGTGTGGCCTAGCTGAGGTGAGGCCTCCTGGCTCCTCTCTGGTGCTAAGGGGTGGCGAGATGATTGATAGCCCCAAGCCTGCCTGTGCTTGCCGCAGGCCTCTCCTCTCTTCTAGCCCCGGTCACCATCTGTGGCTCTGTTGTGGCATTGGGTGAATGGCCCTGGCCCCCGTGGCATGAAGCCAAGCCTGCCAGGGACTGTAGGCCAAGGAGGGTGGGAGGGAGGGCAGGCAGCCTGAGCCTGGGCCCTCTAACTCGCAGTTGCTGTCTCTCCTCAGGCCTGTCCCTGGCTCAGCTGCCGGCCATGCCCACTGTGGGCCTCCTCCCACTGCTCTTCCTCACCGTGGGTGGGGGGCTGGGCAGCAGCAGGCCCTTCCGCGCCTTTGTGGTGACAGATACTACGCTTACCCACCTGGCTGTGCACCGAGTGACCGGGGAGGTGTTTGTGGGTGCCGTGAACCGAGTCTTCAAGCTGGCACCCAATCTGACTGAGCTGCGGGCCCATGTCACGGGACCTGTTGAGGACAATGCTCGCTGCTACCCACCGCCCAGCATGCGTGTGTGCGCCCACCACCTGGTGCCCGTGGACAATGTGAACAAGCTGCTGCTCATAGACTACGCAGCCCGTCGCCTGGTGGCCTGTGGCAGCATCTGGCAGGGCATCTGTCAGTTCCTCCGCCTCGATGATCTCTTTAAGTTGGGTGAACCCCACCACCGCAAGGAGCACTACCTGTCCGGGGCCCAGGAGCCTGACTCCATGGCTGGTGTCATCGTGGAGCAGAGCCAGGGGCCCAGCAAGCTGTTTGTGGGCACTGCTGTTGATGGCAAGTCGGAGTACTTCCCCACCTTGAGCTCCCGCAAGCTCATCAGCGATGAGGACAGTGCAGACATGTTCAGTCTGGTGGGTGAGCTACGGCTGTCTGGATTCAGTCCTTTCCCCTGATTCCCAACTCAGCCCCCTATTCATTCACTCAGTTCTGGATCCACGTCTTGGGGGGCCCCTGGTTTAAGGGTCATTTGGGGTCCTTCACTGTTGCAGACACATTCGACAGGTGCTAAGGATGGGCGGAGTCTACCTGGGGGCGCTGGCTGCAGGGACGCGGTGGCCTTGCTCTCTGGCCTTTCCAGCCTGGGCTCCTTGTTTGTCCAGGCAGGGCTGGTGAGGGGCCGTGCGGGAAGCTCGTACTGGAGCAGCTTGCTGGATCCCGGGTGGGTGGTGAAGGTGGGTGGGTACTGCAGCCCTGGCTTCATCCCACTTGTATTTCCCCCTGCCCCCCTAGGTGCATCAAGATGAGTTTGTGTCCTCTCAGATCAAGATCCCTTCAGACACGCTGTCCCTGTACCCTGCTTTTGACATCTACTACATATATGGCTTTGTCAGCGCCTCCTTTGTGTACTTCCTGACGCTGCAGCTGGACACCCAGCAGACACTCCTGGACACAGCAGGCGAGAAATTCTTCACGTCCAAGATCGTGCGCATGTGCGCAGGGGACTCGGAGTTCTACTCCTATGTCGAGTTCCCCATCGGCTGCTCCTGGCGTGGCGTGGAGTACCGCTTAGTGCAGAGTGCCCATCTGGCTAAGCCTGGCCTGCTGCTGGCCCAGGCCCTGGGTGTGCCGGCCGACGAAGATGTCCTTTTCACCATCTTCTCCCAGGGTCAGAAGAACCGGGCTAGCCCCCCTCGGCAGACCATCCTCTGCCTTTTTACCCTCAGCAACATCAATGCCCACATCCGGCGCCGCATCCAGTCATGTTATCGTGGGGAGGGCACGCTGGCACTGCCCTGGCTGCTGAACAAGGAGCTGCCATGCATCAACACCGTGAGCCCCTTGCCCGCCCCACACTGCCCCCAGACACAGCTTCGCAGCTCTGCGGGCCCCGGGTCCCTTTCCTCGGGTGGCCATGCAATTGTGGACTTGGCATGGCGCTGGCGGTGCTGTCTTGGTCCTGATTGCCATTTTCCTCTTCTTGGGACTTCCACTATCTCTTTCTCTTCTTAATGTCTTCTGCTAGTGTCTTCTCTTTGTATACTGCTGCCTTCTTCTTCCCGCCCCTCTGACCAGTCCCAGCTGGGTCTTCCTTTCTCCATTCCAAGTGTTACAGGGCCAGGCTTTCTCCGTCCCAGCCCTCAGGTTCCTGTGGAAATTGAGTGAAGTTAGGCTGTCAGGTGGCTGACTCGGGTAATGGCTTTCAGATCCCACACTGTTGTGGAACATGGGATGGATCTGACAGCCTTTGTCCAGCTTGGACTCTCACTTGCCCCTTCTGTTTCACCAGCCCATGCAGATCAATGGAAACTTCTGTGGGCTGGTGTTGAACCAGCCACTGGGTGGCCTACATGTGATTGAGGGGTTACCACTGCTGGCTGACAGCACGGACGGCATGGCCAGTGTGGCAGCCTACACCTATCATGAACATTCTGTGGTCTTCATTGGCACACGCAATGGAAATCTGAAGAAGGTAGGCCCTGGCACCTTTGGCATAGCTCTGTGCAGAGAACCCTGGGAAGTGCTGGACAGGACATGATGACTTCATAGGCCAGGCTTCAAGAAGCCAGCCAAACTTAGCCATCTACCCCACCAGTATGTTTTGTTGTTGTCGTTGGTGGTGGTGGTGGTGGTTTTTGTCGGTTGTGGGGCTTGAACTCTGGGCCTGGACACTATCCCTGAGCTCTTCAGCTCAAGGCTAGCTCTCTACCACTAGAGCCACAGCACCACTTCCAGTTTTCTGGTGGTTCATTGGAGATGAGTCTCATGGATTATCCTGCCTGGGCTGGCTTTCAATCATGATCCTCAGATCTCAGCCTCCTGAGTACCTAGAATTACAGGCATGAGTCACTGGCACCCAGCTTCCCACCAGTATGTTTTGGTTGAATCCAGGGGTGGACTTTGCAACCCTGTTTCCCCTTCCTGGCACTGTGGATAGGAGAGCTGTGGGCCTGAGTAGGTTCGAACTTCAGCTCGGCCACAACCTACAAAATCCCTGGCTCAAGAAGATAAGGAGTTGGGTGCAGGGGGTTGTGGTAGTACGAGGCTGCTGGGTCAGCTCTCTGTCCTGATGTTGGGATTCAGGTGCGAGTCGATGGCTCTCAGGATGCTCATCTGTATGAGACAGTCCCAGTGGTAGATGGCAGCCCTATACTCCGAGACTTGCTCTTCAGCCCTGATCACCAACATATCTACCTCCTCAGTGAGAAGCAGGTGGGCCCGAGGTGGGTGGCGGTGGGTGGGGTGGGGTGGGGGAGGGTTGGGTGCTGATGTGGCTGTCTCCAGGTGAGCCAACTCCCAGTGGAGACGTGTGAGCAGTACGTGAGCTGCGCAGCCTGCCTGGGCTCGGGTGACCCCCACTGTGGTTGGTGTGTGCTGCAGCACAGGTGAGGGCATTGGGTGCAGGATGGTGGCAGTGGTGGCTTCACGGGGTTACAGGGCTGTAGCAGCCACATCTGTCTGCCCACTTCTCCGCAGTCATGCCCCTGAGTCTCCCTTTCCCTCCCTCATCCACTGTCTCCAGCTAATGAGCGGAATCTCCACCCTGCGTGACGTACCTTGGATCCCAAGGGATGGGGCTGAGGCACACTGTTGCTTGGCACTGGGGGCTGGGGAGGCCGTCCCTGGTCCCCCCTCCTCTTCTCACTGCACCCCTACCTGGGTCCTCCTGGGGCAGGTGCTGCCGTGAAGGAGCCTGTCCAGGCGCCTCTGCCCCCCATGGCTTTGCAGAGGAGCTAAGCAAATGTGTCCAGGTGCGGGTGAGGCCCAACAACGTGTCAGTGACGTCACCTGCAGTGCAGGTAGGTGGCACGGAGGGGGCCTGGGTCAGGTGTGCCGTGCCGAGGGTGCGCCCTGCCCTGAGCCCTCTGCTTCCCTCAGCTCACGGTAGCCGTCCGCAACGTGCCCGACCTCAGCATGGGAGTGAGCTGTGCCTTTGAGGAGGTGACGGAGAGCGAGGCTGTCCTGCTGCCCTCGGGCGAGCTGCTGTGCTCCTCGCCGTCGCTCCAGGAGCTGCACACGCTTACCAGGGGGCATGGTCGGTGGCTGCGCCGTGGGGCCGTGGGGCCGGGGAGGGGCAGAGGCGGCCTCTTGCCTGTGCGCAGCTCCTGAGCACCCTGGCGCTTGCTGTAGGGGCCATGCACACGGTGAGGCTGCAGCTGCTCTCCAAGGAGACTGGCATGAGGTTTGCCGGGGCCGACTTTGTCCTGTACAACTGCAGCGCCCTCCCCTCGTGAGTACCCGGGGCAGCTCCCCCGCTGCCTGGGACACACAGCTCCTGTGGGCTAGGCAAAGGCCCAGGGCTTCACAACTGAGCCGTCTGCTCTCCCTGATCCCTAACCCCACTTCTGTCTGACCTTGGGTAGGCTCTGCTGGATGCCTCTGCCTTCGTTTCCCTGTGGGTCCCGTGGGAGGGTAATGCAGGGTGGTGGGGCCTTCTCTGTTATTTCTGAAGCCACTCACCACCTCCCTCCAGGTGCATGTCCTGTGTTGGCAGTCCGTATCCCTGCCACTGGTGTAAGTATCGCCACGTGTGTACCAGCCACCCCCACGAGTGCTCCTTCCAGGAGGGCAGGGTCCACAGCCCTGAGGTGAGGCGCGTGCACGGTGCTGCATCTGGAGGCTGGGCTCCGCATGGTTCTGCATTTGATCTCCTCCGTTTCTGTGGGCCTCGAGAAGGCTGTGCCTCTGCTAGGCTCTGTCTCCCCTCTCCCACAGGGCTGCCCTGAGATCCTGCCTCGAGGAGACCTCTTGATTCCCGTGGGCGTCATGCAGCCTCTAACCCTGCGGGCTAAGAATCTGCCACAGCCTCAGTCGGGCCAGAAGAACTATGAGTGTGTTGTCCGGGTGCAGGGGCGGCAACAGCGGGTGCCTGCTGTCCGCTTTAATAGCAGCAGTGTACAGTGTCAGAATGCCTCGGTGAGGTTCTGCCCTTGCGAGTCCAGGTTGGGGCATGATGGCGGTGGTTTTTGTTTGCTTGTTTGTTTGCTTTTGGTCAGTCGTGGGGCTGTCCCTGAGCTCTTGCTCTACCAGTTGAGCCACAGTGACCCTTTTGGTTTTCTGGTGGTTAATTGGAGATAAGAATCTCACAGAGTTTCCTGCCTATGCTGGTTTCGAACCACAATCCTCAGACCTCAGATGTCAGCCTCCCAAGTAGCTAGGATTACAGGTGTGAGACTCCAGCGCCTGGCCAGGTGGTTCTTGTCTATGCCCAGCTTGCTGGTCTAGCAGCCTCCAGTGGCGTTGTCAGGGAAACCTGAGTCTCATGCTGGAGGTTCCTGAGTGAGGGGAGGGATGTGATTGGCAAAAATCTTGGCAGCCTTCTGCTTCTCTTCCCTGTGGTCATGAGCTTGCTTCCATTTTCTCTAGTATTCCTATGAAGGTGATGCGCTTGGGGATACTGAGCTGGACTTCTCTGTAGTCTGGGATGGGGATTTCCCCATCGATAAACCTCCAAGCTTCCGAGGTGAGGGATGCTATGGGGTGAGCACTGGTGGGGGCAGGTCTGGAGGCCCTAATGTTCCCCATTCCCCTGCCATTGCCTGCTCCATCAGTAGCGCCCCCTGTGCCCGCAGCCCTCTTATACAAGTGCTGGGCCCAGCGGCCCAGCTGTGGCCTCTGCCTCAAGGCAGATCCTCGCTTCAACTGCGGCTGGTGCATCTCAGAGCACAAGTGCCAGCTACGGGCCCACTGCCCATCTCCCAAGACAAACTGGATGCATCCAAGCCAGAAAGGTGCCCGGTGTAGACATCCCCGGATCACCCAGGTGAGCCCCACCCACCACCCCTGCCTTGCCTGCTGGCCCCCTGAATTCGAGATGACCCTTTTGCCATGCCTCTGCTCTTGCTTTGCAGATCCACCCACTCATGGGGCCCAAGGAGGGAGGGACCCGGGTCACCATTGTGGGTGAGAACCTGGGCCTTGCCTCCCGAGAGGTGGGCCTGCGAGTGGCTGGCG
The DNA here is from genome assembly GCF_023159225.1 of Perognathus longimembris pacificus. NCBI lineage: Eukaryota > Metazoa > Chordata > Mammalia > Rodentia > Heteromyidae > Perognathus > Perognathus longimembris. The sequence continues at coordinate 816,999 of NC_063188.1, read as the reverse complement.
TGCGCTGCAACTCCATTCCCACCGAGTATGTCAGTGCTGAGAGGTGAGTATGTCAGGGCTGAGAGCTGACTATGGCCCTGTGGGAACCCTGTCCCTTTCTGCCATGGTGGCCCTCACCTCTGACCCTCAGGATTGTGTGTGAGATGGAGGAGTCACTGGTACCCAGCCCGCCACCAGGTCCCGCCGAGCTGTGCGTAGGTGACTGTTCTGCTGACTTCCGCACTCAGTCTCAGCAGCTCTACAGCTTTGTGGTGCGTGGCCCGCCACACCTTGCCCTTCTGCATCTGTGGGGAATGTTGGGGCAGCCCCTGCACTGGCCTTTTTCCCTTCAATGTTGCTTCTTCCCCAGACTCCCACGTTTGACCGCGTGAGTCCCACCCGGGGCCCAGCTTCAGGAGGCACAAGGCTCACCATCTCCGGCAGAGCTCTGGACGCCGGCAGCAGGGTCACGGTGACCATGAGAGATGGGCAGTGCCAGTTTGTGAGGTGAGCTAGGCTGAGGATTGAGTCAGCTCGCCTGGGGCCAGGGGCTCAAGGCCCCAGACGGCCTGCTTCAAGTTCTCTGCTTGCTCACATAGAAGAGACACGGAGGCGATTGTGTGTATCTCACCTGTCTCCACACTGGGGCCCAGCCAGGCCCCCATCACAGTTGCCATTGACCATGCCAACATCTCCAGCCCAGGAGTCATCTACACCTATACTCAGGACCCCACGGTTACTCACCTTGAGCCCACCTGGAGCATCATCAAGTAAGATCCTGGGGGCTGGGGATGTGGCTCAGCAGTAGAGTGTTTGCGTAGCATCTGTGAGGCTCTCGGTTCCATCCCCAGCACAGCGAAACAAGCAGATCAATAAGACCTGGAGAAGCCAAGCAGCAGTGGCTCATGCCTGTAATCCTAGCTGCTCAGGAGGCTGACATTTGAGGATCGCCATTCACAGCCAGCCCAGGCAGGAAAGTCTGTGACGTTCTTATTTCCAATTAAGCACCAGAAAACCAGAAGTGGAGCTATGGCTCAAGTGCTAGAGTAGTAACCTTGAGCCAAACGGCACCCAGGACCTGAGTTCAAGCTGTAGGACTAGCACATACACAGACACACACAGACACAGACACACACACACACACACACACACACACACACACACACAAATAAGACTTGGGGGAAATAAGGCTAGGGGCTGAATAAAGTCCTTGAGCTTTGGCAACTCTTTGGGGCCTGAACGCTTACTGGTAGAAGGGATGCCATTGTCCTGACCATAAAGTACCAGGTACCCATCAGAGAGCCCTAGACTATCATGACAGCCTTGGTAAAAGGCAAAAGATTTATACGATCTGAAGAGAAACCAGAGTATCGTGACAGCCTTGGGAAGTGCACATGGAGGTGGGAGTTTCAGGTTGCTTACTGATCTCTGTAGCGGAAGCACCGCCATCACCGTGAGTGGGACTCACCTACTGACTGTCCAGGAGCCCCGGGTTCGGGCCAAATACCGAGGTATCGAGACCACCAATGTGAGTATCCACTTCCCTTCCCCCATGTCACCCCTGCTCCCTATGGCTTTAGACACTGGCATGTCCACCCTTGTCCCCGCAGACATGCCAAGTCATCAATGACACTGCCATGCTGTGTAAGGCCCCCGGCATCTTCCTTGGGCGGCCTCAGCCCCGGGCCCAAGGCGAACACCCTGATGAGTTTGGCTTCCTGCTGGACCACGTGCAGACAGCCCGCTCCCTCAACCGGTCCTCCTTTACTTACTACCCTGACCCCAGCTTTGAGCCACTTGGGCCCTCGGGTGTGCTGGATGTCAAACCTGGCTCCCATGTGGTGCTGAAGGTGCTGATGGGGCTGGGAGAGAGCACAGAGAGGAGGGGAGTCTGCGAGGCAGACAACACTGGGCTGACTGTGTGGCTTCCATCCCCAGGGCAAGAACCTGATCCCTGCCGCTGCCGGCAGCTCCCGCCTCAACTACACAGTGCTCATCGGAGGTCAGCCCTGCGCGCTCACGGTCTCAGACACACAACTCCTGTGCGACTCGCCCAGCCAGACAGGCCGGCAGCCTGTCATGGTGGGTGTGGGGAGTGGTGGCCACCAGGGAAGCCTGGGGCGGAGGCGTGAGAATTGGCTAACCTTGCAATTGTCCTTGCAGGTTCTGGTGGGAGGCCTGGAGTTCTGGTTGGGCACCCTGCACATTACAGCTGAACGGGCACTGACCCTGCCAGCCATGGTGGGGCTGGCGGCAGGGGGTGGGCTCTTGCTGTTGGCCATCACTGCTGTCCTGGTTGCTTACAAGCGCAAGACTCAGGATGCTGACCGCACGCTCAAGCGGCTCCAGCTGCAGATGGACAACCTGGAGTCTCGCGTGGCCCTGGAGTGCAAAGAAGGTGAGTAAGGTATGATGGCGGGGAGGTAGCGTGCGGCAGGTGAGAGCTGGGGCCTCACTTCTCCTCTTCGCCTTGCCCAGCTTTTGCGGAGCTGCAGACGGACATCAACGAGCTCACGAACCACATGGACGGCGTGCAGATCCCTTTCCTGGATTATCGGACCTATGCTGTGCGCGTGCTTTTCCCTGGCATCGAGGCCCACCCTGTGCTCAAGGAGCTGGACGTGAGTCTTCCCCCAGCCTGGCCCGCCCTAGTTTCCCCAGGAGCACGCCCACTCTACCCTCCAAGATTCCCCCTCTCTCCCACAGATTCCCCCCGATGTGGAAAAGGCCCTGCGCCTCTTTGGGCAGCTGCTGCACAGCCGCGCCTTCGTGCTTACCTTCATCCACACACTGGAGGCGCAGAGCAGCTTCTCCATGCGTGACCGAGGCACGGTGGCTTCACTCACCATGGTGGCCCTGCAGAGCCGGCTTGACTATGCCACTGGGCTGCTCAAGCAACTGCTGGCTGATCTCATAGAGAAAAACCTCGAGAGCAAGAACCACCCAAAGCTGCTGCTGCGCAGGTGCGGGCTCTTCCTTGGCCTTTCCCCGGCCAGGCCGCACTCCCCGCCCCACCCACAGTCACAGCCCTGTCCTTGCCCGGACAAGGCCTGACTGCCTCTTCCTGCTCTAGGACAGAGTCAGTGGCTGAGAAGATGCTCACCAACTGGTTCACATTCCTTCTGCATAAATTTCTAAAGGTGCGCTTGGTGGGTGGGGCCTGGGGGAGGCGATATTGAGGCAAATCTGCTTGTCAGAGAGGCAGCCATCTGTGCCCCTGCTTGTGGCTACAGGAATGTGCTGGGGAGCCCCTCTTCCTCCTCTACTGTGCCATCAAGCAACAAATGGAGAAAGGCCCCATTGACGCCATTACAGGGGAGGCCCGCTACTCCCTGAGTGAGGACAAACTCATCCGGCAGCAGATCGACTACAAGACGCTGGTGAGCGCAGGCCGGGGGCGGGCGCTGCGGGATGGCGTCGGAGGCCTTGCGTCACACTGGCGCGGCGGCTCTTCACCCCGTCCCTAGACCCTGCACTGTGTGTGCCCAGAGAGTGAGGGCAGTGCCCAGGTCCCAGTGAAGGTCCTCAACTGTGACAGCATCACCCAGGCCAAAGACAAGCTGCTGGATACGGTGTACAAAGGCATCCCGTTCTCCCAGCGCCCCAAGGCTGAGGACATGGACTTGGGTGAGGGTCCCTTCCTTCTCCCTCTGGCCCCCACCTAGTATAAGGCTGCTCTGATGCACCCTACCTGAGCTGTGTTCCCTAAGAGAAGGGGGCCTGAAGTCTTGGGGGGATGCCCTTCAGGGCTGACTGTGGCCCACAGAATGGCGTCAGGGCCGCATGGCCCGCATCATCCTCCAGGATGAGGACGTCACTACGAAGATCGAGTGTGACTGGAAGAGGGTCAACTCACTGGCCCATTACCAGGTAAGGGGCTGGAAGCCCACTCACCCCTAGGACAGCGTGGGAGCTGGGGCCCCGCCCTGGGTCACAGCAGGACACAGGAGCAGCGGCGCTGGTTCCTTCCAGCTAGCCTGCACTTGCTGGCCTCACGAGCCCTCCTCACAGGACCCTGGGTGCCACCCTGTGCACACTGAAGGCTCTGGGTGGGTGGTAGTCTCGTGGCCTCTGGCACTTTCTCTTCTCTATCTCTGGGACCTCCAGGTGACAGATGGTTCCATAGTGGCACTGGTGCCCAAACAAGTGTCTGCCTATAACATGGCCAACTCCTTCACGTTCACCCGTTCCCTCAGCCGCTATGGTAGGTGACCTCGGCTGCATGGTCCCTGGGAAGCTGTGAGCAGCCAGCTTAGCTCAGGAGGCCTTCCTGGCTTGTGCGTGGGGGAGGTCTCTGTTTCCAGACAGCCTACCACTGGGGCGGGGGAGGCAGAGAAGATGGGTGGTGCACAGGCTGCCGGGTGCCTGGAAAAGACTGAGATAGCATGCCTGACAGCGGCCGGCAGCCGCAGTGGCCTAAGAGGCCTGCTTGTTCTCTGCCCCAGAGAGCTTGCTCCGCACCGCCAGCAGCCCCGATAGCCTCCGCTCACGGGCACCCATGATCACACCTGACCAGGAGACTGGCACCAAACTGTGGCACCTGGTGAAGAATCATGAACATGCCGATCACCGAGAAGGGGAGCGTGGCAGCAAGATGGTCTCCGAGATCTATCTGACAAGGCTGTTGGCCACCAAGGTACATGTCTGCTCTGTGCTATCATGCTCTCTGTGTCGAGGCCCAGCTTTGGCCCTGAAGCTGACCTGGCCTTGCTAGGCAGGGAGTACTTTCTTAGGGGTTTTCAGTAAGAGCTGTGGGCTCAAGATTGTGGCTGGTGGGGCTGGGGATATAGCCTAGTGGCAAGAGTGCCTGCCTCGGATACACGAGGCCCTAGGTTCGATTCCCCAGCACCACATATACAGAAAACGGCCAGAAGCGGCGCTGTGGCTCAAGTGGCAGAGTGCTAACCTTGAGCAGGAAGAAGCCAGGGACAGTGCTCAGGCCCGGAGTCCAAGGCCCAGGACTGGCCAAAAAAAAAAAAAAAAAGATTGTGGCTGGGCCCACCTTAGGGGTGCTCGCCCTGCCAGTTCCCTCAGGGCTTGTGCCCTCACTGTCCCCCACAGGGCACACTGCAGAAGTTTGTAGACGACCTCTTTGAGACTGTATTTAGCACAGCGCACCGGGGCTCAGCCCTGCCCCTAGCCATCAAGTACATGTTTGACTTCCTCGATGAGCAAGCTGACCAGCACCAGATCAGTGACCCTGATGTGCGCCATACCTGGAAAAGCAACTGGTACCACTCTGTGCCCAGCTTCTGCCGCTTCCTCTTGGGATGGGTGGAAAGAAGCGGCTGGTGGCTTTGCCACACCCCACAGCCTGTGGGGAAACTGGCAGGGACTGAAATAGTCATCCAGGCAGGAGAGGACGGTGGCCGGGGCTGTTGTTGACCTAGCGTGCAGGTGGATGCTCCTGGATGTTTGGGCAGGTGGGATGCGGACTTACTGAGAATAGAAGGGCCATTGAATCATTTGTTACTGCCTGACACTAAATATATCTCTCTTGCTAACTTGGGATAACACATGATTAGCCAGGAACGAGGTGTGAAGAAGGGCAGAGGTGGGAGGGGCCCATGGGGCCAGCGGGGAGTCTTCAGTGTGTGTTCTTCTGTTCAGCCTGCCTCTGCGTTTCTGGGTGAATGTGATCAAGAACCCACAGTTTGTGTTCGACATTCACAAGAATAGCATCACAGATGCGTGCTTGTCAGTGGTGGCCCAGACCTTCATGGACTCATGCTCGACATCTGAGCACCGCTTGGGCAAGGACTCACCTTCCAACAAGCTGCTCTATGCCAAGGACATCCCCAACTACAAGAGCTGGGTGGAGAGGTGGGCCCCAAGCGGAGACTGCTGTGTGTGACAGCAGGCATGAGCTGCCTCACCCTGGGAAGCACTAGCCAACAGCCCCAGAGGCTGGCTGGGCACTGAGGGTAGGGGTTTGGACTTGTGTGACATCTGCTGGATTGACTTACTCAGGGCCCCAACAGGTACTATCGAGACATCACGAAGATGGCATCCATCAGTGACCAGGACATGGATGCCTACCTAGTGGAGCAGTCCCGCCTCCATGCCAGTGACTTTAATGTTCTAAGCGCACTCAGCGAGCTCTACTTCTATGTCACCAAGTACCGCCAGGAGGTATGTCCACAGCCTTTTGGGTGAGGGGCTCTACTTGCTTAGACCTGACAGTATAAGCTAGGGGCAAAGAATAGAATTTGATAGGGCTCAGGGAATTCCCACAAGGGCAGGAGACACAGAGCCCATTTCTTAGACTGCATAGTTTCTTCCCTGAGTGTGCCATGGGGCCAGCACAGGCAATGCTCTCTTAGGATGCTGGGATTTGAGGAACACAGGAGGGAAGCCACTTGATGGAGCACAGAGTTCTATTGAGCAGACGTTAACAGCGCAAGCCAGGCACTGGTGGCTCACACCTGTAATCCTAGCTACTCAGGAGGCTGAGATCTGAGGATTGGGGTTTGAAACCAACTTGCGTAGGAAAGTCAGTGAAACGCTCCAATTTGCCAACAAAAAGCTGTAAGTGCAGCTGTGTGACTCAAGTGGTAGACTGCCAGCCTTGAACACAAAAGCTCAAGGACAGTGCCCAGGCCCTGAGTTCAAGCCCCAGAACTGGCACACAAAAAAACCCGGAGGCATGGCTCAAGTGGTAGAACACCTACCTAACAAGCATGAGCTAAAACCACTGTACAAGCAAAAATTCAGAGGGGGGGGAGGGAGATCAAAGCCCTGGGGAAAATGGAGAAAAGCAGCTAGATATAGGAGATATAAGAGTTTGGGTGAAAGTCTGGGATGGATATATACCTTTTTCCCCCCTTCCTTTCCTTTCATCTTTCTTCCTTCCTGCCTCCCTTCCTCCTGCTCTCCCTCCCTTTCTTTGTGCGATTATTGGCACCTGAATTCAGAGGCATTGAGATCTTACTGAGCTTTTTTTTTTAAGTTGTTCCTATAAAGGTGATATACAGGACAGTTACAGACAGAGTACATTTCTTTTTGGGCAATGTCACCGTTTCTCTCACCCTCTCCCAGTTTTTCACTCCTGTTAGCTTTTCAGTTCAAAGCTGGGACTCTTATCACTTGAGCCATACCATAACTTCTGGCTTTCTGGTGGTTAATTGGCAATAAGAGTCTCAAGGACTTTCCAGACTGGCTTTGAACCGCGATCCTCAGATCTCAGTCTCCTGAGTAGTTAGGATGACAGGTATGAGCCTGTAGGTGGAAAATTAAAGCTCTAGCTTGGATGAGCTCAACAGGAGACCAAGTGTGTATACGGGGAGACATGGCTTGAGCATGGAGACTTAGCTCTGGGACCCTCTGAGTTCAGAGAGGCGCAAAGGTTCTGGAGGAGAGGCGCAGTACACACTGAGGTCCAACAGCTGAGGGAGCACCTCCATGGCCAGGGAGGGTTGCAAAATGCTGCTGCTGATCTGGCACATTGTGCTCACCAGATCGGGCAAGGCCAACCAAGGAGCCCGGAACAAGAGAGGTTTAGGTAAAAGAGATGGGGACTAGGAGGGGACAGAAAGGGGCAGCTGGGACATTGTGGACCCAAACCCATGGGAGGGGTTGCATGCTAGTCACGGAGATGCAAGTTCTGTAGGTGGAAGGGGTTGGGGTCAAGGAGAAGTGGGGAATTGGTCAGAGGAAAGACGTTGGGACAGAGCTGTAGCTGGAAGGGGTTGAAGGGTCTGGGCAAAAATTGAGGGCTGTTCTTGGGCGTGGCCACGTGGCTACTGTATATGTTCTTGATACATTGTGTATTGTATATATGTCTACCTGACCTAGAGAAGGGAAAGAAAAACAGGGTGTAAGAAATCACAAGAGGGGCTGGGGATATAGCCTAGTGGCAAGAGTGCCTGCCTCGGATACACGAGGCCCTAGGTTCGAATCCCCAGCACCACATATGCAGAAAACGGCCAGAAGCGGCGCTGTGGCTCAAGTGGCAGAGTACTAGCCTTGAGCGGGAAGAAGCCAGGGACAGTGCTCAGGCCCTGAGTCCAAGGCCCAGGACTGGCCAAAAAAAAAAAAAAAAAAAAGAAATCACAAGAAATGTATACAGTGCCCTTATATGTAACTGTACCCTTTTTGCACAACACCTTGTCAAAAATTTGTTTAATTAATAAATAAATTACAGAAAAAAAAAGAAATTGAGGGCTGTGCCCTCGGCAGTAGCACTAATGAACCCTTTACCCTAGATCCTCACGGCCCTGGACCGCGATGCCTCGTGTCGGAAACACAAGTTGCGTCAGAAGCTGGAGCAGATCATCAGCCTGGTGTCTAGCAACAGCTGAAGGTGGCCCAATTGGTGAGGAGGGGGCTACTCATTCCTGAGCCATCTTCCCATCAACAGAAGCGGCTGGTTGCAGCCTGGTACCCCAGGGTTGAGCCCCAGATCAAGTGTTGTGGGGGAGGTCACCAGACCACAATGCCCCAGCACACATAGGCCCCATCACTAGTGCCTTCCTTTGGGCCCTGCAGGGGGAGCAGGTGGCAGAACCAAGCCCCCTCAGCAACAGCAATACACCCACCCTCCTGCCCTTGTGCCCACCAGTGGGGAGGGCCCGTATCATCCCTGCTGTTTATACCCCAACCTCCTATTTATTAAAGTTGAGTCCACCTCAGCCTCCATCTGTAAATATGTGTCCCCCGCGGGATATTGCCAAGCGCACTCCACCTTCCTCTGTGGCCCTGCCACCTATCCTGGCTCCTGTATGACAATTGCCACTTTTGAGGAGCTCTCCAGCACCTCACCTTTGCTGTGTCTGTCCCCACCCATCCCAAGAAGGGGGCCCCAGTACCAGCATCACCTAGGGTGGGACACCGCATCTAAAGCTGCTCTCAGGCTGGCCGTGACAAGCCAGACAATGCCCTCCTCCAAACACTGGAGGAGTCCATGTTTCTACGGAGGCCTCTCCTGTCTGAACCCCCAGACAACGACAACCAGACTTGTGCTGGGCCCTCACCCGAGCCTCTGGGCTCTGGGAAGCTCTTGCTTCCAGCCCTACTGCCAAACTTCTCAGTTTTTTCCGCACTTGCCTGGAGCCCCTCAGCCTCAGCTGCCCGATTGGGCACCTGCCCCGGGGGGGGGGGGGCCACAGGGGCAGTGCCTTACTTACTGCTTTGTGTCTTCTTCCTCCCCTGAGCAACCTAGCCCCCACTTGTCTCCTTGTCTCAGACCCCCAACTGCCTCTTCTTTTGTTGCATGAGTTTCTCTTCATCCCTCTCATGTTCTCTCCAAATTAAATGCGGGGAACGGGGTCTGTGTGTGGCTGTCTTTGGGACAGGTAGGTAGACCCGTGGGGCTCCGGATGACCTGGACCTCAATTGGGGGAGAAAAGGAAACTCTTTCTGCGGCTTTGAACTCCAAGGCCACGGCTACCCATCAGCAAAATGTGGCTCTGGCTTCAGGGCAGATGTAAAAGCTGCTGCTTTCTCCTTGCCTCCAGGGCCCCCACCCCAGATGTAAAGTACCATTGTCTTTTGTATTGCCCAGATGTGTTCTCTGCTTCCGCTGTGGTCTCTTTGCATCCGTACTTCCCGTGGAAGGCACAGATGCTGTGAAGATAGAAAGCATAGCATAGCCCCTCTGTGTTCCACGCCCTGCAGTGTCTTCAACTCTATGCACACTTCTAGAGGACCCAGACATTCCCTGACTGTGGTCTGTAACTCCCACGGGGACACACCTACCTACATCTTGGCCCCCACACTCGTTAAGTAATGCTGCTGTGACTTTAAACAGGGTGGCCCAGAAAGCCTTGGTGAAGGTGGCATTTCAGTGAGTCAAGTGCAAAGCTAGGGAACAGAGAACTCCAGACAGAAAAGACAGTGCAAAAGGCCCAAGGGAGTAGGCCTGGTGGGTTTCATAAAGCGTAAGGATCCTTACAAGGCTTTCGCAGGCTAAATAAAGGTGAGAGTGAAGGGAAGAGGGCCAGAGAGGGAAGAGGTCTGATTGCCCTGAACACTGCAGGCCACTGTAAGGGCTTCAACTCAGCGTGGGTGTGTGTGTGTGTGTGTGTGTGTGTGTTAGGGATAATATTCGGGTTCCTAGGCATATGAGGCAAGCCCTCAACCATTCAAGCTCCACACTAGCACCAGGGATTTGTCTCTGACAGAGTAAAGGGGAAGCCCACTGGAGGAGGGCTCAGGACAGAAGAGTGCTGAGATCTGATTTGCTGTAAAAGGCCACATGGCAGCCTTAGCTGAAGCTCATGACAGCACACTAGAGACAGAATTAATATGTAAATAATATGCATGAGTTAACCCACAGATAAAGAAAAGGTTTACACTTACAGCTCAGGACAAAAGAAAATCCCATGATGTCACTTTTGCTGCCTAGAAAGAACCAAAATGACTGAAGACAGAAAATAAGAGAGGTGGTTTGAAATATTGCCCTTGGAGGCTGGGTGCTGGTGTTTCACTCCTGTAATCCTAGCTACTCAGGAGGCTGAGATCTGGGGACCACAGTTTGAAGCCAATCCAAGCAGGAAAGTTCCATGAGACTCTATCTCCAATTAGCCACTCAAAAGCTGAAGTAGCACTGACTCAAAAGTAGTAGACCCATAGCTTTAAGTGAAAAAGCTCAGGGACAGTGCCCAGGCCTTGTGTTCAAGCGTTACTACCGAGACACACAACCCTTGGCCTGAGAGTGTAGCTCAGTGATACAGTGTCTGTCTGACATGCATGAGGCTCCAGGTTCTTCCCCCAACACAAAATAAAATTAATACTAAAGAGGTTTAAAATACTCCACGTGCCAGGTTGCTGGTGGTTGACACCTGTAAGCCTAGCTCATCAGGAAACTAAGATCTGAGCATGTGGTTTAACATCAATGAATTAGGGTAGGGAAGAAAAGTTCAGGAGGGTTTTATATGCAATTAACCTGCAAAAAGCCAAAAGTGGAGTTGTGGTTTTAATAGTAAAGCACCTGGGAATTTGGCCTATTGGTAGAGTGCTTGCCTAGCATGCACCAAGCCCTGGATTCTATTTCTTATTACCACATACACAGAAAAAGCTGAAAGTGGTGCTGTGGCTCAAGTGGCCGAGTGCTAGCCTTGAGCATAAAGAGATCAAGTACAGTGGCTAGGCCCTGAGTTCAAGTCCCAGGACTGGCAAAAAAAAATAGTAGAGCACCAGCCTTGAGCTTTGGAAAAAGCTAAGGCCATGAATTCAAGCCCCCATAGTGGTACATAAAAACAAAATACCCTACTGAGATGGGATGTGGGTCAGTGTGAGAGTGCTTGGCTGGAATGTGCAAAGTGTCTGATGTCCCACCTGTGCACTCTGAGAAGAAAGTCCCATGGATACAACCAAGCAGGAAATGCAACCCATATTGAGGAGAATGCCTCTTTGTCATTATTTTTTTTCCCTGCCCCCCTTTAAAAAATGTGTATTTATTTGAAGAATAAATGCAGTGGGTAATTTCAAAAGGAAAAACATGGGTTATTAGAACAGGAAAATGGGAAGAGATTTAAATGTGAAACAAAATGTTGAAAAGTATGACTTGTGGGCTGGGAGTATGGCCTAGTAGTAGAGTGCTTGCCTTCTGTACATGAAGCCCTGGGTTCAACTCCCCAGCACCACATATACAGAAAATGGCCAGAAGTGCCGCTGTGGCTCAAGTGGCAGAGTGCTAGCTTTGAGCAAAAAGAAGCCAGGGACAGTGCTCAGGCTCTGAGTTCAAGGCCCCGGGAGTGGGGAGGAAAAAAAAATCTTAGGAAGAAATGTAGTATTATTTGGGTGCCTATGAAGCCAGCGAAGTCAGACAAATCCCAGAGATTCTTATCTGCAATTAAGCAGTAAAAATCTGGAAGTGGACGTGTGGCTTAAGTAGTGGAGTGCCAGCCTTCAACAAAAAAAAGTATAGTAGTTTAAAGGAGGAGCGTTTCCTTAGCTGTGTGTGAAATTGTTTGCAATTACCTTGTATTGCTATGTTAAGATCAGAATGTCCTCTTTAACAGAGGACAAAGGCAAGAAAATGTGAGGTGGAAAAAATAATTCAGTAAATCAGTTTTATTTCCTGTGTTAATAGCCATTAAAACCCTAAAGAAAACAAGTGGAGCCTAACACCCATGGGCCAATGAAGAGAAAGCATTAGGTGGTCACCTCAACAAACACGTCCTTGTAGACGCTCTGTGGTAGGTCAGGATGCAGTGCTTCCAGGGGGACCTAAGCTTCGACGTCGGGCCCTTTGCTCAGTCTTTAGCGGGAAACAGGGGGTCCAAAGCGCCGCATGGTCTGCAGCACCAGGGCAAGCTGTTCGAGAAAGCTGAGGATGGAAACCCGGAGCAGGCGAGAGTCTTCAGCTGTCCAGTGTCTACGAGTGAGGAAAGGAGAAAAGCACGCTGAAGTGGCAATTCCTCGCCTTCCCCTGACACGGAACTTCCGAGAGTCCTGTCAGCACAGAGCCTGCGGCTCCCGGCTGTCCGTGGTGCGCAGGCGACTGCTGCGTGCCACTGGCCCACCACGCCGGCCCGCTCTGCAACTCACACCGCCAGGGTGCTGCCGCTCACGGCGAGCTTCTTCCCCAGCGCTCCTCGGTGGGGTTCGGCGTCTGGGGCCAGGGCCCCACAGGCGATCTCGGCTTCCAAAGGGGTCGGGAAAGGCACGCTGAGGGCGCTGGCGCACGTTCCGTAAAGGAGTGTCATCCGCACTGGGTCCCCGACTGCCACGCCACCCCCACCCCCGCGAGGCGGCCCCCTTCCGTCCTCTGCGCACACTAGGGCCGCCCCGGCCCCACCGCACTCCCCACAGCGCCCAACTCCCCCTGGGCCCGTGCTTCCCGCCGGCTCCCCCAGCCGCCTCCGCGCCGCCCCTTCCCCAGCACAGGCTCCGCCACTCTGCTCCGTTCCTTTGCAGCTCGGGTAGGATACAAAATGTGGGCTCGGACCCCAGGCCTTTCGGCGCGGGACGTAGCGTCGTTGCCGGAATCCGGGTCTTGTAGCAGACGTGCAATATGGTGCGCTCCACCATGTGCAGCCTGTACAAAGCCTGAATCGCCGGGACCGCAGCTGCTACTCTGGCCATGCTCACGCTCGGCGACAGAGGTTGCGGCGCCGGCTTCAGCGTCGGCCGCCTGCATGTTCGCAGCTGCTCCGCCTTCCTCACCAAGAGCCCGCCCTCGTCATCGGCGGCCGACGCAGCGTTTCCCTCCTGAAGCTCTACCCCTCGCGCTCGCAGGCACGCATGCGCGATCACACAGCTGGCGAGGCTGAGGGGGCGTGGTGGCCAGTTCACACTCGGGTTCCTCTACTTTGCTAGCAACTAGTGACGTGAACGGATTCACACACCTGTAAAGATACTGCCCTAGCCAGCTGACAGGTGCGAAAACCTTAGGAAACAAACGTTCCTTCACCGAAGCTCCAGCCATTACAGCAGGAAGCGAATTGGGCTTCCTGCCTACACAAGCCCCAAATGACCCTGTGAGTGCGTGATTGCTTCCTGCCTGCCCTCCTGGCGGACCCTCTCTTAGGGGCTGCCTGGGGAATTACTACTCGCTTAAACTCAGACCTACCCAGCACCAGTGCTTCACACCAGCGATCCTAGCTGAGATCTGAGGAGCGCACTTCCAAAGCAGTCTTGGCAGGAAAGTCCATAAGACTACATTTCCAGTTATCACCCCCAAAAGCCGGAAATGGGGCTCTGACTCCAGGGCTACCTTTAGCTCTGATGCTACAGAGTAAAAGGAGCAGAAGGGCAGTGCCCGGGACCTGAGTTCAAACCCCAGGACCGGCAAAAAAAAAGGGGGGGGGAAGAAGGAGGAAAACAGGAAGAGGACAGGGGAGAAGGGGGAGGGGGAGAAAGAAATAGGGGAGGGGAAGGGCTGAGGAAGGGGAGAAAGCTCACACCAATGTGGCTTCAGAGCACTTGCACAAACAAATGCCATCTCCACTACCCTGCACTTCTTTTACCAAGGCCACATGCATTCCCACCGTCTGTTTTCTTTATTATTCTTTTTTCACAGTATCAAAATTCTATTAAGTTACTCTGACTCCTCCAAAACAATTGTATTTCCTACATTACATAAGCAATAAAACTAAACAAAGAAATACAAGCTCCTTCATTTTTCAGTATTAAATCTCATTTTCTTTCCATACTATTCTTCTTGATTTTCTAGTTTTTACTACTAGGTAGTTTTACAAACAAATTACATTGGGCTGTGAATGTGGCTTAGCAGCAGAGTGCTTGCCTAGCATGCATGAAGCCCTGCGTTTGATTCCTCAGCACCACATATATAGAAAAGGACAGAAGTGGTGCTGTGGCTCAAGTGGCAGAGTGCTAGCCTTGAGCAAAAAGAAGCCAGGGACAGTGCTCAGGCCCTGAGTCCAAGGCCCAGGACTGGCAACAAAAAGGGTGGGGTGTTTCACTTCCTCAACTGAGGTTATAAGCACAAGCCTTCCTCATAAATGTCACACATGATTCTCCATTTCCCTCTTATCCCTACCCTCAAGCTACATACTTCACTTTTTACCTCATATACATTGGCTACAATGACTATATTCATTCACCCTTCCTCCTTCTTTTTGTTCTAGACCCAGTGGCCCTGAAGACATGTGACATGTCCCCTCCTTTTTTTTTTCTGCCCGTCCTGGGGCTTGGACTCAAGGCCTGAGCACTGTCCCTGGCTTCTTTTTGCTCAAGGGTAGCCCTCTGCCACTTGAGCCACAGCGCCCCTTCTGGCTTTTTCTGTTTAAGTGGTACTGAGGAATCGAACCCAGGGCTTCATGCAAGCTAGGCAAGCACTGTGTCACTAAGCCACATTCCCAGCCCACTCCTATTTTGATTCTCATTTTACTAATAAAAATAATGACTAAGAAATAAAAATGTTATTATACAAGTCTTACCTTAAGAAAACCAGGAAAATGAATTTTACTCCATTGGCTTGCAAGCACGTTGTGGCATAATGAAAAGCAAAGGAACTTCTTGAAAAAAATTAAAAGCATAAAAACTGAAACAAAAACCTGATGTGTGTGTGTGTGTGTGTGTGTGTGTGTGTGTGTGTGTGTGCCAGTCCTGGGGCTTGATTTCAGGACCTGGGGCACTGTCCTTGAGTTTTTTTGTGTGTGCAGTGATAGCACTCTACTATGTCAGCCACAGCTCACTTCCAGCTTCTTGGTGGTTAAATGGAGTCTCACAAACTTTTCTGCCTGCACTAACTGTGAACAGTAGTCCTCAGATCTCAGCCTCTTGAGTTGCTAGGGTTTCAGGCATGAGCTTGAAAGACCAGGAAATGATTTTCTCATAAGGTATATAAAATTATCAATTTGAATTTGGAAAGAATTATTAACAGGTTATGAAAACCGTGAATTAAAAGTGCAACAAATCTGGATTTGGTACCTTATGCCTGCGGTCACAGGTACATGGGACACAGGATTAGGAGAATCATGGGTGAAGGCTACCCTGGGCACAAAGTTATTGAGTCTCACCTCAACTAATAATGTCAGTCATCTTAGCTACATGGGAAACAAAAACAGGATGATCAAGGTTCAGATTGTTTCAAAGAAAGAAAAAAAAGAAGACCTAATATGAAAAAAGACTAAAGTAAAAAGGACAGGAAGCCTGGATCAAGTAGTTATTAAGCATGAGGCCTTGAGTTGAAAACTGGAGTACTACCGAAACAAAACAATGGGCTGGGGATATGGCCTAGTGGCTAGAGTGCCTGCCTCGTATTCATGAGGCCCTGGGTTCAATTCCCCAGCACCACATATATAGAGAAAATGGCCAGAAGTGACGCTGTGGCTCAAGTGGCAGAGTGCTAGCCTTGAGCGGGAGGAAGCCAGGGACAGTGCTCAGGCCCTGAGTCCAAGCCCCAGGACTAGCCAAAAAAAAAAAAAACCCAAAACAAAACGAAACAAAACAATGGGAAAAAAGCAGCTAACCAGTTTCACAGTCAGAAATGCTTATGTAATTATGCCAGAAAAATAAAAACATGTTTCTTGTAAAAGAAAGTCCTTTTGGTAAAATGTTATCACAGAATAAAGAAACTGAATGTAAAAAAAAAGACATGTGACATGACATCCATGCAGGGATCTGCGGGGGTGGCCCCTCCTAGGGATATAGCTTTGTACAGAACCAGCACCAGCTGGCTAGAACGGACTCTACCAGGGCCAAAGCTAATCTGATTTGCACTTTCCAAGGCATGTTTTAGAGTGGCTGTTTGGAGATGAAACCTGGCAGCAGTGAAGGTGAGAAATAACAGAAACTTCAACCAAAGTACTAGTGTAAGGAAACCTAGTTGCAAGAAACAGAGAAGCCACCACTTAAGAGGCCAAATCATGAATCTTTATTGGAGAGCCTGAAGACTACTGATGGACTCTTGTCTCAAGGACCAGCAGCCCTGAATGCAGCTAGCACAAAGCTTATATAGGTCAAAACCACATAAGGTGTATGGAATTAAACCTAACAAAAGTGTTATACATAAGCAAAGCAAGCCAGATAAGGACACTTAAACCTAATAGAAAAGCAAACCATCTAGGGAAACAATCAGGAAATCAAGGACTAGTGATGTAGGGAAAGCATAGACCAGTCTCCACACTTCACTAACAATTGGAATAAGTGTAATAAGATTTGTGAAAATGCAAAGCACAAAACTATAATCCTGAAATACCAGTTTAATAAGTTATACAGTGTAGTCACAGAAATTCTAGAATAATATCCCAATGTATAAATATGCAGGATCAGGCCTGAGAATGTGGCTTAGTGGTAGAGTGCTTGTCTAGCATGTGTGAAGCCCTGGGTTCAATTCCTCAGCACCACATAAACAGAAAAAGCCAAAAGTGGCACTATGGCTCAAGAGGTAGAGTGCTAGCTTTGAGCAAAAAGAAGCCAGGGACAGTGCTCAGGCCCTGAGTCCAAGCCCCAGGACTGGAAAAAAAAGATAAATGATAAATATGCAGGATCTCTGCATGTTTTTAAAAGGACTAAGGCTGTACTTACAATTACAAGGTTTTTCAGCCATGCACTGGTGGCTATTGAAAAGGCCGAAATCTGAGGATCTCTGTTCAAAGTCAGCCCAAGCAGTAAAGTCCATGAGATTTTTATCCCCAATTAAGCACCAAAAAGCTATAAGTGGAGCTGCAGCTCATGTGGTAGAGCACTGGACTTGAACAGAAAAGTGAAAACCACCAGGTGCTGTTAGCTCACACCTATAATCCTAGCTACTGAAGGAGGCTGAGATCTGAGGATCAAAGTTCAAAGTCAGACCAGTGGGAAAGTTTGTGAGGCTTTTTTTTTTTTTGCCAGTCCTGGGCCTTGGACTCAGGGCCTGAGCACTGTCCCTGGCTTCTTTTTGCTCAAGGCTAGCACTCTGCCACTTGAGCCACAGCGCTACTTCTGGCCATTTTCTGTATATGTGGTGCTGGGAAATCAAACCCAGGGCTTCATGTATACAAGGCAAGCACTCTACCACTAGGCCATATTCCCAGCACCTATGAGGCTTTTATCTCCAATTAACCACCAAAAAGCAAGAGAGCTGTAGATCAACAGGTAGAGCTCTTGCCTTGAGCAAAAAAAGTTCAAAGGCAGTGCTTTGGTTCTAAGTTCACATCCTAGGACCAGCACAAAAAGAAAAGGAAAAAAAAGTGAGAAAAAAAAAGCTATAATTGAGAAAGAACGAAATTAAATGAATATGACAAAATCACAGACAATAATTCAGTGGGTTTTTTCTTCCAGTCTTAGGGTTTGAAGTCAAGGTTTGGGCACTGTCCTTGAGCTGCTTTTGCTCACAGCTACTTTGAGCCACAGTACCACTTCCAGCTTTTTCCAAGTAGTTTATCGGAGATAAGTCTCGGGCCTTTCCCTCTTGGGCTGCCTTACTAATTGCAGTCCTCAGATTTCAGCCTCTTGAGTAGCTAGTATTATAGGTATGAGCCAGCAGTGCCTGGTCTCAGTGCTGCTGCTGCTTCTTTTTTAAAGATAGGGCCTCATGATCACTCCTAAGCTTAAGCGACCCCTCCGCCTCAGCTGGAACTACAGGTGTGTGCCATCAAACCTAGGTAAATCAATGTGTTTTACATCCAATTCTGTTTCTATGCTGCTTTTCTGGGGTATAAGGACAAAAATGATTGGATTTACTCTTGGTGTATTTGCTGTTGATAATGATAGGGATGAGGTGAGTGTGTACCTATTTTGGATATACTTTTCGACTCTTTCTGCTAACAAATGAGTAAATATATCGATGTTAGAATCCAGAATTCTTACTGTGGAGAGAAGGTGTGAAAGAACTGTGATGCTGGATTGTAAAGTATGAACTTGTGATTTCTAGGGTGTGTGTGTGTGTGTGTGTGTGTGTGTGTGTGTGTGTGTTCTAATCACTGTTCATCAAAATGGTCTAGAAAATCAGGCACCAGTGGCTCATGCCACTCAGTAGGCTAAAATCTGAGGATTGCTGTTCAAAGCCAGTCTGAGCACAAGTCTGTGATTCTTATCTCTAATAAACTACCCAAAAAAGAAGTGGCACTATAGCTCAAGTGGTTGAGTGCTAGCCTTGAGCAAAAGAAGTTCAGGGACTGACCCAGTTCACACAGAAAAAAACCCAAACGGTCTGGAAACAATGGCAACGGTAGCAATGAGCACATCAACAACCACACAGACCTTAGAGGTTTTTTTTGGGGGGGGGGGTTGCCTTGAACTCTTGCTTATCTTTTTAGAATGCAACAGGGAGTCAAGAGCGAGTTTCCAGATAGGGGCTCTCTAGTGCTGCCAAGATGTGGAGTGAGCTGGGTGTTGGTGGCTCATGCCTGAAATTCTAGCTATTCAGGAAGCTGACATCTGAGGATCAATATTTGAAGCTAGACCAGGCAGATAAATCTGAGACACTTTTAAAAGTTATTTTAGATATGATATGTAGCGGAATTATATTTACATGCATGCAGTAATAATCTAAGACTCTTATCTGCAAATAAACTACCAAAAAGCTGAAGTAGAGATGTAGCTCAAGTGGTAGAGCACCATTCCTGTGTACAAAAAAAAAAGCAAAGGGAGAGTACTGAGGCCCTGGTTTCAAGCCCCAGAACTGGCACAAAAAAATAACATAAAAATTAAATTTACCTAGAACACTGCCCTCTATCTCTGGCCAAGATGAGTCTTCAGACACCAGGCCTCCACTCCCTGGCACCTAATTGGAAAGCGTTGATACAAGGGATCAATAACCACGTCTAGGGTTTCTCTTTGCCTCTGTTGTGGGTTTAGTAAGCCCACACAGGTTTTTTTTTTCCTTTTTGTGGGGGTGCTTTTATTTAAGAGTTAAAGAAAAAGATGTATTAGCCTCTTATATAGTTATAGTTTCATTTCCACAAGTCCACATAGGCTTAAAGGTCTTTGAGTAGTTAACAAAAGCAAAGCTCCTCCTTGTTTGAGCAGCCTTACTCCTTCGTCACTGTAACGCGAATGTAATCTCCATTCTGCTTTCCCCCAGGATTTACCCAGTGCCTTGTGCAAGACAGCTGTGTCCAGAGGAAGCAGTCCCTGCACACCTTCAGGGGGCAGTCGGCATGGGCAGTGAGCAACTCCTTCTCATTCCCCCAGCCAAAATAATGGGACACAGTTCTGACCATTGAAATTGCAACATTTATTTGCTGGGGCATCGGAGACAGAAGCTACACTGCAGAGTGTTTTTCACTGGCAGTGAAAAGCAGGCAGGATCCATCGAAGCAGCAAGCAGCAACCTTTTGCTCCTTGGAAGTAGTAGTAGAGGATGAAGATACTGGAAGATGCAGTGGGATGCAGGAAGAAAGCGGATATTTGGTGAGATTGTTCACCCACTGCCAGAACTCCTGGCCTTTGCAGTTTTGTAAGTTTCCATTATTGCTAAACCAATGGTTGGAAACCAAAAGCAGCCTAGTTGATAAGAATTCTTCTTGGGTAAAAGTCTCACATGCACCTTTAGTGTTAGTTATTTAAAAAAATACATTCCCTGACTTAAAATAAGCCTGTCATCTGAGCTGTCAGACCACACATGCTCACACACGTACGGAAGGTACCTGCTGTATGCTACTGCAGCTCTCAGGGAGGGCTATGGACTATCATCTGCTTTTCACCCTCCATCCTTTGTTCATCTTCCCACCATGGGGATTCAGTGTTCACCCCATTTGGCCCAGCCAGGAAGGGCAGGGTTAGCACGGAGCACACTGAGGGGCACCCTTCGTGAGAGCAGAGGGATGAGAGTAGTGTCCTCCTGTGTGTAGTTGCCCTGCAGCCTGTGCTGCTCCCAGCTCAAAAGAGCAGGTACTTGTATGATGTCTAGCACCATCAACAGGGCACTGTGCTACTGAGCCCATACTTGTCTCCACCTCAGCATCCTGAGGTTGCTCTTTGGGCAACAAAGAGTGTGCAAAGTTGAAGCCTTTGTACACAGAAAGCATCCATCTTCCATAAGGTGGGTGATGTGTGGGTGTGCGGGCCGAGGCACAGTTCCAGCTGTGACACTCCCTTGGCTGAATCATGTCTAGTCTAATGGGTATGAACTACCCACTTGTTGGAGGAGCCTAGCAGACAGAATGCCCCAGAGAAAAGCTGTGCCACCAAGGCCCAGGAAACTCCATCTCTGGCTCATGCTTGGCTACTGCTTCATTTGTTTACTGAACACCATGTAGAACTGCAGAGGATGGCAACTGCCCACTCTGACACGGGGTAAGGAGGAAGGAAATTGGGTCAGGTTGGAAGAGTGGTTCTTGCCATTAGAAGACTCAAGGACTGGGGACCAAAGTGGCACCGAAAATTGGCCCAAGCCATGCCCCAGAGCTGGGATGATCTTGTGAGTCTAGGGCTATCACTTGGCCTTCTATGGAAAATTGCTGAGGGCTCTGCCAGCTCAAGGTCAAGTGCTAGCACTTGGCAGCAGGGCCAGCTGCTTTTTCTTTTAGTATTCACAGGGAGTCACCCAAGGTTTTGTTCTGGATGGGCTACATGAAGTGTGAAAGCCTATCTCCCAAACAGCACCTTTCCCATCATACTGAGGCACTCCTGTAGAAGCTGGCTGGACTCAGATCTGACTAGCCCACAGCCTGCCAGGTGCCTCTACTGTACTGTCTCACCTGTTCTGCCAGAAGGTGGAAGAGAACCCTGGTCAAGTGCTTTGAATAGTGCCTAGCACCTACCAAGAGCTGGGGTACATACCAGCTATTATTATTACTATGAGCCAAACTGCAACATGAGAACACATTTAATGCAACATGCAGCTGTGGCCTGGCCTTGGGCTCCTGCCCTTATTCAAAGGATGCTATTTGGGGAACCCCTTCTCCATAGCTTCAGAGAGTTCAGGGTGCAGGAAGCGACCAGCTAAGCGTTCGATGTCATCCAGTGTGAGACGGCTTAGAGATCTCTCATAATCCTAAGGAGAGAAAGCCAGGAGAATTCAGGGGGTGTCAGTGGAGAGGGGTATGTTGTAAAGGATGCAGGGGGTGGGAGCAGCCCTAGCAGCTAGGACTGGGTGGTGCCCTCACCCGTTGTAGCTGTTCCAGGACTCTGCTGGCATCCGCCACAGTGAAGTGGCGGGCAAGGACTTTAGAGATCAGCTGCCAGACAGGCGTCGGTGGAGAGTCAGCCAGTCTGCGGGCAGTGCCCGTTTCCAGTAAAACCTTCTCCAGAGGTTTAACCACTAGGTTCAGCTTGGAGCTGGGTCCAATGTTGTAATCTGACAGTCGTTTCTCATCTGCCAAAGAGAGATTGGTGGGGTTTCTTACACACAGGTGTGGTAACCGCAGCGGCGATGCTGCCTTGGGCAGCCAGGGAGCAGTAGTGCAGCGTCTGGCTCTTGTGGCTTTTGCCACCTTCGTCAGGGTCCAGCGGCAGCCGGCACCGGAGCCAGAGTCCCGGCCCAACACCCTGCTGCCTGGGCCCGGCCGCGCGGCACCTCATCCCATCCGTCCCTGCGTGCGGGATCCCGGGGTTACCTGCTAGGGCCTTGCCCTTGAAAAGTAGACGCTGTTGGCGCACCGGGACGTTCAGCTTCTCGGAGACCAGCTGCTTCAGCGTGGACACCAGCTCGTCCTCCGCCACCTGAGCGGGCCAAGGGTGGGAGGCGGGGGGGGGGGGGATCAGCCCACAGCCCCCGGGCGGGGAAACCCTCGTCCCCTCCGGAGGTTCGGCTCTCCCGGCCTCCCGGGGCCGCCCCGCCCTGTCGGGTCGGGCTACCCGGGCCCGGTGACCGTACCTGCAGGCTGCACTCGCGGCCCTGAAGGGCCTTCACCGTCAGCTGCATGGCGGCTGCGGTGCTGGTTACTACGGCTCCTACCCGTCCCAACTGTTCCGCGGCCTCGCGCAGTCGTTCCAGGCGCGCGCCGGAACCGTTCGTCGGCGCCGGAAGCCGTGAGAGGGGCGCGCCCGCCGCCGCCGCGTGAGCGGCCGGCCCACGTCGTTAGGTCCCGCCCCTGGCCCGCGCCCCAGAACTCTCGCCGCCGCTGGGACCGCCCCTGCCCAGGGGATCTGCAGGCGGTGCGCCGCGCTTAGTGGCGGCTGGGGAGCCTGCCTTCTCCTGGCTACCAGAACGGGGCAGGGGGCGAGTCGGGGGAGGCTTGCTTCCTCGGGGAGCCGGCCCTCCGGAGAAGGCGTTCCGGCCGGCCTTGACCGGCTCCCGGCCTGTCCCGCCCTGCCTGGTGCCCCGCCGGCGGGTGGGGCGCGGATCCGTGATCCTGTCTCCTTCACCGCAGCAGCTCAGCCTACCGGACTTGCCCCACTGCCTGCTGCCCGGCCGCTCCCCTCCTTCCCGTCTGCCAGCAAAGACAAGCAAAACAAACCAAAAACCGAAAAGGGAGCAGAACCAAAGGAACTACTGACTTTCCACCCGAAGGGGAAGGATGTGTGGGGACGGAGGATGCCAGACAGCGTTTGTCTACCATGTGCACTGGGTTTCATCCGCAACACCACAGAGGGGCGACAGAGAGCCTGTGCAGGGGTCACTGTGCCACTTAAGCCCACCATCCATCCTGGCTCACAGCTACCCAGGCACACTTCTCTTACCACAATCACGACGCCCCAAGGGGCAAAGACGGAAAAGGACCCAAGCTTATTTTTCTGTTTTATTGAAATATATTTTCTCAGCACTGCACACACCTTATTTAGCATAGCCTCTTTGGCACTGAAAGCTGGAGAATTAAAAAATAAAACAACAGTAAAAAAACCAACAAGCCCAAATTTGTTTGAGTGCATAGTGCATGAGAACTAAAGGCCTTTGGTATACAGGAACTGTAGGGGCCAGTGGTGAACCAAGAGGCTGAGGTGATGAAAGCTTGACCCAGGAGCTTCATGGGACCGGAAACAGGCTTCTGTAGATGAAGTGACCAACGACCAAAGCCAGCATTTCAGAGGTCCCAGTGAGAGCCACGATGAATGGTGCCTGGGAGGCATAGTCGGCTTGAAGGCGGCGGAGAGACAGCTGCAGCATGGCCAAGGCTAACAAGCTGTTTTGCACCCCAACCTCAATGCTCACAGTCCGCCTCTGGGCCACCGGCAGTTTCAGGCATGTGGCCAGGCAGTAGCCCACCAAGAGGCCAACAAGGGGCACGGTGAAGCCAACCACTACAATGGGTAGCCGGACACCTGCCAAGATGAAGACCCCCATGCGGTAGGCCAGGATGAGGCCAGCTAGGAGGAGCACAAAGCTGAAGGGCTTGATGACCAGTACCAACAGCTGGGAGAACTTGGGGAGCTTGAACTTGATGAACACACCTGCTGCTATGGGGATGGAGATGAACAACAGGGTCCCCAGGATCTTGGAGATGGGCACATGGAGGGTTTCGTGGATGCTGAGCAAGTGGCTGTAGATGATGGAGGATAGTGGCAGGAACCCAGTGGCCGCTACTGTTGAGATGAAAGTCATAGAGATAGCCAATGTCACATCTCCTCCAAGAAGCAGGCTGAACAGGTAGCTTCCTCCACCACCAGGTGACGAACAGGTAATGATGAGGCCAAGAGCCAGGGCCTTGGGGAGCATGAACACCTTGGCCATCAGAAAAGCATAAAAAGGCATCACCAGAAATTGGCCCAAAAGGCCCAACAGCATGGGCTGGGGGCTGTGCAGGAGACCCTTCAGAACCTCAAGTTCCACTTTACATCCAAATGAGCACTTGTTGACAAAAACAAGAGGCAGAAGCAGGTAGAGTATCGGATTCTCTGAGAAGTGTGCCAAGCTGGTGCTGAGGGTAGCAGGGGTGTCTTCAGCAGCTGAGACTCTGATGCAGAAATCTCTCCGCTCCTCGATCAGCACGGGCATGCCCTTGTGGAAGTCCAGAAGCTGGATGTGCAGTGGGGCTAGCCCTGCTAGTCCTGAATGGATGCTTACCACAAAGCCACCTCCACTGCCCCACTGGATGGCACTTATGTTCTTGATGGTCAACACTTCTGGGTCCAGGGATGCGACTCTCAGTGTGGGGCTGAGCCCTGTCCTGTTGGTTTGTCCTGGGTATTGGCTTGAGATCACAATGATACCCTCACTCTTCTCAGGAAACTCAAACTCCATTACAGAACCATCCCCAATGCTCAGGTAGTAGCCCTCCATCAGTGATCCAGCGGGGTGCAGAGCAGCGCTGAGGTTGGCCCTGGCCACTCCTTGGGCCCCCTGTGACAGGCTGATGAGCAGCAGGGCAGTTGTTAACATGACCAGGGGTCCAGACCACCACTGACAGCTGCACCCAGCTCTCCTGAATACCATGGCTCTTCTCGAAGCCAAGTGTGCTTCGGACCTCTTTGGCTTAGAAGGGAACCCCTGCTGATACTGTTGGCTTGTCCTAGAAAGATCCACAGGCCAGTCCTGGTCTTGTGCTGCCTTCCTGGATGGTAGTCTTCTCCCTGAGAAGAGAAGGGACACAGTGCACAGGTGCAAGGTCAGGAGCATGGGTACCTGGAAGTCCACTGCTGTCTCAGCAGAGCCATACCAGAAGAAGTTCAGGAATGGAAATGCAAGTTCAGTGCTGGTCCCTTCCCCAGCACAACTGCCTCAGGCATCTTACCCCACACCCAATGGAGCCACCTAAGCCTTCTGATACTTGCTGATTTCCCTGGACTTGACCCAGTCACTTTTTGAGATGTGCTGATACCAGGGACTCAGGAGAACAACCTCTAGTCCTATCACCACTAGCCTGTTTCCCACTGGCTGGTACCAGATTCAGGACATCTTAAGAGTACAGACTGGGGATCTATGTCATTTGTCAGGCATAAAGTAGTGGCAGAGTGACAAGGGCAGTGGGTGACCATTGGCTCAAGGGAATAATGTCTGCCATGGACATCCACTAGGGAACGTTACTTTTGTGTCTATATGGCCTACCCTCCCGTGAAAAGACATGGAGAGGGCAGGGGTGTTGAGAAGCCGATCCATCTTCTCAGAGTCCAGAGCCTTCCTGGAAATGTGCTTCTGTTAGAGCCCTAAACTCCCAGTGGGACTGAGTGTTTTAGAGGGTGGGTGCTTGTGGTGAAAGGAAGAGAGTCTGCGTCCTTTTTTTTTTTTTTTTGCCAGTCCTGGGGCTTGAACACAGGCCTGGGCACTGTCCCTGAGCTTCTCTGTGCTCAAGGCTAGAACTCTACCAGTTGAGCCCCAGTGACACTTCTGGCTTGTTCTGTGTATGTGGTACTCAGGAATCGAATCCAGGGCTGCAGGCATGCTAGGCAAGCACTCTACCACAAAGCCACATTCTCAGGTCTAGTGTGCCTCCTTTCACTTTCCAACTGGGCAACCACCACCCATCATATCCTCTAGAAGAACTGGGGCATCCTGGATATGGGTACACTTTTACATGACTGCTGTCAGTTGCCTCAGGCCCTGCAATGTCCCAGAGACCCTGCCTCTGTGGATCCAAATCAGTGACTTCTCCATCTGAGACTGGGGAGAGAGAAAATTGGGAGTGGAGGGCAGATTGATGAAAGGACTAATGTCTGGGAAAGTGTCCCCATTCGTACCACTGGATGACAGGATGACATTGTCCTTGGTAGCTTAGGACGTGGGGGACTTGGTGCAGCTTTCTGAACCTCCACTGAGCTATTTTCACTGAATAGGGAGGCAGAAAGGCAGAGTGCAGTAGAAGTGAAGTAGAGAGGAAAGGATGCAGGCAGCAGTTTGGTAAGGAGTTTTGGTAGGGAGTTTATGGAGAGGCTCACAGCCATGCACTTCACGCCCTATTCCTGCAGGAAGCTGGCAGGTCTAGGTCACTAGAAAGGAGTTTGGTCTGACACGGTTTCTACCTGAGAGGCTGAAAGACTTGGGCAGATGCAGCCCAAGGCAGGGAAGACAATCTGGGCTTGATGGATGCATTTCTACAGCAGCGGAGTTTTCGGGGAGTAGGGTACATGTCAGTGTTAACTGGAACTCCTCTTGGGAGTGTGGAAGTTGTCGGGTGGGGCACTAGCAGAGCTCGAGCACAAAGTGGGGAGGGACTGAAGAAAGGTTGCACATCCTGACCAAATGATCTCGGTCAAGGGAACTCTCACGTCATTCCAGGGCCAGCCAGGCCTAAAGAACACGCTTCGGCCTTTCCCAGTTGGGCCTGGCCAGGCCCGGATGTCCGAATCAGCGATTGTGGAGCAGGGTCGGGGCCAGAAGCCACCCCCCGCCCGCCCCTTCCCGGCTGTAGGCTCTCACCTGCCTCCGCTGCCGCGGAGCTCGGCACCGGCGCCGGCCGAGCCGGCACAAGCCCGCGAGGCGGCCCTCCCGGGCTCCGCCCCGCCCTAAAGTCCCACTCTGCCCCAAGCTCCGCCTCACTCCGCCTCTCTCCGCCTCTCTCCGCCCCACCGAGGCTCCGCCTTCGCGTCCAGATCCCGCCCTCAAGCAGCGGCCCTCGAACGCCGGCGGTTGAGTCGGGTTCCTGGAGGATGTGACGTAACGTATCTCAGGGCAACAAGCCGCCCCTTGGCAGCCTGCTTCCTGTCTCACTCCTGATTGGCTCCAGCACAAGGGCCACATTCTGTAATTATGGCCTCGGCAGTTCAGGTCATTCTGCCACCAGCTAGGTTCGGAGGGCTTGCTGAGAGGGAACGGAAACATGGCAGAAAGATGGGAGAAACGATGAGAAAGTGTAGAAAGGCTGTCAGAAGGCTAGACAAGTGCAGAGCCGGGCGTTGTTGGCTGACTTCTGACACCTGGGGGATCGAAGTTCAAAGTTCTCTGAGATCCTCATCCCCAATTAACCACTAAAAAGTCAGAAAAGTCAGAAATGGAGCTGTGGCTCAAGCTGTAGAGCACTAGCCTTGAGAGAAAAAGCACCAGGGCCCTAGAGTTCAAGTCCCACCACCAAAATAAATAAAAAAAAGTTGATGTGTAATCACATATATTTGTGGCCATTAGCCTCAGAGGATTACTAAATATACACTTGTGAGTACATACTTTATATCTCCAATGGGGTTGAGAGGTACTGATGCAAGCAGGCAGTCGTTGGAGAACATGAGAGGCTGGGTTTGTAACGTACAACCAGGCTGTAGTCTACAAAAGGACAGTTGGCATAGGGATGTCTGATGATGAAATGAGATTGACAACAAGGAGAAGAAATGGGTCAATTGAAAGAGCCAGACAAAGAAAAAGTTCAGGTTATTCATATTCTATTTGCCTGTGCTCTTGGGACTTTCTGGTGCTGCTGGGTTAAGCTCACCTGGACCTGGCAACTTCACAACAAACAATTTCTGTTGTGTGCCAGAGGTCAAAGGCATCAAATGCACTCAGAAGTCTGCTTCTGTTATTGCCAATCACTTCAGCACTCCCTGCAATTCCAGAGTGGATTGATGGAATTTCTAACAAGATTTTGGTGGCTTTCTCTGCAGAAAAAGTGGTTAAACAAGAGAATGTTTATAGATGATTTATAGGTACTAATAATTTACTCCAAAAGAGAATGAGGAAGGGCTCTACACATTAGGCAAAGACATCCAATTCAGAAAAAAAGGAGTCATCTGGACTGAGAAAACAGAACAAATGATAACACCCAGAAATTCTGATAAAAGCCATAATAAAATACTAATAGGAGAAAACAACATATATGTACTTTCCATGGGAAACCTGCCACTGTGGTGACCCTGAGACGTAAGCCTACATCCTGCTCTCTAGGCAGGAGCCTCCAGAAATTTGTGATAAATATGCAGACATGGACCTCCTCCACAAGTTTGGGGTACATGAGGTACTTGTAGGGAAATATACCTGACTTTGGCTGCCTAGCATGAGGTCGCAACATCCCTGAACAGGTCTCTACATGAACCACTCAGACCCTTCTGCATTCTTTTTTTTTTTTTTTTTTTTGCCAGTCCTGGGCCTTGGACTTAGGGCCTGGGCACTGTCCCTGGCTTCTTTTTGCTCAAGGCTAGCACTCTACCACTTAAGCCACAGCACCACTTCTGCCTTTTTCTGTGTATGTGGTACTGAGGGATTGAGCCCAGGGCTTCATGCATGCTAGGCAAGCACTCTACCACTAAGCCACATTCCCAGCCTCAGATCTTCTTCTTTTTTTATTTTTTTTGAATCATGTTAAGTTCACAGCAATGCTGAGTGAAAAATATAGGCAGTGCCTAAAATATCCCTTACCTCCAGCTTCCAATTTGTGACAATCAATGAACCTCCACTTGATGTTGCACATTCTTTGGGTAAACGTATATTCATTTCTTTCATTGTGGAAAATGTCACTAATTTCTGAGATTAGAAAAGATAATATAATTAATATTAATATAATACTATCATTCCAATGCACCCTTCAGCTGTTTCCACAGTGATTGACAGGGCCAATATTGTCTTGCCTGTGCCCTCCCATGTCCCCATATACTAAAGAACATCCCAACCTAGTTATACCTCAGTCCTTCAGTTATCTACTGGTTACTGCTGTACTTCAGTTGGGCCATTATCCCCATAGTAGAGAAAACTTAACAGATCCTAGTGAGCTGCGGAGAGTTCATGGATCCCAGAGGCTAGAAGGCAGATGAGTACAATTGCACAGTTAGCAGCTTGTCCCCAGATGAAACCGGTCCCCATTGTGCACACTGAGGCTGGGAAGGGCATAGACCGTACTGTGCCCCTCAAACAATTGCTATGAGCTACCAATTTTTCTCCATTTGCCCATTTGTTGGGCTGGTCACTGTGCTGTGTACCAGGATGTCTGTGAAGAGATTCACAGTGATGACTTCTTTCTCCTCAGGGGCTGCCCTGTACTGGGGGCTGCAATATCCCATGCAAACCATGGGTGCGAAGAATGCAGGAGAGGGGCTGGGAATGTGGCTTAGTGGTAGAGTGCTTGCCTAGCATGCATGAAGCCTTGGGCTCAATCCCTCAGTACCACATACACAGAAAAAGGCAGAAGTGGTGCTGTGGCTCAAGTGGCAGAGTGCTAGCCTTGAGCAAAAAGAAGCTCAGGGACAGTGCTCAGGCCCTGAGTCCAAGGCCCAGGACTGGCAAAAAATAAAATAAAATAAAAAGTCTGTAGGCCAGGCACTGATGGCTCACACCTGTAAACCTAGCTAGCTACTCAGCAGGCTGAGATCAGTGGCAGCCCAGCAGGAAAGTCCATGAGAGTCTTTTTTTTTTTTGCCAGTCCTGGGGCTTGGACTCAGGGCTTGAGCACTGTCCCTGGCTTCTTTTTGCTCAAGGCTAGCACTCTGCCACTTGAGCCACAGCGCCACTTCTGGCCTTTTCTGTATATGTGGTGCTGGGGAATCGAACGCAGGGCTTCATGTATGGGAAGCAAGCACTCTTGCCACTAGGCCATATTCCCAGCCCCCATGAGAGTCTTTTTGTTGTTGGTGGTGGTGGTTGTGGGGCTTGAACTCTGGGCTTGGGTGCTGTCCCTGAGCTCTTCAGATCAAGGCTAGGGCTGTACCACTTGAGCCACAGAACCACTGCTGGTTTTCTGGTGGTTAATTGGCAATAAGAGTCTCATAGACTTTCCTGCCGGGCTGGCTTTGAACCACAATCCTCACATCTCAGTCTCCTGAGTAGCTAGGATTACAGGTGTGAGCCAGCGGCTGGGCATCTGTGAGACTCTTATCTCCAATTAACCACGAAAAAAAAAGACAGAAGTATAAGTGGGCTGAAGTGGGAGAGTGCTAGCCTTGAGTGAAAAAGTTAAGGGACAGTACCCAGGCCCTGAGTTCAAACCTTAGTACTGGCACAAAGAAATAAATTCTATAAAAAGGGATATGGTAGCCAAGTGCTGGTGGCTCAGGTCTATAGTCCTAAGTACTCAGGAGATTGAGAGCTGAGGCTCGAAGTTCAAAGCCATCCCTGGCAGGAAAGTCTGTGACTGTGATACTCTTATCTCCAATGAACCACCAGAAAACCAGAAGTGGTGACATTGCTCAAGTGGTAGAGTGCTAGCCTTGAGCATAAAAGTTCAGGGACAGAGCCAATGCCCAGAGTTCAGGCCCCCTGACTGACAAAAAAAGGGGGGCACACTACTGCATAAATTATTTGTGCAGTACTAATAACAATTCCTGGGATGGAACTCAGGGATATGTACGTGCAAGGCAAGCACTGTACCAATGAGCATTTCTCCAAGCCCACAGGAACATATTATAAAGAGTTTGGCACTGACTGAAGGCTGGATTATGGCATCTATCATTATCTACATACAGGAGGACAAGCTCAGCTTGATGTTTGCAGTCCTGGCATTGTAAGTGTTCTTTCTTTCCCTGGTGTGCCTCTCCTCTCCTCCTCTAACTTGACCCTGACCTGCCAATGTAATACCTTCACTTCTTGAGGGTTGATGTGCACACAGAACTTTTTCTGGGACTGGCAGCATTTTACCATCGGCCTTCTAAGTTCATCACCTGACACTGCCCCTCATTTTGTCCTAACTGCTTCTGTACCCTAGGATTTGCTTGTCCAGGGCCCATACTGGATTTGAATTTAGAGCCTGGGTGCTATCCCTAAGCTTTTGTGCTCAAGGATAGCACTCCACAGCTCCACTTCCAGTTTTTTGGTGGTTAATTGGAGATAAATGTCTTATGGAGTTTCCTGCCTGGGCTGGCTTTGAAGTATGGATTTAGACCTCAGCTTCCTGAGTAGCTAGGATTATGGGCATGCGTCACTGGCACGCAGCCCAAGGCGGATTTTCATTTCTATGCCTTTCCCTGGTCTCATACTGGGCTAGAGGAAGTTGGTGAGTTCCCTTGGGTCCCTCAGGCCAGAGCCACGTGTTTTCCAAGGCTATAGCGGAGGAACAACATGAGTCACATGTGAGCTACTGCCCATCCTGTTGATGGCAGTGGCTGTGGACACAAAGGCTGTCTTTTTTTGTGTGTGTGTGTGTGTGTGTGTGTGTTTTTTTTTTTTTTTTTTTTTTTTTTTTGGCCAGTCCTGGGCCTTGGACTCAGGGCTTGAGCACTGTCCCTGGCTTCTTCCTGCTCAAGGCTAGCACTCTGCCACTTGAGCCACAGCGCCGCTTCTGGCCGTTTTCTGTATATGTGGTGCTGGGGAATAGAACCCAGGGCCTCATGTATAGGAGGCAAGCTCTCTTGCCACTAGGCCACATTCCCAGCCCACAAAGGCTTGTCTTGTAAGACTGTGGAAGCAGGTTGGCTGAGCCTGGGAGCTCTGTCCCCTCCACACACACAGAATACCATCACCCCCACTTCATTGAGGACAACATCTGAATGCATTTTATTCCACTGGGCCATCAGTTTATTAAGAAGTCATCCAGAAGGTGGGTAGTGGGGATGCTGACAAACAGTGTGGTGCTGATGTTTCATTAGGGACTTTGATCTGGCCCCAGTGACCTTGTTACCCAAAGCCAGCACGCTCCTGTCACCTGTGAGGCAGGAGGCAGAAAGGCTTGCAGGCAGGCCACCAGGTCTGGCTCACTGAAAGGAATCTGTTGGAAAAAGGTTTGGCCTGCCTGCAGTGCAGTGAGTGTGTGTGGAAGGTACCCCAAACTGCCAGGGGGCTGCTACAATGACAGGGACTCGCAGGAATTGGAAAGAGATGACATCAGGAGTGGAGAAGGGCTGGGGCTGGCTGCGTGCCCAGCTTTAGGGGAACAAGAAGATGGGCATGTGGGCCCCCATGACAAAGTGCCACGGCTAGCTCCGCTGCCCCCATCACCTCAAGTCGCTGCCGCCTCAGAGCTCACACATGTTGTGGCTGGGGAGCCTCCTTTTGGGGCATGGCAGAAAGCCTCCACTTTGCACTGGCACCGCGCCGATCTGTAGGCTTGGTCCTGGAGCTCAGTTGTGCTAGCTGGTCATGCTCCTTCGTGGGATACAGCCTTCCATCTCCAGAGCCTCTGGCCAACCCTCATACTTGTTGGTGTGTTTACTGTTCTTCATATGCTGTGAGTGTAGGGGAGGAAGTCATGGCCGGGCCCTCTGGGACAGGGAACAGAGGCTGGCCAAGGCCCAGGCTTTTTACCTTTTCTGCTCTGCTAACCACCTGTACGTCCTCCAGGCCCTTACCCTCTGCTCCACCCCAGGGCAAACATCTGGTGCTATACCCCTTGACCCATGCCCCTAAGCTGGCTTTTTGGTGATTATTTTAGAGACAGAATTTTGTGCACTTTTCTGTCCAGGCTGGCTTTGAACCTGGATCCTTCAGGTCTCAGCCTTCTGAGTAGTTAGGATAACAGGCATGAGCTACTGGCATCAGGCTTGAGGGGTGTGTGTGTGTGTGTGTGTGTTTGTGTGTGTGTGTGCGTCTGTGTGTCTGTGTGTCTGTGTTAGCCTTTCAGAAATTTTTTTGTTTTTTTTTAAACTGTATATATATATATATATATATATATATATATATATATATATATATATATATGTCTTTTCTTTTTTGGTACTGGGGATTGAACCCAGGACCTTGCACTTGCTAGGCAAGCGCTTTGCCACTGAGCTACATCCCAGCCCACTTTCAGAAATTTTTGTAAGGAGCAGTGCTTAGAGTCGTCATGGCTTTTGGTAGGACCCTCCTGAAGGTTGAACATTCTTTCAGATGTTTGGGAAGGAAGTTTCTTAGGTGAGTTTTGCCAGTGTCCAAACTTTGCCATTTAAAGAAAGACTACTGAAGATGAACAGCCAGTGTACCAGGGCTGCTCTGCTGTACCTGTTCAAAGGGACTGCTGTTCTGCACTCCTTTGGCTCCTACAAACACCCAGCTGTCCCGGAAGGCGAGCTCCTTTACATTCCTGCTGCCCAGCTCGCTAAAAAGCTTCCTGGTCTCTTCATTCATCCTGCCATGCAGAAGGAGGAAAGGCGCGCTGTAAGCTGTCACTGTACAGGGCTGATGTGGAGGCTGGCTTGGTGCTCACTTACTTGGTGGCTGGGTCGTCATAGGATGCCACAAACACCAGAGTGCCTTCGTGCAGTGGCCGAATGAACTTCAGCAGGTCGTTAACATCTGGAGACAGGGGGGAGAGCCTGTGGATGGGGAGCTTCCCTCCCCACCACACATCTCCCCCCAGCCACTGTGCTCCCAATGAGGAATACTCCCAAAGTAGGGTGTGGGCCATGGACGTGCTGCATCTAAGGCCACCAGGATGGCACTAGGAAAACTGGCAAAGGATTCAGGGCTATCTTGTCCCCAAACACATCCTCTAGACGGAGATGGGGGTCTCCTTCCTCCCTCCTGCTTTCTGGGAATCCACCAGCTGGAGGCCTGGCTACCACTCACCTCCTGCCCACATGTCGAAGGCCCGGGCCTCGATGAGCTCACCATTGACCCCTGCATCAAGAGGAGAAAGTCCTGCTGTGGAAGTTGTCAGGGCCCCAGACCAGTCTCAGCATATGGTAGGTGGCAAATGACAACTGTGCGGCCCTTCTGGAAGCTTTGCTAACACCACCCTTGTTCAGGTGGCTGGACTCTCGGTCTGCCATTTGAGGCACCCTCCAGGCTGTCATGCGTCCCTGGGAAGTGTGGGCGGGGAGAGCCAGGGGAACCCTAGGGGCTGCCTGCAGCTGGCAGCATGGGGCCTCACCGTTTACCAGGGCGATGTTCAGCCCACGGCCCACGTTGTCCTTGACGCTGCTCATGAGCCTGGTGGGGGACAGAAGGGTTTCTGTGATTGGTCACAGAGTCCCCAGGCCTTGCAAACCCAGCCGGGACTCCCTGGCACAGTTCCCAGCCCGGATGGACCCCAGAGAGCTCACATCTTATCTTCAAGGCAGATCTTGGGCCCGATGACGTTGGCAGCCCCGCTAACCATGCGAAAGGCCAGGTGCTCCTCAGGACACGGCTGGGGTAGGCCACACTTGTACTTCCTGGTCCGTGGTTCTGAGCAGGGACAGCAGTTGTGACCCATGGGCCTGGCCCTGGGGTCACTTGAGATCTGAGAAGGGGAGGTCAGGACCAGCCAGGGTAGATTAAGTGACCACAGGCAGGGAAGTCTGGTAGGGCAAGGTTGAGGCTATGCACATAGTCTTGTCTCTCTGGCAAGGGCCAGGGACCCCAGGGAGTCTTTTCTGCTATGGGCAAGAGAAGAGACGCAAGGCTGAGGGCTGGCCTGACAGAGCCAGAAGGGCAGGAGTGGAGACCATCAGAGGGGGAGGCCCCATGATATAAGGCTTCTAGCCAGGCCACAGTACAGAAACTGAGGCAGGTGACAACATGGTTCTCCAATATCCTTGGCCTCACTCTAAGGAAAGATAGGAGAACAGGAGGAAGATGACTTCTGCAATGAGGTGAACTGGATTCTCACAAAAATATATGCTGGACCTATAATCCCCAAACTTCAGAACATGGCCTTCTTTGTAAAGATGGCTCCTTGCTGACAAGGTAGTTAAGATGAGGTCACACTGCAGAAGGGTAAGCACTAAAGCAACATGACTGGTGTCCTTATAAGGGAAGAAGAGACAAAGGTACACAGGAGGGAAAAGACAATGGAGGCAGAGATTGGACAGCCATTGCCCAGGAGGACCTAAGGCTACTAGATGTGGGTGAGGTACAGCAGGATCCTTGCCTGGAACTTTCCGAGGCAGAACAGCCCTGCTCATACCTTGTTGGACAGTTCTTGTTTCCAGAATTGTGAAAGAAGAAATTTCTGTCCTTTAAAGCCCGTTTTGTGATGCTCCGTTATGGAAGCCCCAGAAATGGATAGAAATTTAGGCTCTGGGAATTGAGGTGTTTATATAACACATACTTAAAAACAGAGAAATAAATTTGAAACTAACAAACGCTGTAGAAAAAAGGCTGTGTGGTAGAAAAAGCCTACACTGTTCTGAAGAAATTGTTGGTAGCTGGGCACCAGTGGCTCATGCCTGTAATCCTACCTACTCAGGAGGCTGAGCTCTGAGAATCACAGCTTGAAGCCAGCCTGGACAAAGTCCATGAGACTCAGCTCCACTTAACTACTCAGAAAAAGCTGGAAGTGGCACTGTGGCTCAGGTAGTAGAGTGCTAGCCTTGAGCAAAGGAAGCTCTGAGTCAGCACCCAGGTCCAGAGTTCAAGACCCAGGACCAGCGAAAAGAAAAAATTACTGATATGTATGTATGTATGTATGTGTGTATATGGATAGTAGCTGGTTATG
This sequence comes from Perognathus longimembris pacificus, assembly GCF_023159225.1. Taxonomy (NCBI): domain Eukaryota; kingdom Metazoa; phylum Chordata; class Mammalia; order Rodentia; family Heteromyidae; genus Perognathus; species Perognathus longimembris. The sequence continues at coordinate 781,624 of NC_063188.1, read as the reverse complement.
GAAGCACATGTCTGTAATCTAGCACTCAGGTAGAGCAGGGTTGCTGAGTTTGAGACCAGGGTGGACTAAATAATGAGGCTCTATCTCAAAAAAATTTCTTATCTTGATACATTGTATATTGTATATATGTCTATCTGACCTAGAGAAGGGAAAGAAAAACAGGGCATAAGGTATCACAAGAAATGTATACACTGCCCTACTATGTAACTGTACCCCTTTTGCACAACACCTTGTCAAAAAAATTTGTGTTCAATTAATAAATAAATTAAATAAAAAAATTTCTTAGAGGGACAGGGCATGGTGGAGAACGCCTACAATACCAGGTAGGCAGAGATGGGAGGATCATAGTTCGAGGGCCAACAGGGGCAAACTTAGTGAGACCTTATCTCAAAAATCTCAAAAAAACAAGGGGACATGGTAACTCAGGCCTGGAGTCCCAGGTATGTGTGAGGTAGAGATAGAATGATTATGGCCTGAGGGCAGTTCCAGGCAAGAGCAAGATCCTATCTGCAAAACTAAAACCAAAAGGCCTGGAGGTATATGTCAAGTGGTTAGAGCATCTGCCTGGCAAGTACAACGCCCAGATTTCAAATCATGGCTAGTACACGAGACAGCAACAGAAAAACAATCTACTGTTTTCCGGAAAACTTAGATAATCGTGAACAGAAGGCTACTAGGAATAGGACTATTAAAGGCACTTAGATGAGGTTTCAGAAATGAGGAAAAAGCTGGGTGCTGGCGGCTCATGCCTATAATCCTAGCTACTCCAGAGGCTGAGATCTAAGGATTTGGGTTCAAAGCCATAGTGCACAGAAAAGTCCATGAGATTATTATCTCCAATTAAACCACCAAAAAGCCAGAAGTGGAGCTGTGGCTCAAGTGGTAGAGTGCGAGCCCTGAGCAAAAAAGCCAAGTGAGAGTTTGAGGTTCTGAATTCAAATCCTGTCTCGGGGCGCGCGCGCGCGCACACACACACACACACACACACACACATATTGAATTTGAATAATTAGCTGAAGAGATTTCTGAGCCCACTGTTAAAGGCATGGCCCGTTTTCTTGTTGCTGCTATGGTAAAACATGAGAGTAGAGAGAAATTGAGGAAAGAACCAACAAACCATCAGGATGAAGGGATCAGAACATGGTAATTTAGAAAATATTGGGCTAACAATAATGCAAAAAACTAGTGTTCTCTAGAGAGAAGGGTTAAACAGGCATGTTCTGCAGAGGACTTTCCTGCCTTATAGCTAGGGACATCATCAGGGAGACAAGAATCCCACAAAGTCATGGCTGGGAGTGGGTGGTTCATGGCTGTAGTCCTAGCTACTTGGGACGCTGAGATTTGAGGATAGTTTGAGGCCAGCCTGGGCAGGAAAGTTCATGAGACTTTTATGTTCAGTTAACCACCAAAAAAGTCAGAAGTGGGGCTGTGGTAGAGTTCTAGAGTTGAGCAAAAAAAGCTCAGGGACAGCATGTAGGCCCTGAGTTGAAGCTACAGGAGTACTGCATACGCATGCATGTACACACACACACACAAACATACACATCACGCATGTGCGCACACACACAGGAAAAGAAATATGGTCAGCTTGTACTGAAAGGGACAGAGGCTGTAAAGGAAGTAGGGTGGTTTTGAAGGTAAAGCTAGGGAAGTAGAAGCTAGAGAGTGCATAGAGGGTGAGGTCACCTTCGTGGGCCCAAAGAGGAGAATCAGGCCACAAAGGATTAGTCTCAGGTGCTGAAAATGAAAGGCGTATTCCCTGACAGATTTTAGACTTGCTTGAGACCAGTGACCCTTCCTCCTTTCTTCTTTTTTCCCCCTATTTTCTCTCCTCCCTTTTTGCTTGTGCTGGTACTGGGATTTGAACTCAGGACCTTATGCTCTTGCTTAATGCTTTTATTCAAGGCTAACACTCTACCACTTGAGCCACTGTTCTACTTCCAAATTTTTGGTGATTCGTTGGTGCTGAGAGTCTCATAAACTTTCCTGCCTGGGCTGGCTTTGAACTGTAATCTTCAGATTTCAGTCTCCTGAGATTACAGGGGTGAGCTCCTGGCTCTATTTTCTTCCTTTTGGAATGGGAATGTTGACCTTGTATTTGTGTCTTCACTGTATTCTGACAACAGGTAACTCATTTATGAGGTTCACAGTCAAGCAAGCTATGATAGCTAGTTTAGGGAAGGATAGGTGAAGAACAGAAATCTTGAGGGCAGGCAGGGGTGTCACAAAGGCATCATGAGGCGCAGAGGGGGGACAGGGATTTGACAGGAGCTTACCTGCAGTCACTGAGTTGTCGGGGCCTGTGGATACAGAGTTATTTGTGTTAATGTGGGGGCCTCCTTGGCCACACTGCCCTTCGGATGCTCTGTACTTAAGTCTATATGGGATTTAGATCCAAATGTTTGCTCAAGGCAAAGGCAGAAATGGATTTGGAAAGAGTGCCAAAGTGCCTGTCACAGGGTACAGAGTCCCCTCCCCATCCCAGAGCCCAGCAGCAAGCTGACCAGGTGGTACTCCCAGCATTCCAAGGGGGGCCTTCCACATCCTACTCTGACCCTACTGAGTTGCATGTGGTATAGGGCTGTAATTAAGGATTGTTGCTTCCCAGCCAGAGCAGCTGGTTGGTAGGAGATGGGTATAGTTGGCATCAGGAGATAGGATGAGGGAAGTCAGAGGTAGCATGTCAGGAAGGCTATGGAAAAGCCAAGCCCCACCCCTACCCCACTGTAGGTGTCAGTCCCATGGTCACCCTGGGGGCCTCTGCAGCGAGACACGAGGGGGGCCCACACTCACTGGTGAAGAGCTGCTGGATTCGAGGGAAGCCACCACCAGGCCCACCCAGGAGAATGGTGACTAGGATCCAGGTGAGCCCCACAGTGATGACCAGGGCCACGATGCGGAGCGGTCCTGGAGGCAGGACAGACATGGGGCAGGCCCACCTCAGACACCAGGGAAGGAATACCCGAATAATCCCATGGCCTCTCACAACCACATAGCCCCTTCCACTGGGCAAGAACTGGTGGGAGGACAGGCTACTGGGGACCCATCACCACTCAGCAGGCCCAAGGATACTCTCCTGTGGCAGGTGAAGGGAGGAAACTGAGTTCAAACCCCAGGGTTGCCATTTTGTTCTTCCTGGAAGGTTTACAGGGGATCTGTATAGCCCACTACTGCATAGGTCCATCCCTAGCACTCCTCTCGACTAGCAATATATTTGTGTCTCATCCTTCTGCCCCTCTTCTCCTCTTGTGCAGAAAGTTTGAACTTGACTCCCCTTTCCTCATGATGATTACAGTGTTATGCCACAGTGACCTGTTGGCTCGCATTTTCCTTGACCTCTCAGTAAAGGTGCCTGATGGAAACATTTCACCTTTTCAACTTTTTAAGTTTGGATAGCCCTCCTTGTCCTTGGCTACAGGGCCTTCCTCCACCTTCCCCTTTCAAGCTGGACTTTCCTAGGCTTCTGTTCCAGGCTGCCTTCTGATCCTTAGATTCTGTTTGTGGGTAATTTCATCTAGTGCAGTGTGTGTGTGTGTGTGTGTGTGTGTGTGTGTGTGTGTGTGTGTGTGTGTGTGGTAGTCCTGGGGCCTGAACGTGGTGCCTAAGCATTTTTACTGAAGGGTATTGCTATATCAATTCTGTCACACCTGCATTTCTGTCTACTTCAGAGCTTAGACTAAACACAACATAGCAATAATACCTTATTTTCTAGGTTCAGATGTAATGTGTTTTGAGCCAGCCACTCCCTTCCAAGATGTTCCTCACTGTCTGGTTCCACTTAGGTGTATAAAGTAGCTACTTTGGTAGGCTTGAACTTCAGTTGCCAAGTTCTGGTCTCCATCTCTCCCCCTGCTCTGTATTTGTGCACTAGGAATTCTTTCTTCCCCCACAAGCCATCTCTATGTGATTTGCCAGGTAGGTACACTGTCACTTTAACCATGACTCCAGCCTCTTTTGTGTTGGTTACTTTTGAGGTCGGGTCTTGCTTTATGCTTGGGCTGTGAGCCTTTTACTTGTGCTTCCCTATGTCAGTGGAGATGATAGGTGTACATCACTGTGTTCAGGAAGGATTGGCCTTGAACTGGGGTCACTTGGATCCCCAGATGCCTGCCTGTTCAAGTAGCTAAGATTACAGGTGAAGGTATGTTCATGTTAGTTGTCCTGCTGTCATTAGTTCAAATCCAAGTCCAACGGCAGCTTTGTTAGTTTTCCTCTAAGAGCATGCCTCTCCCTGCTCTGAGCTCCCCCACTTAGGTCCCACGGTCCCTGGAGCCTGTGTCCCAACTCATTTTTCAAAAAAGAGTAGGTTTGTTGTCTGAGTTGGGTGAACAATACTAATCCACATCTTATAGTTTTGAAAACTGAAGTGCTCAGACGTGAAATGATTCTCTTAAGGTCACAGAATGAGTGTTTGTGCACGGTTCTCCATTTTCGGTACCAAAACCAGTGGCCACCCCGGCCCCTCCTAGCACAGACGTGAGAACATTTGGGCCTCCCTCCCGTTCTCTGTGGAAGCCACCAACCTGCCAACCTCATGTCCAGTTCCCCCGCTGGTTGGGACCGCCGGCAGGTGCACTGTTTGGGGGCCGTGAGCTGTGTAGGGGGTATAAAGCGGAAGAGCAGGTCTGGGTGCGTGCCAGGGCCAAGTCTGTGTTGAGCCCCGGTGGGAGGCAAGCGCGATCGGTGCTAAGACTTGGTCCTCCAAACATCCGGCCAGGCTAGGTTCTTTGGGAACGCCAGGACAATACCTGCCTGGCAAGGAGGGTCCTTGGGAACGAGTCGGATCACTGTCGGGTTTACAGACGCCTCCGGGGCTAGGTTGTCCAAGTTGTTCTCCCGAACTTGGGCCACTGCACTGGGGGTGATCCAGGCGACTAGGCTCACCGAGGACTTGTCTGGCCGTAGAGAGACGTGGGTTCGGCAAGGAGGGGGGCTTGTCCGGCTGGCGATCCCAATGTGCCCGACGAAGGAAGATGACACAGTTGCGTAGAAGCTGCAGGGCAGGCCCGACAATGGCGGCGTTGGGAGGGCTACAGCCTACTCGCCCCGCCCCACCTTCTGCTGCGCGCCTGGCAGTCTCCACCGCTAAACCCGCCCCACCGTTCGCTCCAGCCAACCGGTAGGTGGACCCTAATCCAGCCCCGCCTCTGCCGCGCGCGGCCGCTGAGCCGCCGGGCCACTGAGCTGGTGGAAGAAGGTCGGCGTTTGCCAGGATCCCGGGAAGCCGAGGACGTGCACGGGCACGTAGTTAGCAATGACTGGAAATTGGCATTTGTACCTTTTAGAAGCACATGTAGGAAAAACAGCGGAACCTGACACAGCCAAAGCAACCAGGCAGTGCCTTCCGCTAGCTTTCCTTCCAGTCTGTCCTGTTGGGAAGCGTGCGCTTGCCTGGGTCACGCACCAGGCAGGGAGATGGGGATTCGGAAGGAGCCGGTCACACCCAGCTCTGGTTCTAGGGGACTCGCTCTCCACCCTAACGTGACGGAGTAACCTCTCTCACAGCCTTCTACCGGGCCCACAGCTTTCTTAAGGGTTTTCTTAATGAATGTGGTGGCCTTCCATGTACTTCTGGTACCGAATCATTCTCATTGGGATCCAATCAGAAGCAGCTCTTGACTACTTACACCCATGGGCTAGCACCCAGGCCCCAGGAACCTGCAAAGCCAGTGGTTCTTACATGACAATGTTTACACCCTGCTCAGACCATACAAGAAAGGTTGATTTAATTAGTTCTCCTGAGGGCGAGAAGCAGCAGCTTCCCTAGGGTCACGACGGGTGTGTGATGGCCTACACTAGAAGCCTGGGATTCAGCTCAGAGTCTTCTGTGCATTCCAAGTCCACCTGTGACTTTTGTCTGGAACCTACAAGTGCATGCATGTAAACCCAGGGCCCAGACATGCTCTGCCTCCCCCACACTGCTACCCTGTCCTTTTCTTTTTCCTTATGTATTAAGTATACAAATACTGTGTTTCAAAATATTTTCATAATTGTATACTACACCCACATCCCATCCCCCTCTGTGGGTGCATCCATAGAATACAAACAACACCTCCACGGTGATACACACCAACCTCATAGCAACAGTGACCAGAACAGACAGGAAGACACAAGTGAATACAATCAACAATAGGGATCAAAGGGATTTTTACATTTATCTGTAATGTTCCAAAGCCTTAAAACAATTTTTTACACAATGTCTTGCTTGTGGTTCTCCTGTTTAAGCCTACCAAGTTCTTAAAAGTTTATAATTAGGTGAAAATAGGAAGGTGTTTTTTTTTTCAAGTAAAAAGACAGATTTATTGAGGAAGTAAAAAGTATACTGACCAGGGTCACAGCCCAGACTCCAGAGCTGGGACCACGTGCCCCAGGCCACGCACAGAAAATAAAAGGTTTTTTAAAAATAGGAATTATGATGTGTGCTTGTAACCACAGTACTCAGGAGACTGAAGCAAGTCAGTTGAGAGTCTGTGGCCAACATGTAGACAGCCTGTCTTAAAGCAACAGTAGACAAGAAGCACTAGTTAGGCAGCCATGACTCACACCACTGATCTCAGCTATTCTGGATTCTGAGAACAGAAAAATCAACGTTTGAGGCCAGCCAAACCAGAAAAAAAACCTGAACTATCTAAACCATAACCACTATCACCACCAAAAACAGCTGGAGATGTGGCTCAAGCAATACAGCGCCAGCCAAGCAAATTCAAGGCCCTGATTCAATCCTCAGTACTACGGTAAAGAAACAATAAAAATAAAAATGTTGCAAAAGTAGTACTGACAGTCCTGTTGTTCCCTTCCCAGAAGTGACATTGTATATGATGGTATTGAAGTCACAACCAGGAACCATACACTGACACACTACTGTTCAACAGTACACAAACCTTAACCATTTTTCACCATTGTTTGTGGTTCGGGAATCAGACCTCCCCTCTTTTATTCTATTGTACCTTTCCACCTGATGGTGTCACTCACAGTCAGAGCAATTGTTCCCCTTTAACTCAAGTTATCTCTAGAAACATTTCTCCCACACATCTATCCATAATTGTGCTTTACTACTTTCAAAAGTGCTTTTCAATCCAGCAAAAACCTGGAAGTGAGGTGTGGCTCAAGTGATATATCACCAGCTCTTTTAAATTATTACAAAGATGATATACAGACGGGCTACAGTTATGTAAGCCAGATAATGATTATATTTCTTTTTGGAACTATCAGCCCTTCTCTTGCTCTCTGTAGATCATCAGCTTTGAGTGAAAAAGTGAGGCCTCAATTTCAAGCCCCAGGCCTGTCGCACACACACTCATCCACGCCCCCCCCCCCCCCGCACACAGGGTAACCATCAGTTTCCATTAAATCTTATTTGCTTTTTGTTCCTTTCTGTATTTGTTTTCTCCATCTAGTAGCACCTATCAGCTTTCTTCTGTGCTTCATGCACTTTTTCAGTGAGAGTGGCAAATTTTGGGCTGGAAGCATGGCTCAGTTGGTAGAGTGCTAATCAATGAACAAAAGTATCAGGTACTGAGTTCATGTCTCTGTCTCAGACCTGAAATAAAAGGGAGAGTGGCTTCCATCTGTACCTCCTATCCATGCTTGAAAGACAGTTTCAGGGCTGGGGATGTAGTTCCACCACAAACAAAACCCCAGGATTTTCATTTTCATTATTATTATTTTTGTTGTTTTTTTTTGGCCAGTCCTGGGGCTTGGACTCAGGGCCTGAGCACTGTCCCTGGCTTCTTTTTGCTCAAGGCTAGCACTCTGCCACTTGAGCCACAGCGCCCCTTCTGGCCATTTTCTGTATATGTGGTGCTGGGGAATCGAACCCAGGGCTTCAAGTATACAAGGCAAGCCCTCTTGCACTAGGCCATATCCCCAGCCCCTTCATTTTCATTATTGAACAGTAGGATTGTAGATTGAAAGTTATTTCCTTCCAGGATGTTGAGGATTTTTTAAAATGTCTGTTTTCTGTACTTTCTACTATTATACTGCTATTGCTAGATATTGATTCCTTTTTACTCATTCTGCTTAGAGTTAGTTGTCTTCTGTGCCTAAGGATAAAATTAGAACAATTTGCTTTAATGATCTTTAATTATTTTGTTTTTACTTTAGTAATTTTTCGGGTAGGGTCTTGTATTTTTTGCCCTGCACTGTGACTTTCCTACTGGGATAACAAGTTTGCACTACCACACCCAGCTTTTTGTTGTTGTTGTTTTCCCAGGATGGCCTCTAATTGCAATCATAAATGGTCATGATAGAAACCCTTTTACTAAAACATAAGTTAGTGAGATGTAGGTGGCTCATACCTATAATCATAGCAACTCAGAGGGCTGAGAGTCAGAGAGTCATGCTTTCAATCCAGCCTGGGCAGAAAATTGGCAAGATACCATCTCCAAAATAAGCAGAAAACAAACCTGGGCTTGGGAGTGTGGCTGAAGTGGTAGAGTGAAAATAAGTCAAGCAATCTTGAGGCTGAGTTCTAATCCCTAGTATCAGCAAAATATTAATGGCAGGTTAGTAGGAGAAAAACATAACACGTTTATTTTGCTGTACTTTTATGTGACATGGAAGCCTTCACAGCGAAGACCCAAAGATCCAGTATTACCAGGAAATACCCCCTCAGACTGAGAGACATCATTCTTGCTAGTCAGTGTTGTGTTTCAGATAAGAGATTTGCCTAGCTACCCAAGGATCTGGGACCTCTGCTGCTGTTCAACCAGAGGCAGGGGCCAGCTGTGGGCTCTCATGCCTATAATCTCATCTACTTGAGAGCACAGACAGGAGGACTGAGGTTTGAGGCCAGCCTAAGAAAAAGTGCAGGACCCATCTGGCACTGGTGGCTCACACCTGTAGTCCTAGTTACTCAGGACCCTGAGGGCCGAGTACTGGTTGGAAGCCAGCCAACTCCTCGGGACTTGATCTCCAATTAACTAGAAAAAATGCTGCAGTGGAGGTGTAGTTCAAAAGTTGTAGAGTGCCAGCCATGAGCAAAAGAGCTGAATGAGCCAGGTGCTAGTGACTCACACCTGTAATCCTAGCTAGTCAGGAGGCTGAGGTCTGAGGATTGCACTTCAAAGGCAGTCTGGGCAGGAGAGTCTGTTAGACGCCCAATAAAATACTCAGAAAAAGCCAGAAATGGTGCTGTGGCTCAAGTGACAGAATGCTGTCTTTGAGCACAAAGAGCAAGGCTCAGGACAGCACCGAGGCCCTGAGATTGAGCCTCAGAACCGGCCAAAAAATGGTAACAGAGGGGGGAAAAAAAAAAGGTAACAGCAGTTACATATCCATTGCTTTGTAGCCCAGGTTGGACTGAAAATCTTGATCCTCTTATCTCAGCTCTGGCCTCCACAGTGCTGGGATTACAGGCATGTACCACCACACTGGCATTCAATGTGTGCTTTTCTTTTCCTTCCTTCCTTCCTTCCTTCCTTCCTTCCTTCCTTCCTTCCTTCCTTCCTTCCTTCCTTCCTTCCTTCCTTCTTCTTCCTTCCATGTTCCCTCCCTCCCTCCGTCCCTTTCTTTGTGCAAGTATTGGCGCTGGAACTTGAAGACTCTGAGGTCTTACTTAGCTTTTTAGTTCAGTGATGGCATTTTACCACTCGAGCCGCACCATCACTGGTTTAGTTTGAGATAAGAATCTCTTGGATATGTCTGTCCATGATGACTTCAAACTGTGATCTTCAGAACTCAGCCTCCAGTAGCAAGGATTACAGGTGTGAGCCACCAGAGCCTACCTTGGCTCTGTTTTGTTATTGGGTCCAAGATTCTAAGAGGGAGAAAGAGCCCAGTTTGGGTCAGAATTTGATATCACCTACCATAAAACTCATTCTTGCTGGGTATGGATGGTAGAGGCCTGTAATCCTGGTACTGGAGGGTGGGGGCTGAGGCAGGAAGATCTTGAGGTTGTTGGTTTTTTTCTCTCTCTCTTTTCCATCCTGAGGCTTGAACTCAGGACCTGGGCACTGTCCCTGGGCCTCTTTGTGTTCAAGACTAGCACTCTACCTCTTGAGCCACAGCGCCACTTCTACTTTTTTTCTGAGTAGTTTATTGGAGATTAGAGTCTCACAGACTTTCCTGCCCAGGCTGGCTTTGAATCAGGATCCTCAGATTTCAGCCTCCCCACTAACTAGTATTACTTGGTGAAGATCTTGAGTTTAAGGCTAGCTTGAGCTACATAGCAAGGTCCTACCTCAAGAATCAACAAAACAATCTTCATACATGTTACCTGAATTGTGAAATGGTAACCCCTGTACAACACCTTAATAATAACAGTGAAGTTATATTTAAAAAAAGAATCAAGCTGGGCACTGGTGGATCTTGCCTGTAATCCCAGCTACTCAGGAGCCTGAGATCTGAGGATCACGGTTCAAAGCCAGCCAAGGCCGGAAAGTCCGTGAGACACTTATTTCCAATTAACCACCAGAAAACCAGAAGTGTTGCTGTGGCTCAAGTGGTAGAGCCCTAGCCTTGAGCTGAAGAGCTCAAGGACAGTGCCCAGGCCAAGTTCAAGCCCCACAACGGACCAGAAAACACAATTCTATGGAAATGTAAATCCAGTGGTTATTAGTGTAGTCACCTGGTTAAAAACCATAACCACTATCTAGTTCCAAAATAAACCCTAGACCATTTACAGTCACTCTGTATCACTCCTGAACCCCCCCTCCAGCCCTGGCAACCATTGATCCACTTGGTGTCTTTTGCTATTCTGGACTTTTCAGATAAAAGGAATCATATACTATGGGGCCTTTTGTACTCAGATTCTTTCACTTTGCATAATATTTTTAAGGCTCATCCATGTAACCTGGATCAGTGTTTTGTTATTTTGAATTAGTTTATTATTTAGATCTTTTTTTTTCCTTTTTGGTGCTGTGGAGGGAATCCAGGGCATTTCTGTGCATGACATTGAATCACCTTCCCAGACTTCCATTTACCTACTCATTTTGATGAAAAATTGTTTTCACTTTTGACCATTATGCATAATGCTGTTATAAACATGTGTTTTTGCATGAAGACATGTTTTGACTTCTCCCAGGCTGTGTGTACCTGTGTTGTATCCCAGTCACCAAGGTGAGACTCTAACACACAGTGCAACTGTGGCCAGACTGGCTATTTTTGGCCAGTCCTGGGCCTTGGACTCAGGGCCTGAGCACTGTCCCTGGCTTCTTTTTGCTCAAGGCTAGCACTCTGCCACTTGAGTCACAGCGCCACTTCTGGCCGTTTTCTATATATGTGGTGCTGGGAAATCGAAGCCAGGGCTGCACGTATATGAGTCAAGCCCTCTACCATGAGGCCATATTCCCAGCCTGTAGGCCTGGGTTTTTAAAGGTAAAAAACCACACGCAGGTGTTCGAACAAGTAAGCCAAAGCAAGCAAGCAGACGTCCAGAAGTGAATTGGTGGTTAATGATTGCAGGTGATTACAATTCTGGTAAACAAGGTACTATTGACAAGAACACATTCCAGGTTTTCCTTTTCGGATTTAAGACCAGATCACATTCCAGGTTTTTGCACTTTCTTCTGAGTTTCACTCTTAGTTACTGAATTCTAGTAACCTGGTAGTTAATTCCCTAATTTACTTTAAGTTTCTATTTCTGGAGTTTCCCTATCCCCAAAAGGGTCCTTTGAGGGGAGTCATGATAGGCTGGATGTCACCCCTGGAGTGGAAAGGTTGGGGCCCATGACTCTCCTGTCTCTGCCTTCATGTAGGTACAGAGCTGAGGTGACAGTTGAGCAGCCTCACCTGCCCTAATGGAAGATCTCAGAGCTAAGGAGCCAGTTGATTCCACCCAGCTAGTACTTTATTATGTCTAAGTTTAACGATTCAGTGATGAAATGACAGTTGAATTACCTTAACGCTATCTCATGTTCAGTTTTTTGTTATTGCTTTTGGTCATGGGGCTTGAACTCAGGGCCTGGGCACTGAGCTCTTTTGCTGAAGGCTAGCACTCTACCACCTTGAGCCACAGTGCCACTTCTGGTTTTCTGGTGGTTAACTGGAGGTAAGAGCCTCATGAACTTTTCTGTCTGGGTTGGCTTTGAACCACAATCCTCAGATGTCAGCCTCCTGAGTAGGAAGGCTTACAGGCATGAGCCACCAGTGCTTGGCTTTTCAGTTACTTTGTAGATAGAATCTAGCACCTTTCAAGTGGTGTTAGCTTCCAACTATGACCCTCCTATCTGTCCCTCCCAAATAAACTATTGGGGTGATAGTTGTGTATGTCCAGCTTGGTGGTGTCTTGTTAATTTTTGTTCAGCCTAGTCACCAACCATATTCCTCCCAATTTCTCTAAGTGCCTGAGGATACAAGTATGCACTAGTATACCTGGTCCCCCCATATTCCTTTCTAATGTAGGCATTAGTATTTGTGCTTTTCAGTTGAGTTTGTTTTCTTGGCTCCAACACAGGCACCCATCACAAAGAGGAGCTGTTGGTCCTCAACTGGGCCCCTCACATTTTGTTCAATGTTGGCAACTGAGCAGGTATGACTATAGACTGTTGTTGGCAGGACTGTCATTGATTCCCAGGAGCAAGGTGATAGCTGGGTGTCCTCAGTAGAGCTCTCTTGGGTGTCCTGAATCACATCAAAATGTTGGTCCCACCATTCCTCCTATCCACTGTGTTGGAGGCCTCATATTGAGTTGGATCCCCCTACACTTCGGGGTCCCCCTGGTTAGGAGCCCCCACCTCAGTGATGCTATACCAGCGGGTTCCCAGCATGCAGCTTTGCTAGATTCTCTGTAGTTTGTGAAAGTTGGGGTGTTCCCAAGGGCTTTGTTAAGGGAGAGCATGAAGATCTTTGTGGGATCAGGACAGGCCCCTGGAGTCTTTTGTTGGTCCCAGGGCTTGAACTCAAGGCCTAGGCGCTGTCCCTGGGCCTCTTTTTGCCTAAGACTAGCACTCTGCCACTTGAGCCACAGTGCCACTTCTGGGTTTTTCTGAGTAGTTTATTTGAGATTAGCGGCCCACAGACTTTCCTGTCTAGGCTGGCTTTGAATCAGGATCCTCAGATTTTAGGATTCAGAGTAGATAGAATTATAGGTGTGAGCCACCAGTGCGGGGGTAGGGTGTCTTGGGGTTTTGTTTTCCAATGGTACAATGCCATCCTCAGGCACAAACATCTGAGGTTTTGAGGACCCAGTACGGCCAAATAGGGTGTTGGAAATTTAAGTGTCTTTTACAAAAATTGTCGAGGGTTGGGAATATGGCCTAGTGGCAAGAGTGCTTGCCTCCTACACATGAAGCTCTCGGTTATGTTCCCCAGAACCACATATATGGAAAAGGCCAGAAGTGACGCTGTGGCTCAGGTGGCAGAGTGCTAGCCTTGAGCAAAAAGAAGCCAGGGACAGTGCTCAGGTCCTTAGTCCAAGGCCCTGGACTGGCAAGAAAAACAAAACAAGAGGTGACTCGCAGAAAAAGCCCTGGATAGCTGGGTGTGGCAACCCATGCATTCTGTCCTAGCTGCTAGTGGAGATAGGCCTGTTGGAATACAGCAATGTGAGGTGCCACAAACAAAACTGCCATGGATGACAAGGATGGTGTGGGGACACACAAGGGGGAACACAGCCTGCAGCCCTTGAATGCATCTCCTTTGCCAGGACCCTGCTGTTCGTCATTGGCTCATTTTCTGGGCACTCTAAGCATTCTGCCCCAACAGCTGCGTGCAGCTGGTCTCCTGTGTGGAAGTCAGGCCATGGGCACAGGGATCACTAGTGGTTCCTCTTACCACCTTCCCAGTGCAGTGTCTGGGCACTCCAAGAGGCGGGGGGGGGGGGGGAAGGTGGCGGGGTGGGCAGGCCTGGGACACTCCAAGAGGCGGGGGGGTGGGGGCAGAGCCTGGGACACGCCAAGGTGGGGTGCAGATAGCAGGGTGAAACAAATTGTACATTCACCTGAGGCCTCAAGACATAGCCTTACCTGGAAACAGGGTGTGTGCAATTGAGGTAACATGAGATTATAATGGGGTAAAGTGGACTCCCATCCCAGCATGCAGGTATAGAGAGAGGGGAAAGAGGAGTGAGACCTTGTGAATGTGCAGGGAGCGTTTGGAGCCACCCAGCTACAGGCCAATGAATGCTTGAGCCCCCCAAAGCTGGAAGAGTGCCCCTGGGGGGACAGCCTTGGCTTGGGGCCCTGAAGCGTCACAGGAGGCTGTACTTGGGCTTGAGAGTTCCGAGGCACATGCAGTCCACCTGTTAACGACATTCCTAATAGCGCTGCCAGCTGCTGCTCGGGCCGGAGCCCCACACTGCCTCAGCCTAGCCCTTTGGTACATTTCTTGCAGCTGGGAGCCCTAGGGTGGGGCAGAGGCTGGCCAGTGATCAAGTGTTCACGGGGAACGTGAGACACACCGACCTGTCCTTGCTTTGCTGTAGCACCATGGTGAGTTTCCGGTGAGGAACGGGGGAAGGGACGCAGGGCAACAGGAAGGGGTGGCTTTCTGCTTGTGGCCTTGGGAGGCAGGGGGGAAATGACAAGGGGACAGGCAGGGCTGCTTGAGGATTTAATGGCAAGGGTTGAGGTAGGGGATCATCGCTACTGCTTCTGCCTTCTGCGCGGAAGGGAGGTCGCCCGTGGGTGGAGTGACGGTGGCTGTGGAGTAGAGCTTGTGAGGAGCAACTGGGGGGGCAGCACAAAGCCCCTTCCGGCTGCTCCCCAGGAATGTCGAGTGGCATGAGGCGGGCATGGCCTTGGGCGGATCCTCCCACAGACGTCCTCGCGCACTTGCAGGTTGTGAGGGTGCTGGCAGGCACAGGGGAGTGTGCTTCACGCAGGACCCCTCTCCATTGTCCCTAAGTGCTGTCCTGAGGCGTGTGGGGACAGTGTCGGCTCGGCTGCTCTTCCTTCGCGGGGGTGGAATGAGTGAGGCCGGGCTGGCTTCGGCCCCGCGAGGGCGTGGGATGCCTGCGGGTCGCAGTGGAGGCTGGCGCATGGAGGAATGCAGCGGGGCTCAGTGGCGGCCAGAGCCCAGGGCAAGGAATGTGAGGCGGAGGCCTATGGTCCCAAAGTCTTCCCAGTGTGGGTCAGTCTCCTTCTACGGGGCTGGGGGGTGGGAAGCACAGACACAGTGTAGCATGGAGGATTAGGGGCAGGATGGGGTGTGTCCACGCTCAGAGCTTGTGGGGGTTCACCCACTTGTAGGTCCCCTCGTACTGGAAGCCTACTCTCTTCATCAAGTCGTCTGCCTCAGTGGGGCCGCGGCTGGAAGCAAGATAAGACAGGCAGATAGGGAGATTGAGGGGCCCTTGCCTCAGGGGGCCCTCACTGCCATGGCACCCCGAACCCCACATCTTGCCCTTACCTCCCATACACATAGGGGATGGGCTGGGGCTTCTCGCGGTCAATCTTGTGCAGTAGTGGAGTGAAGATCCGCCAGGCCTCCCGGAGTTCATCGCTGAAGGGACACAGTGTGACTTTTGGGGAACACTGTGGCCCACAGGGAGGGAAAGGCACTCTGCTGTCCACCCCTCCAGGTGGCCAGGGTCACATGGCTGGGCATGCTCACCTGCGCACAAAGTGCATCTGGCTGCCACAGAAGACGTCGAGGATGAGGCGCTCGTAGGCATCAGGGAGCTTGACGTTCTGCAGGGGAGGGGGCTCACTGACAGCGCTGCCCGCGCCCACCCCACCCGCCCCCTCGGCTCGCCCGCTCGATGGGCACCTTGTATCTGTTGCCGTACGTCAGGTCCAGCTCCGACTCCTCGGGGTTGAAGAACATGCCGGGCTTCTTGGTCATCATCTTGGTGTACACAGCCTCATTGGGCTGCACACGGATGACCAGCTCATTGCGCTTGCACTGCTGGTGGAAGATGTCGCCCGCCACGTCATGGAACTGCAGTCTCACCTCGGCCTTGCGCTCGTTCAGAGCTTTGCCGCAACGAAGGATGAAAGGTACCCCTGGGTGAGAACAGGGTGGGCCTTAGCACTGGCTTCGTGCCCAGGCCTGGGCCACGTTCTGGTGTATGTGTTGCATACAGAGCAGATGTACACCTACCATCCCACCGCTCGTTCTCCACATAGAGAACGGCAGCTGCGAAGGTGGCAGTCGTGGACCCGCGGGGCACTGTTGGGTCATCGAGGTAGCCTTTGGTTGCTTCTCCTTCTCCACTGGGGTTCCCCACGTACTGGCCCAGGACCACATTATCAGCCTGTACCTCTGAGATGCATTTCAACACCTTGACCTGGGAGGAAGCCAGGGGGAGAGCAGAGGCCTTGGGTAACGGGGTGCAGGGCAGCAGGGGTGACTGCTGGTGGCCGGCAGCTGACCCCCACTGACCTTCTCATCGCGGACATCGTCTGAGTCTGTGGAAGCAGGCTTTTCCATGGCCACCAGGCACAGCATCTGCAGGAGGTGGTTCTGCATCACGTCCCTGGTGGAACAAAAGGCTGAGGCTGGCTGGGCAGACAGGGCTGAGGGGTGAGCCAGCTGCCAGGGGGCCCAAGATCCCCCCCCACCCCGCTTCCAGTGACAGGCATGCAGGTTTGCTTCCCTATCCCTATTGACTCTGCGAACCCCTCAGATTGAGGACCCCAGAGTGTGGAGACAGCTGCCCAGAATGGGGGTGCAGGGTCCACCAGGGGGCTGTGGCCCGGCGCATGTCCCTCTCTCACCTGATGATTCCAAATTCATCAAAGTAGCCCCCCCGGCCCTCAGTGCCAAAGGGCTCTTTGAAGGTGAGGATCACACAGGCAATGTTGTCCCGGTTCCAGATAGGGCCAAAAATTCTGTTGGCAAATCTGTGTGGAGGCACAAGGTAGAGGCTTGCACAGGAGATGTGCAAAAGCCCCGAGCTGACTCCCCTTGGCCTCCATGGGAGTGACTGCAGGACAGGCAAGGCCCCCTACACCCCCCCTCAACTTGGTGTCCCTTAGCCTGCCCCTATACATGGGCTCAGCCCCAACCTGAGCACCATGAGGTTCTGGACCATCTCTTTGCCCAGGTAGTGGTCGATGCGGTAGATCTGGTCCTCACGGAACAGGGATGAGATGTGGTTGGATAGCTGGTCAGAGCTCTGCAAGTCTCTCCCGAACGGCTTTTCCACGATGATGCGGTTCCAACCTCTGTGGGAAGGCCACAGCCAATTCCTGCAAGCTCTTTCTCAGGCAGCAGGGCCCAAAGCCTTGCTATCCTGACTCTCAGGGAGCACAGATGTTGTCTCCTTGCTTTACAGAGCCCCTCATCCCCAGGGATACCGTCTGCCCCCCACCAAGTCCTTCTTGACTCAACCTGCCTATGAGGAAAACAACTCCGAGTCCTGCCGTCCTGTGTGCTACAAGGGACCGCTCCATTCCTGTGGCTAGTGGGGGTAGAGGAATCAATGCACAGCGAGCTCCCGCAGTGGTCTATTTGTTTATTTTCTGAGATGAGGTGTCACTATAGTGCTTAGGTTGGCCTTGAACTGTCAAGCTTAAGGATTCCTTTTTCTTGGGGTGGGGTGGGTAGAGATGCAGTACTGGGATTTGAAGTCAGGATATCACACTTGCTAAGCAGTCTCTTTACCATCTGGCTGTAGCACCCTCATTGGTTTAAAAAAGACACGACACTGGGCACCAGTGACTCGTGCCTATAATCCTATTTACCCAGGAGGCTGAGATTGAAGGACAACTTTAAAGTTAGCCAGGGCAGTAAAGTCGATGAAACCGTTATCCTCAATTACCCACCCAAAAGCTAGAAGTGGCTGGGACCAGTGGCTCAGGTCTGTAATCCTAGCTACTTTGGAGGCTGAGATCTGAGGATTGCAGTTCAAAGCCAGCCCTGGCAGAAAGTCGATGTTCAATCAAGTACCAAAAAAGTTAGAAGTGAAGCTGTGGTTCAAGTGGCAGAATTCTGGCCTTGAGGAAAAAAGCTCATAGACAGCTCTCAGGCTCTGAGTTCAAGCCCTAGGACCTGGCCCCAAACAAACAACAACTACCACAAACAATCTCCACAAGAAACAGAACAAAAGGAAACAGAACAGGAGACATGGCTGCCAGCCAGCAGTGGTTTCTCGTGGAGCAACACCGCCACCTTGTGGGCATGGTGGAGACAGGGAAAATACAAATGTCCAAGAGTGAGGCGACAGCAGTTTGGTGGAGCAACACTCCCATCTTGTGGTTTTGGAAGAAATTGTGGCCAAGGAAGTTTGGTTTGAGGCATTTAAGCCCTAAGTATGCATTGCACCACTTTTAGTAAAGACTATTTGAAAAGTGCCAGTTACAGCTTATTTTCTTATTTGAAGAGTTAACTCATGTATAGTACAAACAAGGGTCATCTGTATTTTTAGACCGCCTAGACTTGCTGATCCTGGAGAGTAGCCGAGGATATCCCTCCCTTACCCTGCAGATCAGATCAAGGAAGAGCAAATAGAGGAGGCAGGAAGGAAGGAGAACAGGCCTTACGTCTGGCTCATGCAGGTCTCACTGATGTTCTTGGTGACAGCTTCGTAGACAGTGGGAGGCAAGGCCAGGTAGAAGAGGCGATTGGCCTGTGACCCTGGGTGGAGAGCACTGATGTGGCTATTGAGGTCCTCGTAGGACGCTGGGTCATTGTATTGGCCAGATACGTAGGAGTTGCGGGCAAAGAACTCTTCTAGCTTGGGCCTTTCTTCTGGAGTGGCCTGGGAGATATGGATAATCAGACAGGCATAGGTCAATACCCCGCTTCTGTTTCCCCAGAGTCCCTGTTTCTTCAGCCTCAGGGAGTAAAAGTTCTTATTTATGAACATTTTCTCTCATCCATCCAGAGAGGTCTCTCCCTTAGAAGTCAGCCATCTTGGCCTGACTCAGTGAAGGTTTACTCCATCTTGTGAACTTTGCACATCCATAGGGAGGGGACAGAGGCAGTCAGCAGGAACACTGGCTGATGGAAAGTCCCCAGGCAGGGCCTGGGCCAGTCCCCCTGCACCTCTAGAGCCCTTAGACCAGAAGACACACAGAATTCAGGCTTCAGAAGAAACTGACCCAGGAGAAGACAAAATGGGGAAGATTCTCTCCAAAACCATCACACACACCTGCTAAGAAATGCCAACTAGTAGGAGTTCCTCTGGTCTTGGAAGAGGCCCCTGGGAGCTGTCCTTATTCTAGCTCTTGGCCAATTCCACTGTGGCCCAGAGGTAAGCAGGATGAAGCTCCAAAGTCAGGGTTGGAGCAGGGATGGTAAAGGAGATCTTGGAGTGGAGGGACCCCTTCCGCTTCCCTGTGCCCAGAGCTCCTCTTCTCTGAGAGGAAGCAGTGGGGGCTTTCGGGTGGCTGCAGCATCAGTGGCTTTGGGGAGGCAAGGAGATGAGGCCCTAGGGCGCGAGTCTCCATGTGGCCTTGCCTCTGTGAGCCAAGTGACGAGGGAGGGCCGCAAGGGCATACCCTCTTAGAGGCCAGGGGAGAAGACAGAACAAGGCTGGCTGAGACCTCAAAGCCACTCACTTTGAAGAATGGTTCACTCTGCTTGCGGATGTCATCCACTGTGAGGGAAGAGCGGGCAAAGCCCACGATGAAGGTGTCTTCCGGCAGGAGGCCATCTCGAAACAGCCACCTGAGGACAGAAGACAGCTGTAGCCAGGCTAGGGAGGGCAAGAGCAGACCTGTACCTAGTAGGGGGACTAGGAGGGGCAGTGAGAGGATGCACTTACCAGATGGTAGGGTAAATCTTCTTCTTGGCGAGGTCACCCTGTGGCAAAGAGAACAGGTGTGCTGGTAAGAAGCTGGGCACCTGAGTAAGATCATTTCCTACCCCTGGTGATCTGCATATCCATTCAGGGTCACTAGTCAACTATAAAAACATGTCTTTTTTATTGTTAAGATGATGTACAGAGGGGTTACAGTCACATAAGGTATTGAGTACATTTCTTGTCATACTTGTTACCCCCTGGTTTTTCTCCTGCCTTCCTTCCTTTAACCCATCCCCCTTTGCTTTCATCATTTTTTTAACCTTGCCAATGATGGACATCGTCATTCTAGTCTACAATGCTTATGAACTCTATGAACATTAACAATAAAACAATTTCTTCCAGGCCGGGTGATGTGTATATTTCTTTCCTTTGTCTTAGTTTAATCTGTTCCTTCTTTTTCCCTCATTTCTTCCCTCCGCTGAAGCCCTTGAGTGGCTTAGTTTGCTCTCATCAATGTCCATTGCAGCTGTTGGGCCCCCTCTTCTGTATTTTTTTCCACTTGTTTTCCACTCATTCTGTGCCCTCCTCCCAGCTTCCCTCAGATGTGTATACACCACATGTGAGGTAAAGAATATAGGGTCCTCTAAATACTATATGACTAATTAAGAAGAGGTCCTTTGTGTCCTTATCTTTGGAGTTCTTTTCAGTCTGAATTAGCCACTATTTTAGGTACACATGAAGTATGGGTTTTGGTGCATTTTTCCCAAGACTGTCCTTTTTTGGCCTTGCTGTGAATTGGTATCTTGAGTCCTGTTTTCTTTGTCATGCCTCTTTGCAATTTGATTCTAACACCTGCATATCAGGGAGACCATGCACTGTTTGTGTCTCTGTTCTTGGTTCGACTCGCTCAACATGATTTGTTCTAGGCCTGTCCATTTCCCTTTGAAAGGCACATCTGGCTTGGTCCCATGGACCACCCAGAGCAACTCTGAGATCCCAACTGCCCCATCCCTGTACACATGTATCTACTGAATTCAAGAAGAAAATCGGGAAATTTAAATTAATTAGAACTGAATAATGGTAGGGCCACCACATAGCAAAAGTGGCAAGATGTGGATCAAAAGCAATGAGCCACTCATTTAACTGACAAAGTCAGAAAAAGAACGGCAGGCCGAGTATGGCAGTACATGTGTGACAGAGCAGGAAGTTGAGGCCTACCTGGCCTACAGAATGGAAAATTAAAAAGAGGAAAAGACTAACAAAGCCAGAAGCTGCTGTCTGAAAAAGGCCAAGAAAGCCAGACAGACCTGGGACATGCTGTTATTTTTTTTAAACAGGCAGATAAAACTACACCCTGGAAATGCAGAAGAGGGCTTTACAAACTTTATTCTATGACTGACAAAGATGGGCCAAATTTCTATTTATATATATATTTTTTTGGCCAGTCCTGGGGCTTGGACTCTGGGCCTGAGCACTGTCCCTGGCTTCTCTTTGGTCAAGGCTAGCACTCTGCCACTTCAGCCACAGCGCCACTTCTGGCCGTTTTCTATATACGTGGTGCTGAGGAATCAAACCCAGGGCTTCAAGTATATGAGGCAAGCGCTCTTGCCACTAGGCCATATTCCCAGCCCCCAAATTTCTATTTAAAAAAGCCTATGGAAATGGAGCAAGGGATCTGAGTGGGGCAGCCATTGGCATGGAGAGCATACTAAAATCAAGGAAGTGAGAATTCCAGTTTTAAGCAGACAGAAGAAAGGGGTGAGCAGAATCTTGCTACTAAAACACAATGAAGAAGGCACATGGGCATACCCCCTTAGTCTATCTCATTCACATACATACATGCACATAGAGAAAGCTTGGAGAAAACAGTAGCAAACAAAATCTTGTAATGAAGTCAGGTGCCAGTGGCTCACACCTGAAAGTCTGGCACACTCTCATCTCCCATTAGCCATCTGATAACCAGAAATGGAACTGTGGCCCAAAGTGGTAGAGTGCTAGCCTTATGGAAAAATGCTCACGGACAGCGCCCAGGTCCTGATTTCAAGCCCCATGACTAACAACAAAAATCTTGCAACGATAAAAGGTGTAGCACATTAGAACTAAATCCAATTTACCCAGCAAAGAAAGGCTGGTTTAAGAAACAAAAGGCAATCACGAAGGGCCAGGCATGGCAGGAGTTTAAACCTGCAATTTTAGCACTCAGGAAGCTCAGGTAGGAGGATCACAAGTTTGAAGCCAGTCTTGCTACAGAGAAGAACTATGTCTCAAACAAAACAAAAAGCTCAAAAAGGTAATCACTCAGGGGCTGGGAATATGGCCTAGTAGTAAAGTGCTTGCCTCGTATACATGAAGCCCTGGGTTAATTTCCTCAGCACCACATATACAGAAAACGACCAGAAGCGGCGCTGTGGCTCAAGTGGTAGAGTGCTAGCCTTGAGCAAAAAGAAGCCAGGGACAGTGCTCAGGCCCTGAGTCCAAGGCCCAGGACTGGCAACAAAAACCAAACGAAAAGGTAATCACTGAAAAACATATCAAGAGATTAAAGGGAAAAGGGCTCTAATAAATCTTTACTAATTCTTACATATTGATTCTTAAAATTGAGTAACTTTTCTAAGCTTAAAAACTGTATATAAACCAGGTGCTGGTGGCTCATGCCTGTAATCCTGACTATCCAGGAGGCTGAGATCTGAGGCTTGAGGTTTGAGGGCAGCTTGGGCACCTAAATTGTGAGACTCTTATCTGCAATTAACCAACAAAAAGCTGAAAGTGCAGCTGTGGTTCATCAGCCTTGACTGCCAAGCCAAGCAAGAGCTGGAGACCGTCACTTCAAGCCCCAGTACTACAAAAGAAAGTAGATAAATGGTCACAGAAAATTGTCCATTGGTGACAAAAACTCATTTCAAAGTAGAAAAGGGGAACTTCTTTAACTTGAAATAGGGAATCTGTGAAATATCCTACAAACACCATAAATAGGAAATGTTGAAATAATTTCCTGTCAACAATCAGGAACAAGAAAAGAATGCCTGCAACTGGCTCCTTAGACAATGTTAAACCAGCAGCTGTAGTCATTGCAGTAAGACAAGAAAATGAAAATGCTATCAGGTTTGGAGAGGAAGAAATGAAACTGCTATTATTAGATGACACAGTCCATTAAGAAAACTAGCTCAAATCATTCCACTGATAAATTACTAGAATTAATGAGAATTTAGCAAGATTGCTAGATTTAGAGGAAAAAAAATACAGGATTAGGAGAGATTCCTTAGATAGTACATAATCTTAAGAAAAAAATCATAAGCATAGAACTCAATAATTAAAAGAATTGATAAAAAGGAATTTCACCAAAATTAAACAAGAACTTCTGCCCATCCAAAGATATGGTGCTGGATGTGCCGGCACAGAACCCTTGCAATTCCAGCATGTGGGAGGCAGAGGTAGGAGGATTTCGAGATCCAGGCCAGCCTAGGGGGCAGCAGTAAGACTCTGTATTAAAAAAAGCCAGGGACTCCCTCCCTCCCCCTATACAACTAGAAAGCCCGAACGGGCTTAGGTTATGGCTCTGTGGCAAGGAGCGGCCAGCCTCCCAAAGACTTGTGCACACATGCTCATGGTGCACTTAATTCAAAACTTCCCCAAATGGAAGCAATCCAAATGCTCAAATCAGTTGTTAGGTAAATTGACACACTGTATGTATGTGTCCAATTACTACCTAGCACCAGAGAAATGTGCTACAAATCACCCAACATGGGCAAATCACAGAAATATATTCTGCTGCACTGAAGAACCTACACATAGCAGGCCAAGTACTGGTGAGTTCACTTCCAGGCCTGGAATGGACAACAATTACAACAGAGATTAAATCAGTGGTTGCTTGCAGCAGGGGGAGTGCTCGGAAGGAAGACCCAAGAACTTTCTGGGGGACAAAAGTATTCTAGATGATCAATTGTACAGTTAGTATTTATGAAATGCCATATGTACCTAAAAGATAGTGAAAAGAATGAGCAGAGGGTGAGGAAGGGGTCAGAAATTACAGTTGGGGAGTATTGAGTGAGGTGCCACTCAATTATAGGTAATGTTCTTTTTTGTTGTTAGTGTTGGTCTTGGTGCTTGGACTCAGGGCCTGAGCACTGTCCCTGGCTTCTTTTTGCTCAAGGCTAGCACTCTACCTCTTGAGCCACAGCACCACTTCCGGTTTTTTCTGTTTATGTGGTGCTGAGGAATTGAACCCAGGGCTTGATGTATGAGGCAAGCACTCTTGCCACTAGGCCACATTCCCAGCCCATAATTTCCTTTTTTTTTTTTTTTTTTGGACCAGTCCTGGGGCTTGGACTCAGGGCCTGAGCACTGTCCCTGGCTTCTTTTTGCTCAAGGCTAGCACTCTGCCACTTGAGCCACAGCACCACTTCTGGCCTTTTCTGTATATGTGGTGCTGGGGAATCGAACCCAGGGCCTCATGTATACGAGGCAAGCACTCTTGGCACTAGGCCATATCCCCAGCCCCTAATTTCTTTTTTTTTGAGACAGAATCTTGCTATACCTATCAAATGCTGGAACTATAGGCAGTAATTTTCTGTTTCTTGGTCTGGTAAAGCTTCTATGGGTGTGTAGAGTTCCTTTCCATGTATATCCCAATAAAGCATAAAAAATTATAGATATAACACTACTGCCTTCATACTAGCAACAGTTGTCAGGGGGAAAATAACAACTTAAAGCAATACTGCACAGTGCTGATGGCTCACACCTATAATCCTAGCTACTGAGGCAGCTGAAATAGGAGGATCATGGTTCAAAGCCAAAAGCCCCTGAGACTCTTTTTCTTTGTGCTGGTCATAGGGCTTGAACTCAGGGTCTGGGCGCTGTCCTTTGAGCTTTTGTGCTTAAGGCTAGCAGTGTACCACTTGAGTCACAGCTCAGTGGTAGTTAATTGGAGATAAGAATCTTGTGGACTTCAGCTGGCTTTGAGCCATGATCCTCAGATTTTAGTCTCCTGAGTAGCTAGGAGGACAGACATGAATTACCTATGCCTGGCTTTAAGGAATTGTGGCTCAAGTGATAGAGTATTAGTTTTGAGCAAAAAGAGCTCAGGGACAGAGCCCAGGCCCCGAGTTCAAGCACCAGAACTGACAAAAAAAAAGCAAACATTTAAGGCCTTAGAAATGAATGCAAAGCATTGTATATACAAATCTATTAAAAAATAAATCTATTACACATTAAATGATACAACTCCATTAAAGACCTCCAAGAAGAATCTCAATACCCCTCTCCCTCCTCTAAGCCAATATGTACATTCAATCCAGCACCCACCACCCAACATGGTTTTGTTTGATAACTCAACAAAGCACATAGTTAAGGAAGGGGCAAAATTGCCAGCACACTGCAGAAGGAAAATGAAGCAGGGTGTCTGCCCTTTCATGTCAGATCCTGCAATTACGAGTGTGGGCTGGGCCAGGATGTGAGCAGGGCCCCTCCATGAGGAGAGGTGAGCAGGTGGCACAGATGTGGGGGCACTGGACCCATGTGGATCCCAACTCACTCTGGACTGAAAAATCAACTCCTGAGATTAAGGAGTTGAATATTCATACAAAAGTAATTTTGAGAAATCTTTCCTGAGCTGGGTGCCGGTGGCTCATGCCTGTAATCCTAGCTACTCAGGAGGCTGAGATCTGAGGACCATGATTGAAAGCCAGCCCAGGCAGAAAAGTCTGTGAAACTCTTATCTCCAATTAATCACCAGAAAGCCAGACGTGGAGCTGTGGTTCAATTGGTAGAACACTGGTCTTGGGCAAAAGAGCTAACCCAGGCCCTGAGTTCAAGCCCCATGAGAGACCAAAAAAAAAAAAAAAAAAAAAAGAAAGAAAGAAAGAAAGAGAGGGACTGGGAATATGGCCTAGTGGTAAAGTGCTTGCCTCGTATACATGAGGCCCTGAGGCCCTGGGTTCGATTCCTCAGCACCACATATACAGAAAACGGCCAGAAGTGGCGCTGTGGCTCAAGTGGCAGAGTGCTAGCCTTGAGCAAAAAGAAGCCAGGGACAGTGCTCAGGCCCTGAGTCCAAGGCCCAGGACTGGCAAAAAAGAAAGAATTCTTTCCTTCATCTGTATCAGATTAAAAAAAAATCCCAAACAACACACTTAACAGGTATTTCCTCAGATGTCTGGGATAAATTTTCCGCTGGAGCCTGTTTGGGCAGTATGTACTTTGCTGAGCTCAAACAAGCTCAGAAGGGAGCCAAAATGACACTTCCTGTCTCCACCCAATGTGACCATGCACTAGGGTCCCCAGAAGGTGAAGTGACTTGCTCTCCCATTTGACATAATACCCCAACCCAACTTAATGCCTTCACAAGTGGTTGCATACAAAACCCAGCCATGCAGTTTAGCCCTTTAAAAATGAATACAATGGGGCTGGGGATATAGCCTAGTGGCAAGAGTGCCTGCCTCGGATACGCGAGGCCCTAGGTTCGATTCCCCAGCACCACATATACAGAAAACGGCCAGAAGCGGCGCTGTGGCTCAAGTGGCAGAGTGCTAGCCTTGAGCGGGAAGAAGCCAGGGACAGTGCTCAGGCCCTGAGTCCAAGCCCCAGGACTGGCAAAAAAAAAAAAAAAAAAAAAATGAATACAATGGCCAGGCACTGGTAGCTCAGGCCCATAATCAGGAGGCTGAGATCTGAGGACTGTGGTTTGAAGTTATAACGCCCAAATAGGAAAGTTCATGAGACACTTTTCTCCAACTAACCACTCCCCCCTCAAAAAATCTGGAAGTAAAACTGTGGCTCAAGTGGTAGATTACCAGCAAAAGAGGGGAGGGGTAGCAGGGCTGGGAATGTGGCTTAGTGGTAGAGTGCTTGCCTAGTGTGCATGAAGCCCTGGGTTCCATTCCTCAGCACCACATATATAGAAAAAGCCAGAAGTGGTGCTGTGGCTCAAGTGGCAGAGTGCTAGCCTTGAGCAAAAAGAAGCCAGGGACAGTGCTCAGGCCCTGAGTTCAAGCCCCAGCACTGGCAAAAAAAGGGGGTGGGGATTGGGATGGGGTGGTGACAAAGATGAAGATGTAACACTGCCTTAAATATAAACCACAAAAATGGTGGATCTAGGTGTGGCAATATATACAGTAACCCCAGCTACTTGGAAGGTGGAGCCAGGATGATATAAAGTTCGAGGCTAGACTGGTTCACAAGAGCCTGTCTTCATATGAAAGAAAGGGCTGGGTATGTGACTCAGTGGAAGGGTACCTGGCTAACATGCCCTTGATTCTGCGTTCAGTCCCCAGTACCGCCAAAAGAAATGCTCAAGTAATGGGGCTACAATGACAGTCCATTTCTTCTTTCTTTAAAAAACTAAAACAACAACTTTTAATGTTCTTACTTATTTTTTGTGCCCAGTGTTGTGACTTGAACTCAGGGCCCATGTTGTCGCTTGGCTTTTTTGTTCACAGCTGGCATTCTAATACTTGAGTCACACCTCCACCCCTGTCTTTTTTTTTTTTTTTTTTTGGCCTGGGCCTTGGACTCAGGGCCTGAGCACTGTCCCTGGCTTCTTCCCGCTCAAGGCTAGCACTCTGCCACTTGAGCCACAGCACTGCTTCTGGCCGTTTTCTGTATATGTGGTGCTGGGGAATCGAACCTAGGGCCTCATGTATCCGAGGCAGGCACTCTTGCCACTAGGCTATATCCCCAGCCCCCATCCCTGTCTTTTGCTGCTTAATTGGAGATGAGGGTCTCACGGACTGGACTTTCCTGCCTGGGCTGGCTCTGAACCTCAATCCTCAGATCTCAGCGTCTTGGATAGCTAGGATTATAGGTAGGAGCCACCAGTGCCCGCTTGAGAAGCCCGGCCCTCACGTAAGCAGATCACCTAGAGGAAGGCAGTTAGGAAGCTATTAAAGAGCTCCTGGGTAGGCAATGGCTATGCCAGGCAGGGCGGCTGTGGGCACTAAGGGATTCTCGGGGGCCTGAACATTTGTGCTCTTCTAGTGCTTTGTGGAGCTTGCCAGGCCCACAAAGGCATCCTCAGACTCGACAGCAGGCTGTTCCCAACTAGGGTGCCCTGTGTTGTCTTGGGGGTGCCCCGCTGTCACTGAGCACTCAGGAGTGGATTCCTGTTTTAACTGCTACCTTCCATGCGAACTGCTGGGAGCTTGGGCCCAATGGCCTCTCTGTGCTCCCATCTTCGGTGATCATCTTTAGGAAAATGGCCCATGTGCATTGTTAGCTGGACTCCGGCTGCCCCTGGGGTGTCCTCCCTCACATGCACATCCTAGCATGCCTGGCAAGGCCATCTGAGTAGCCTCCTCCATGTCCTCTTCTATCACATGGTTCCTCTTGCTGCTCTCTCAAGGTCCATCTCACACAATCTCCAGCAGGAGCCTTGCAACACAGCTCCTCCGTGGGGTGGGGGAAGCTAGTGCGCATGCTCCTCTGGCTCAGGGCTGGCCTCACACACTCCAGACAGGGGCAGCTTGCTGGGAACCAGACCTGGAAAAAACAATGGGAGTCCCTGCGGGCCAAACCCTCTAAGCAGCCAATGTTTGCCTATGATCCAATTCCAACAGATTGGGAGGAATCAGGGCAGACTCCAGGCAGTGTCCCAGTAGCAGGGCACTGGTGTGCTGAGTCACACTTGCTGTTTGTTCTCAGTCCCTTTGGGATTAACTAGACACAGAACCTGCTTGCCTTGTTTCAGTTCAGTTCCTGCAACCCTGACAGTCTGCTGGGCTCCAAGTCACCCAAGGGAGAGGTGAGGCGGGACCAAGGATGGGGGGGGGCAACAACTGTTCTCAGGGTTGGGGTGGCCAAGCCCTGTCATTAGACTCTCATTAGACGCCTCTGAAGTGAGGGAAATGGGCACAAGTAAAATTTACCCATGCCATGTGTGGGAGTGGCGACAAGGAGAGTAGTGGTTGAAAGCCTTTCATCTTCGCTACCCCCTCACATTGCTCAAGGCAGGGACTGGATCTACACAAGGACATGTGGTGATTGGGAGAAACAGGGCGGGATTAAGGCCTGCAGTTGCCAATTCCTGGCAAGGTCAGGACAAAGTGACTTGGGCTACCACCTACTTGTGGTCATTGAGGTTTGCCCTTAGCCTCTTATTTCCTAAACCTAAATCACTGCTGCCTTTTGCGTTGGTGGAAGGGATTTTGGATGGAGTCTTGCCAGGGGTTGGCTACCCTGTCCCCTAATAGTTGTTCAGGGTTGAGGATCTGTGTTAACTCTCCAAGGTGGAGCACTGACCCTTAGCTGACGGCAGCTGCCTTATGGCCACTGGGACAAAAAAAACCTAGTGGCTCCTGAAGCAAGCTGAGAACGGAAAGAAACTAAAAAGGCCTTCCTCTTCCACCTTGGGGCTCTGTGAGTCACCATGCCTTTGGGAGAATGCCAATATCATCATGACACAGCAAAGAGCCCTATCATCATAAAGGGGAAGTCAGCCCTGAAACATGCTAAGAAATGGAAGGCCTAGGGTTTTTAGGTCACTCCTCACACCAGCTCATTGTCAGGATGAACCCTAAGTACCCACTGTGCCAGGGGCCATCATGGTCCAGATGGATGAAGGCCTGGCAGTGGGCTGATGTGAACACCTAACTTTTCCCCTTGACTTGGAGTGGGGGGGAAGAGCTGTTTTCCAGCCTTGGTAAAGTGCTGGGATGGGGTCCTTCCCTCATCAGTCCATAAGGCCAGTGCTTTCATGGTGGGACAGTAGGAAATGCCTCTTCTCGCTTTTTTGTGGAAGTCCTGAGGACAAAGAGAATGGCAACAGCAGGGGAAACCTGGAGTGGCTCAAAGCTCATTGGGTAACCCCATGAAGCATGGTCAGGTGCCCCCAGGAAGGAAGCTAGTGTGTGGGTGAGGGTTGCACAAGGCAGCTAGGGAGGAAGACGGGGCAGAGGATGGCCATTTGGGCTCAGCGTGCCCTAGGGGAGTTCTGCTTGCCCAGGCTCTAGGCCTCTTGGCTCCTGGCCTCCTTTCGGTTTCTAGGTCACAGTGAGCTTGTTCTCAACTTAGGGCTTTGGGCACTTGCCCTCTCAGCCTTCAGCTGCAGGCCTTGATCTCAAGGCCCTCTTCTTGCAATCTGTGTGTTCTAGGGAGCAAGGGCTGGAGAGGCCCACCTGTGGCTTGTCCCATGTTCTCCTTTGATCTCTTTGATCTCTTATCTTTGCTTACTTACTTGAGTCCCTGACTCCCCACTAGTTCTATGAGGAGGACAAGGGTGGTGGCTGCTACAGTCAGAAAGAGGTATTTGAGCCAGGCACTGGTGGCTTATGCCTGTAATCTTGACTACTCAGAAGGCTGAGATTTGAGGATCGTGGTTTGAAGCCAGCCTAGACAGTAAAGCCTGTGACACTATCCTCTCTAGCTAAGCACCAAAAAGATGGAAGTACAAGTGTGGCACAAGTGGTAGAGATCCAGCCTTGACTGGAAAAAGCTAAGCAAGAACATGAGGCCCTGAGTTTAAGCCTCACTATGGACACACAAAAATACAATAAAGAAACAGGCCATTGAAACTTGATCACTATGTGTTGAATGAACAAACGAATGGAGAACTCACTGGCTTTACAGAAGAGCTGGTACTCTGCCTACCTCCTGCACTGAGTGAGGTGTCAGGCCAGAGCAGCTCTGGGTACTGTCTGAGCACTAGGAATCCATTCTGCTCCAGCCCCCTCTGGTGGGGGGGGGGAGAGGGAGGAACAAACAATGAGGCTCTTCAGAAGATTCTCATCCTCCCCCCACTCCCCTCTGCTAGAGCAGAGCACTTCCCACAGCTCTGCTCTGGAGCCCTCTGGTTCTTACTTCCAGAGCAAGGGAAAGCAAAGGGGAACCCTATTGATTGCAATGAAATAGTTACCCAAACCCAGGCCAGTGAGAGCTCACACAATCAGCCTGGGGCAAAGCCCCAGTTTGCTAGGTGAAAGACTGCCGTTCAGATAAAGTCAGATATTTGCTCCAGGTTGCACAACAAGTCTGGATACTCTCAATGAGGAGTCTGAGAGTCGAGGGCCTGAAGTTGTAATAGATTATTATGGGTTATGTGATACCTTGGGGTGGGGATGAAGGAGAAATCATTCTGTTATTTTATCCTCCCTAGACTGAAGGTTGGACTCCTAGGTCCTATGTGGCTGCTCCTTTAAGGGGACCAGGCAGCAGTCAGGGTTGAGGCCAAGCTTGCTCTGCGATGTGCTCTGACTGGTTACCTCCTTTGGACCTTAGGGTTTTAGAATGAAAGGAATCACCCTTATAGCAGCAGAGCCCTTTTTGCTTGCTTGCTTTGCATTCCTTTGGTTAAGTTCTCTTTTCCCCTAGTTCTGATCAGAATACAAGGGTGGCAGGAGGCAGGCAGGGTTGGTAAAAGGAGTGACATGTTCTATATCAATAAAAAGTACAGTTTCTCAATCATTGAGGGGCTCAGAATGTTAAAGGTGCTGAGCCATTGGTTTTAAGGAGCTCTCTAGCTCCTGAGCAAAAGCTCAAGATTATATAATCAGGCTGAGTTGGTGGTGCATGTCTGTAATCCTATGTACAAAAGACACAGAGATGAGTGAACAGAAATTTGAAGCCAGTCTGGGAAAAATGTTAGCAAAATCTTATCACAAATAAAGAAGCTTAGCCAGGCATGGGTAGGTCACGCTTGTAATCCTAGCTACTCAGGAGGTGAGATCTGGGGATCATGTTTTGAAGCCAGCCTGGGAAGAATCTTATCTTCAATTAATCAGTAAAAAGCCAGAAGTGCATCAGTGGCTACAGTGGTACAATTCAAGTTTTGCGCAAAAAAGCTGAGGGACAGTGTCCAGGTCCTGAGTTCAAGTCCTAGTAGTAGTACACACAAAAATCCTCCCATTCCCTTCCCCTGGAAAAAAAGCCCTAAGCCAGGCATGATGTTATGCTCCTGTGATTCTAGCTAGAGGGAGGCAGAGGTAGGAGGCCCATGGTCCAAGGTGGGACCGAGGTGACACCCTATGTAAAAAATAAAGCAAAAAAGGCTGAGGTGTCATTCATTTGCTTACAAGTGCAAGGCCATGAGTTCAGAGTCCAGCACCTCAAAAAATCACAATTACACTTAGTTAATTGTGATTAGCAAATCTTAGCAAATTCTTAGGCACTTCGTAAGTTAAAAGGAAAGCAAGCAAGTTGGGTCCTGGTAGCCCAAGCCTATAATCATAAATACTCAGGAAGGTAAGATCTGAGGATTGTGGATCAAAGACAGTCCAGGGCAGAAAAGTCTGTGAGACTTTTATCTCCAATTAACCAGTAAAAAGCCAGAAGTGGAGATGTGGCTCAAGTGGTAGGGAACCAGCCTTGAGTGAAAAAGCCAAGCCAGAGCCTGATGCCCGAAGTTCAAGCCCTAGTAATGTTACATATACACAAAAGAAGTGAAAGTAATCAAGAGTGCTTTTGTCATGAAAGATCAGTCCCATCAGTCTCTGCACTTGTTTCTACCTCAAGCACACAAAGGAGGGTGATTTAGCCTGGGTCCCAAGCTCTACTAATGCCACTCTTCTACTTTGTCATGTACCATCAACTGCTACATTTGTGCCTTTGCAGAGCTTGGCTTTTTGGTCTTTCCTATCAGAACAAAATGGCAATTGTGCCAGCTGAACAATTGTGAAAAGGTGGACTGAGTGATACTCCTCAGGAGATTTCAGAAGATGTGGCAAAGGAGAAGTATTTGAAAAAAGTTTCAGTGTTTGTCCCCAGGGAACTTCATGCAGTTAAAGAAAGAAGAGGCAGAGAAAGGGGCTTAGATCCTTCATGCCTGTGAAATGGTGCCATTTGTTAAGGTAAAAGCAGGTTTGGAGGAAATACAGAATGAACAGCAGTCCCTCTTTACCTGTCAGTTTTCCCCAATGGCCAGGAAGAAGTCCAACTAAATGGTCCTTAATTCCCTTAGGACCTGGTAGCTCCAGGAGTCTGGTGTATAGTCAATACATTGGGCACAGATTTCCGAAACGCTTCCCACATACCAGGCAGTGCCGGGGTAATAACTGCACACAGGTGGGAGCATATGTGTAGAGTTCAACCCAGAACTTGTGTGGTCTTGCAAAATCAGCTGGGAAGGTTGAGGTACTGAATGGGAAGTCTCTTGTATACTGCTACATTCAAAGGCTGACTTTTCAGATTTAGGGGCCTGGGGGAGACTCACCGATGCACCCATGATGATAAATATGTGTGTATCAGCCTGGTGGAATGCATTGCCCTGGTACAGCTCTTCCCGCAGGATTCCACACACCTGGGTCCGGCTCAGGGCCACCTGCTGCGCCATGGTGCTCTCTGGTGGAAGAAAGGCTCCTTGACAAGGCAGAAGAACACAAGAGCATTGGGAAGTTGGCCTCCTCGAGGAAGTTCTTTGGGCTCTCAAGTGGCGGATGATTGATTTCGGAAATCACTTGCTGGGAATCGCCAGGAATGGGGTGGGGGTTGGGTAGGAGGGTTGGTAGATTAGAAATTGTAGCTTCTTGGGCTCCAGCCATTCTCTCCATGCTGCCTTCGTTCAGGGCTTACTTTATAGAATCACTTAAAGTATTAAGTGCATTTTTGCTAAAGCGTGGATTCTGGATGGTTGGACAAAATCCAGCAAGGGCATCGCACTTCATGCCCCGGACCATCTCACCGTGGACTCGGCCGGGAACTCTACAGTGAATTGGAGCATTTTTGATTGGGGCAGATGATGAAGTTCAGTTTCCGCTCTACTCCTGTCTAGCTATCAAGGGGGTGGGGGAGGGACCCTAGCACACCTCTCTTTTCAGGCTCTCATCGTCATGGGCCCAATGGGAAAGGTGCGAGGTACAAAGGGATGCGGTTAAGACCCTCTGGATTCCGCTCCATTCCCAACCATGGCAAAATAGCTTGTTGCCAGAGAAACGTGCAGTGCACCAGGCCGCAGCACGCTCCTCCGTCGGTGCGACGCCCCGTTACCTGCGACTGGCTGCTGCTGACCGCGTAGCTCACTACCCTGGAGTGCACGGCTGTTTCCGGGGGCTCCGTCCCGCCGGCTCATTTAATGCGTGAGGGCGGGCACTTAGACTGAGCTGACCCGCCTCAGGAGAGGCGCGCGGGGCGGGTCCTTGGCCCACACCACGAAAATGGGCGGGGCTGGGGCAGGTGCGCACGCATCCCGGGACAGCCCCTAGCACAATATACGCAGTCCCACTGGCACCTGCGCCGGCCGCTAGTCGTTCAGCCGCCTACGGTCACGGCTTCCGCCGCCCCGCGATCACGACGGTTTGAGGGCGCAAGCTCAGCACCTCGCAGTATCTCGAGTACCCATTGACAGCCTGGCCTCACCCTATGGGGTCCGATATTCCCGCCAGGCCCCTAGCGGCCCCAACTCCCATCCCTCTGAGAGGGCCCCACTTCCGCCTGCAGTTTGGCCACGCCCCCCCGTGGTTTCTGGGCGGGGCCTCCTGCAACCTGGTTTGGCTCCTTGGCTGGGATAGGTCACGCTCTGGCAGGATGCCGCCTGATGCTAGGGACTATGTAGGTGGTGACGCTGTGAGAAGTAGACGGTGGTGTTTGTCAGTGGGGACTGCCCTGCTGGCCAGGCGACACTGGCTGCCCCAGGCTTCCCTCGGGAGGAGGGTGCGGCACCACTGTGGTCCCTAAGCTCTCGCCACTCGCCTGTGCCCCAGGGGTCAGGAAGTGCATGTTTTACTTCCGGATCCCATGATGACGACACCGGAATCCGGAAGCGGGGGTTTCCACAGCGGAGAAGGGAAGGGCGACCTCCGCATTTGGACTTTCTCGGAGCTCAGGGGCCCTACGAACTGACAGGCCGTCACTCCTGCCCACTTCACGTTCGACCGACTCTACCGACAGGTGTGGTCCTCTTCTCCCAACATAGGGTTGCATCGGCGGGGCCCAGATCCGGCTAATTTCTGCCCCATACTTCTTGAGCACCGGTTCAAGCAGACGGATTTGGGACCCAGCGAGTGGGGATGATTTCACCTCCTGCCGTGCTACCGCTTCAGCCTGCGACTGTACCCCGAGGGCACGAACTCGCCTAGACCCCTTAGATTTTTCCTTTCATCAAACTCCTCCTCGTTTCCCCCCACCCCGTCCCTGTCTCCTCGTATCTGTATTAAACTCCGGACCTCCCGCTCTTACTTACCTGCTTCTTCGCGCTCAAGGCTGGCATTCTACCACACCCCCGGTTTCTTTCTTTTCCTTTCTCTTTCCTTCTTTCGAGACACGGTGTCACTATGAAGCTCAGGCTGGCCTCAAACTCACGATTTTTCCCCCCTCAGTCTCCCAAGTGCTGAGACTACAGGTGTGCTAACGAATGAATTATCATGCCTGTCTGTTCATCACACTTGAGTCTTCAAAGGCCTCAAGTGTAGCTTGGCAGCTAAGCGGCTTAAAGTTATCTTTAAGGAGTTGTACAAAAGGGTTACCATTCAACATGTCATTTTATAACAGCCGAGTATCTTAAATCATGCCGCTCAATTTGTTTTGTTAAACCATTAGGATCTGCCCTCCCTCACATTTTTTTTTTGCGACCAGCTAACGAATGGACCATTCTGGCATGTTCTAGAAACTTCAAGGGCAGCAAGTTACACTGAGGGCAGAATGGTTGGAGAGGAAGGAATGGGGGACCAGAATGGTATAGAGCCTTTTTGGCTGTTGTAGGGCTTTAGCTTTTATATTAAGAGAAGTGGGGAGCTGTGATAGGATTTGTGGGAGGAAAGGTATGTAATCTGGACTAGACGGATGTTTTGGGCTGAAGCCAGACATCTAAGGCAAAAGGGTAACAGTAGGGTGACCTACTAGGAACGGATCACAAGATTATAGTATTGTGAGCTTTATTCAGGTGTTTGCTGTGCAGAAGAGATGCTGGGCTCTGCCACTTGAGCCATACACCAGCCCCTTTTTGCTTTGTTCTTTTTGTGAATAGGGTTTTCTTTTTTGCCAGTCCTGGGGCTTGAACTTAGGGTCAGGGCACTATCCCTGAGCTGGCTATTGCTCAAGGCTAGCTAGCACTCTACCCCTTGAGCCACAGCACCACTTCCAGCTTTTTGTGTATATGTGCTACTGACAATTCAAACCCAGGGCTTCATGCATGCTAGGCCAGCACTCTACCACTAAGCCACATTCCCAGCCCTGTGAATAAGGTTTTCTCTTTTTGCCTGGACTGTCCTTAGAACTCAGTCTTTCTACCGACACACTTCCATGTAGCTGACGCCATACACACATACCGGCATACCTTGCTTACTTGTTCAGTTGGGTTCCTGCTAACTTTTATCCTAGGCTGCCCTGGAAATGTGATCTCTTTCTTCTTTTTTTTCCCAGTCCTGGGGCTTAGACTCAGGGCCTGAGCACTATCCCTGGCTTCTTTTTGCTCAAGGCTAGCACTCTGCCACTTGAGCCACAGCACCACTTCTAGCTTTTTCTATATACGTGGTGCTGGGGAATGGAACCCAGGGCTTCATGTATAAGAGGCAAGCACTCTTGCCACTAGGCCATATTCCCAGCCCCCTCTCATTGTCTCCAATAATAGTTTTTTGAGAGTTTTCTTAATTTACTTATCACCTGTTTTAAGTATACAATTCAATGGTTTTTAGTACATTCACAGGGAGCTGCAACTATCACCACTAATTCTAGAACATTTTCATCACACCCCCAAAATCCTTGTATCATTTAGTTATCATCCCTCTAAACTTCCTTCCTTCTTTCCTTGATTGGATTTCTTTCTTTTTCCCTTTCCCTTTCCGTTCCGTTTTTGTGCAGTTACTTGGACTGGAATTCAGTCTTGAGCCTGTGTACGGGCTTTTATGTTCAAGGGTGGTGCTCTGCCACTTGAGCCACATTTCCCCTTCCAGATTTTTAGTGGTTAGAGATAAGAGTCTTCTGGACTTTCTAGTCTGGGTTATATTTGAACCTTGATCCTCCATTCTCAGCCCCCTGGTTAGCTAGGATTACATGTGTGAGCCATCAGTGCCTGGCTATTTTGTACATTTCTTATAAATGTGATCATACAATATGTGGCCTTTTGTGACTTGTTTCTTTTTCTTAGAATAGTGTCTAGACCATATGTTCATGTTGTAGCATGTGGTTGTACTAGATTTTGTTTATTCATTAGTTTTTGGACATTTGGTTTGTTTCCATTCTTTGGTGGCCTTGAGCATTCATATGTGTACATGAGTTCTCTTTTCTCTTGAGTATATTGCATTGGAGTTCTTCCTTTATTTTCATGTTATTTCTGTATGCATATCTCTCAGAAATGACTTAAAAATAAACACAGTACCTGAAATAGTTAATGCTATAGCATTCCTGATGGAGAGAGTAGTGGGGGTGCGAGAGGGGGAAGGAGGAAGAGAGGGAGGGAGAGAGAAAAGGAGGGAGAGGAAGCAAGAGAGAGTGAGAGATTGAGAGAGGGAGGGAAGGAAGGAGGAGGGAGGTCAAGAAGACCTCACGGGTATTTGTCCTTGTAACTGCAGAATGCTTTTGTTTTCAGCTGGTAATAAAAGAGACTTGGTTGAACTGGATTTGGGGGACTGTTGGGAGTTTTAGAATCTTTTATTCACAGTGCCAATGTATGCTAAGCAAGTACTCTACCACTGAGTCCCATCCCCTAGCCCTGAGAAGTTCCCAGACTACCAGATATCTAAGTAGACACTGAGTTGGATATATGAGTCTGGATTTCAGGAAAGAAGGCTGTTTGGGGGCAGTATGCATATTAAGATTGGGGCTCAAGCCATGAGACTGGATAAAACTATAGGAATCAATATAATTATGGAAGAGGTGGGGACCCAGTAAAAGGGCCTGAGTAGAATCAGCCTGTGAGATAGGAGGGACATCAGCCGACTGAGTTGTTTGGGAAGCCAAACGAAGGCGATGGGTCAGTGGGGATGGCTATCAGTGGGACAGTATTGGGACTAATAGGCAAAATGGCTAAGTTCATTTAACTCAAGGCAAATTAGCCTCATTCACCCCAGGCTTGATTCTGGAAGCTTGCATTTGCATTGGTCTTTTCCTTGGGCAGGATTGGGAAGGTCTCCAGGCTGCCACTGACCTGCGTGATCTGCATCTACATGACAAATGAACATAAACAGATCAGGCAGTCCCTGCTCTGGTTTCCCAGACTGACAGCCGAGTGTCTCCTTTCAGATTCCTTCACACAGGTTGGACACCAGAGCACCCCTATAAAAGAGAACATGCTTCAGATGCAGTGTGGGCTCCTTGAAGCCTCTTGCTAAGTGGTTTGTGGTTGCTGCAAGGAATGACTGTGAGCTTGGTGGCTTAAATGGGAATTTAATCTCTCACAATTCAGGAGGCTGGAAGTAAAAAATCAGAGAGTAACAGGCCACATTTCTTCTTACAACCGATCTCTTCATCTGTGTGTTTCCTTCTGTTCTCTCTCTCTCTCGTCTGTGTTTGTGTGTGTGTCTGTGTCTCTCTGTGTGTGTATGTGTGCATACTCGGTATTGGGTCTTGAATTTTGCCTCATGCTCTCCCATAGAATTTTTGCTCAAGACTGACCCTTTACCACTTGAGCCTCAGCTCCATTTCTTGCTTTTTTTTGTGCCACCTTTGTGGCTTGAACTCAGAGCCTGGGCACTGTCCCTGAGTTTTTGTGCTCAAGGCTAGTGCTCTACTACTTTGAGCCGCAGCTCTCTTTCTAGCTTTTTGATAGTTAATTGGAGATGAAAGTCTCAGAGCGCCCTTTGAACTGTGATTCTCAGATCTCAGCTTCCTGAGTTGCTAGGATTACAGGCATGAGCCAGCAGACTTGGTATTGGAGACAAGAGTGTTGGGAATTTTTTTTCCAGTCCTGGGGCTTGAACTCAGGGCCTAGGCACTGTCCCTGAGCTTCTTTTACTCAAGGCTAGCACTCTACCACTTGAGCCACAGTGCTGGTTCTGTGTTTTTTTGTTTGTTTGTTTGTTTGTTTATGTGGTACCAAGGAATCTAACCCAGGACTTCTTGGTACTCTACCACTAATCCCCTGTTGGGTATTTTGTTCCCCCCATGCTGGTTTTGAACCTCAATCCTTAGATTTCAGCCCTTTGAGTAGCTACGATTACAGGAGTGCGCCATCAGGGCCATGCTTGGTTTTTTATTTGGTTTTGTTTTTAACTTTTTGTTTTGTTGTACTGTGGTTTGAACCCAGGGACTCAGTCACTCTTTGCTCTGCCAGCACTGTACCCCTGAGACTTGCCTCCAGCCCTTGTTTATTTGTTCTTGAGATAGAATCTTCTTTGCAGTCTGGACTGTCCTAGACCTTGCTGTGTAGCTTAGGCTAGCCTTAAACTCTTGATATTCTTGCCTCAGACTCCCAAGTGCTGAGATTACATGTACATGCTACCACCTTCACTTCTCTTCTATCTTAGGAGACAGGGCTTACCCATGTAACCTGTGATGTTATTATCTTAAGTTCCTTCATTTACATCTGCAAGGACAATCTTGCCAAACCAAGTCACATTTGTTAGTTCCAGGTGTTAGGACTTGATTTATCTTTTGGGGGTTACAGTTCATTCTATTACACTATGTTAAGGAGCCAGGACCTTCCATTTCTCTTTCTTGGATGTGTGTGTAGGACATAGGATTCCTAGTGCACTGATATTTCCATGAATAGTCTCCTTTTAAAATGATAGTTTGCCACCTTTTAGTCCAAAATCCCATTTTAGCATCTGGTTACGCTAGATGAATTGGTTCACTCGTCCATATTCCACTCAGAATGCAAGTCCAGAGTGTCTGCGCAGAGTAACTCCTAGTCCTGGTAGGTAAGAAATTTCTTTCTGTCAGTCCTGGGGCTTGAACTGAGGGCGTGGACGCTGTCCCTGAGCTTCTTTTTGCTCAAGGCTAGCACTCTACCTCTTGAGGCACAGCGCTACTTCTGGCCTTTTTGTTTATGTGTGGTACTGAAGAACCGAACCCAGGGCTCCATGCATGCTAGGCAAGCACTCTACCTCTAAGCCACATTCCCAGCCCCTAGGTAAGAAAATTCTGTGTGGTGTCATGTGATGTCCCTGCTGCCTTTCTCTTCTAGACGCTGACTTGTTGGATGAGCAGACACCTCTGGAAGAATCAGTTGTGTGAGATGGTGCAACCTAGTGGTGGTCCGGTAGGGGACCAGGACATGCTAGGTGAAGAGTCTTCTCTGGGGAAGCCAGCCATGCTACATGTGCCTTCAGAGCAGGGCACCCCTGAGAGCCTCCAGCGCTGTCTAGAAGAGAATCAAGAGCTCCGAGGTAAGTATATAAATCAGTGTTTAAGTGGGGGGTGCAGTAAAAATTCAGAGGTTTACTTTTGTGTTGTTGTGTGGAATGGGGTTTACACTCAGAGCCTCATACTCTTGTACCTTTCTTGCTTGCGTGTTCAGTTGGTACTGTACCACTTCAGTCATGCTGCTGGTTATTTCAGAGACGCAATCTCACAGACACTTCTGCCTAGGCTGGCTTCAAATCATGATCCTCTTGAATTACAGAATTATAGGCATGAGCTACCCGTACCTGTTAGGAGGTCTAATCTTGCTGGAGGGAGAGCTTACTCACCTCACTGCACCTGTCTTTGCTGGGTCTCAGGTGGGCATGTGCCGGAGAACCAGATAGCATTTCAAACTTAGCTGCCTTCTCACTTGGTTTCAGGTTGAGTTTCCTCCAAGTAGACTCTGTGGTGCACAGTAGCCTGTAGGAATATTTAGAGCACTCTCAGGACCAGTTTTGGGAAGAGAAGAAAAGGGTAGAAAGGAGCAGGGATGGATCCTGGGTGGAGACTTGATCTTCTTTGGGAAGAGGCATGGTCTTCCCTCTGAAGGGTGTGGTCTTTCCTGGAAAAAGATGAGGTCTTTCTTGGGAAGGGGTGTGGCTCCTGGAAAGGGGTCAGCTGGCTCTAGGACAGTCCTGGCAGAGGCTTCAGCTGAAAGCTTTTGTCCTCTGAACCTGGGGACTGGGTTGTTTCCTCATCTGTGACATTGGCGCATGCTTATTGATCAGTCTGATGAGAGGAGGACCAGCTGTTCTTTGAGTTTGTCTTTGGCACAGCACATTCTTTCTACTGCACATACCACTAAGAGTATTAAACTTCCAATCAGCTACTAACTTGGTCTGTCAGCACTCTTCTGGATTCCCCACAGTGCTGGCCCCCCCACCTCCTACTGCCACTTCCCCCATCTGCAGGCATGTTTCTGAACCTGCAGAGATACCAGCCTGGTAAGAGTGAGACTGAGTACCCCAGGGTGGGCACTCCTTGGACTCACCTGAACCAAAACGAGTGATATTTGGCACATTTTTTTGTGCCCGTCCTGGGGCTTGAACTCAGCAGTTGGGCACTGTCCCTGAGCTACTTTTGCTCAGAGCTAGCATTCTACACTTTAGCCATAGCACCACTTCTGGCTTTTTCTTTTTCTTTTTTCCCAAAGATTTCTTTATGGAGATTTAGTAAGTACACAAATTTTACAGTACTGTGGCGTAGTTATACTTAGCTAAAGTCACAAACACATTTTAACCTTCACAATGCTAAACATCATCATTCTAATCTACAAAGCTTATGAATGCTACAAGCATTAACAATAAAACTATTACTTCTGGCTTCTTCAGAGTAGTTTATTGAAGATAAGAGTCTCACGGACTTTTTTGCCCAGTCTGGCTTTGAACTGCAATCCTCAAATCTCAGCAACCTGAGTACTTAGGATTACAGTCATGAGCCAGCAGTGCCCAGCTTGACATATCCTTTTAAGTGAGGCTAATTAATGTGCTTTGTATTACATTGTAGAAATTTAGGGCTATATCATTGCTGTCAATGATTTGGAAGTGTTAAATAAATAAAAAAGAATGTTTAGAGGTCATCTATCTTTCTATCTTGGGGAGAGGTCCCCAGGTTTTATATGAAAGGGTGCTGTGATGGTGGGCCAGCTTTGGGCTCAGACCTCATGAGCCTTAGGCTTGCATGGGCCTTTATGCTGTAGCTATTGGGCCAGTGTGCCTGGCTGCAAGGACTTACCTCTTTGTTGTCTCCTATGCCCCCAGATGCCATCCGGCAGAGCAACCAGATGCTGCGGGAGCGCTGTGAGCAGCTGCTCCATTTCCAGGTCAGCCAAAGGGAAGAAAAGGAGTTCCTCATGTGCAAATTTCAGGAAGCCAGGAAGCTGGTGGAGAGACTGAGCCTGGAGAAGCTTAACCTAAGAAGGCAGAGGGAGCAGGCCATGCAAGAAGTGGAGCAGCTGAAGAGATGCCACCAGGTAGCTGGTGGGTAGGGCAGGGCCTTCCACCCACCTATGTTCTGAAAACCACAGGAAAACTACTATTCCCACAAAGAGCCTAAGGTCGGGGGTCCCCAGAGCACCCTCAGGCTTGCTTCTGCAGGGAGCTTCACACAACAGAGGATTGCCACACAGTTCATGACAGTGAAAGGGCACAGGTTAAGACCAGCCAGCCTACACACTCCTTAGGGCAGGGCTGAGGAGAGGCCAGGCGCCAGCGTCCAGGGGCCTCCCTGGGGTGATGCTTCGGCTGTCAGTGATGCGGGCAGCGTGCTCAGTAACCATCAGCTCTGAGGCCCACTGGGGCCCTGGGGTCCCGGATACCATGTGCTCCAGGGCCTCCACCGGCATCATGGCACCAGCACAGAGTACCTGAGAGGACTCCAGTCCCCAAGTAAACACGATTTTCCAGGAACCAGGCAAGGACCCAGGTTTGCCTTTGCATGGAGGAGGATGTGACCCCCAGACCTGTGATCTGGGCCTGTGCACTGTACTGTTCCCAAAGGATGACATGCCTAGTGTGTGCTGAGGAGGATGTTTCAAGGCCTTTGTGATCTCAGGACCTTGGCAATGGTAGTTGAACAGGACTTATGCTTCTGGGAGGGTGAGGTGGGGAGAAGTAGAGAGGACCTGCCACACTTGCATTCTTGGTCCTAGAGTCAAGATATGCACTATGGGGCTGAGGAGCCAATGTGCTTGACTGTGGGGAGGGCCTGGTTTAATGTTTATTTGCCATTTGTTTAGGTGTATGAGTTTGCTAGGGCTGCCAAAACAAAGTACCACATGCTTGGGGGCTTCAACAACGGATGTGTTGTCCCCCAGTTCTTGAGGCTAGAGATCCAAGATCAAGGTGTGATGAGGATGAGTTCCTTCTGTGGGACATGAGGAAGAAACTCTTCAGGGCTCTTCTCCCAATGTCTGGTGGCTCCCAGCATTTCTTGGCACTCATTGGCTAGCAATTGCATCTCTCCAGTCTTAGCCTCTGTTGTCATGACATTTTCTACTTGTGTGTTTCTTCCCCTGTTTTTTTTTCTTTTTCTTTTCTTTTTTTTTTTTTTTTGCCAGTCCTGGGCCTTGGACTCAGGGCCTGAGCACTGTCCCTGGCTTCTTCCCGCTCAAGGCTAGCACTCCGCCACTTGAGCCACAGCGCCACTTCTGGCCGTTTTCTGTATATGTGGTGCTGGGGAATCGAACCTAGGGCCTCGTGTATCCGAGGCAGGCACTCTTGCCACTAGGCTATATCCCCAGCCCTTCCCCTGTTTTTTTTTAAAGGACAGTAGTATCAAATATAAACAAAGGTGGATATTTGTTAAAACTGCAAAAACAGATTTTTGTTCAGTAACTAATGAGAGTGACAGTAGGAAAAGAACTGAAGCTATACTTTTTTGTGTATATGTGCCTGTCTGAGGGCAAAAACTCAGGGCCTAAGCACTGTCCCTGAGTTTCTTTTGCTCAAGGCTAGCACTCTACCACTTGAGCCACAGCTCCCACTTCTGGCTTTTTCTGTGTATGTGGTACAGAGGAATGGAACCCAGGGCTTCATGCATGCTAGGCAAGCACTCTACCACTAAGCCACATTCCCAGCCATATTTACTATTTTTTATTTTTAAATTTTTATTTTTTTATTCTTATTATAAAGGTGATGTATAGAGGAGTTAGTTACTTTAGTAAGATAATGAGTTTATTTCTTTTTGGACAATGTCATCCCCACTTTGGCCTTTTTTTTTTAATGGTTTTCTTTCCTGGACTGGCTTTGAACTGTGATCCTGAGATCTCAGCCTCCTGAGTAGCTAGGATTACAGGTGTGAGCCACCAGTGCCTGGCAGGATCCCGTCCTCTTAAGGACACTGAAGGATCATTCTTGATGATTCTAGTTCAAAGGACTTGCTCTCAAGTCCTTGAGACACACACAACTGGAGTGTAGGAGAAATGCAGACATCTGAAAGGGATAAAGGAAGGGTTCATAACTGACAGTCTTCTCAGTAAATGCTCCAGCAAAGATCAGGGGGTCCTAAATGAGGTCTCAGGCCTATGTCTTAATAGCCCTGAGCATTTGCAAATAGGAACTTGGCAGGGGCCTAGAACATTTCAGGAATGTAGCCTTAGGTTGCTTGTAACCATATTAAAGTTTGGTCAGATCTCTTAGTTTAGGGTTGAATGGATATTTTGTGATTCTCAGAAATTAAAAGATTTAGGCTAGGGGCCAGTGGCTCACACCTGTAATCCTAGCTACTCAGGAGGCTGAAATTTGAGGATCATAGTTCAAAGTTAGCCTGGACAGAAAAGTCCGTGAGAGTCATCTCCAGTAAACTACTAGAAGCTGGAAGTGGCACTGTGGCTCAAGTGGTAGAGCACTAGTCTTGAGTAGAGGAAGCTTAGGGACAGCACCTAGGCCCTAAGTTCAAGTGTTAGGACTGGTATATGCAAAAAAAAAGATTTAGTATTCACTCTTGCTTTGAGAAATCTGTTTCTCCTGACCCTAGGTATGTGGATTAGGCGTGTATTTTTCTTCACTGAGTTTAAAGAGGCTAAGAGAGGTATAGTGATAGTGCCCCAGCTACATGACATCTTAAGCTCAGCCTTTTAAGGTCTAGTGACGAGGCAGTGGCTGAGCTGTCAGCAACTGTGGAAGTCTTAAGGCATCTCTATGCTCCTGTGTTTCTTAGGTGCCTGAATCCCCTCTCCACAAAGATGAGGAGGGAGCCTGGGGGTGTGGGTAATTGGGATTGTCTTCTTCCATTGCCCAAATTGCCCTGCTCGATCAGGCAGCAGCCCTGAGTGGAGGCTGGGAATTGCTTCTCAGCCAGCAGTGACAGTTGAGGTGGGTAACTGGGGAGGGTCATGTGGCCACTGTACTTATGAGGCCCTGGGGTACTAGCTCTGGGGTTGATGAATTCAGACAAGAAACCCTCAGGGTACATTTGTCCCAGTTGCTTGCCGGCTATCTTGGAGCTTGGGTATGCTAGAAATGGGCAGCTGGGGAGAAAGCAGCACTGACTG
The DNA here is from genome assembly GCF_023159225.1 of Perognathus longimembris pacificus. Lineage (NCBI taxonomy): Eukaryota > Metazoa > Chordata > Mammalia > Rodentia > Heteromyidae > Perognathus > Perognathus longimembris. Next base: position 736,865 of record NC_063188.1, on the reverse strand, counting down.
GAAGTGACCTTTACTTCTGTAGCAGATGGCTGAGGACAAGGCCTCCGTGAAAGCCCAGGTGACATCATTACTGGGGGAGCTCCAGGAGAGCCAGAGTCGCTTGGAGGCTGCTACCAAAGAACTCCAGACTTTGGAGGGCAGGTGAGTGGGGAAGGAATGCCTGCCACCGAGGCTCCAGAGGTTTGAATGAGGCAAATGTCCAGGGCTCCAGGGACTTTTCTATGAGAGCATGGAAGCAGTCACTGTATGAACACTGGTGCCTTCATGGCTGGTTGGAAGAGTTCTAACCTAATTATTGAGGACCTGGGTCCCAGCTTTTGTCACCAGCCTCTCTGACTCTGCTGGAGGCTGGGTTATTTCCTTAGGGAGGCATTTTAGGGGACCCTAAAGCCACATGCAAGACCTTACTCTCTAGATTTAGGTTTGTCCAATGGGTACTTGGTAGGATCCACCCCTGGTAAGGAGCACAGAATATAACACCTCCCACACAGGCTATTTTTTAATACATAAATATTATTCATTTTTCATCATTCTATTTTCCTCCTTCCCAGTCATCCCCCTCAAACACAATGCTATAGTTACGTTCAAATTCTGTACAATTTTATTATGCACACCTACACATATATGTGTTACATACATATACACATATATCTGTACACATACACACATACACATCTATTTTGAGCTTGGTTTCTTTCTTTCTTTTTTTGCCAGTCCTGGGGCTTGAACAGTGGCACTTCTAGCTTTTTCTATGTTTGTGGTGCTGAGTAATTGAACCCAGGGCTTCATGTATACGAGGCAAGCACTCTATCACCAGGCCATATTCCCAGCCCCTTGGCTTATTTCATTGAATATGATGATCTCCAGTTCTATTCACTTTCTTGCAAATGACATATGACATTTTTTTTGTTGGACATAGGGCTTGAACTCAGCGCCTGGGCGCTATCCATGAGCTTTTCTGCTCAAGGTTAGCACTGTACCACTTTGAGCTACAGCACCACACCTGGTTTTCTGGTGGCTAATCAGAGATAATCATGGATCTTCCTAACTGGGCTGGCTTTGAAACAGGATCCTTAGATCTCATCCTGAGTAGCTATGATTATAGACAAGAGCCAGCAGTGCCTGGCGACATTTTTTCTTTGTGGATAAGTAATATTCTATGGTGAGTGCGCGCGTGTGCGTGCTCGCACACACACACACACACACACACAAACATGTATTTATCAATTCATGAGTTGTTGGATATCTTTGGCCATCATTTGGCTATTGTAAACAAAGCTGTAATAAACATGCATATCCCAGGCTCCTTTGGCTCACATCTCTAATTTCATCTACTCAAACGCTGAGATATGAGGATTGAGGTTTGAAGCTAGCTTGGGCAGTCAAAACTGTGAGGGCTGGGGATATAGCCTAGTGGCAAGAGTGCCTGCCTCGGATACACGAGGCCCTAGGTTCGATTCCCCAGCACCACATATACAGAAAACGGCCAGAAGCAGCGCTGTGGCTCAAGTGGCAGAGTGCTAGCCTTGAGCGGGAAGAAGCCAGGGACAGTGCTCAGGCCCTGAGTCCAAGGCCCAGGACTGGCCAAAAAAAAAAAAAAAAAAAAAAACTGTGAGACTCCTATCTTTAACTAACCAGCAAAAAGCTAGAAATGGAGATCTGACTCAAAGTGGTAAAGTGCTAGTCATGAAAAAAATCCCTGTGAAAGCATGAGGCCTTTTAAGTATTAGACCCTGTCATTTGCAAATACGGATAATTTCACTGCTTCATTGAATCATTTTTTAAATTTCTTCCTCTTGCTTTATTATAATACCTAGGAATTATAGTGCTGTATAGAATACGAGTGGGGGAGTGGACTCCCTTGTCTTGTTTCTGACTTTAGAGGAAATGATTTTTTTTGTTGTTGTTGTTGATCATGGGGCTTGAATTCAGGGCCTGGGTGCTGCCCCTGAGATCTTTTGCTTAATGTTAACATTCTACTACTTTGAGCCACAGCACTACTTCCAGTTTTCTGGTGGTTAATTGGAGATGAGTCTCACAGACTTTCCTGCCTGGGCTGGCTTTAAACCGTGATCCTTGGGTCTCAGCCTCCTGAGTAGCTAGGATTGTAGGCATGAGCCATAAGTGTCCAGCTGATTTGTTTTTCCCTGTTTAGTATGTCATATATAACTTTATTGTGTTCATCCTCGTTTCTTCAAAGTTTTTTTTTTATCATAAAAGGGTGTTGAATTTTGTCAAAGGCTTTTTTCTCTGTCAATTGAGATGATCACACGATTTTTGATTGTGTTTATATGTTTGTATTATGTTTATTGATTTACATATATTGAACCCACCTTGCATACAACCAGTTCAGTCATGGTATATGTTGTTGTGGGTTTTTTTTGGCAGTGTTAGGAACTAAAATCATGGCCTCGTGCTTACTAGGATGGTGCTCTACCACTTGAACCATGCCTCTAGCCCCCTTTTACATTATTTTTTGGTGCTAGTCCTGAGGCTTGAACTCAGGGCCTAGGTGTTGTCTCTGATCATTTTTGCTCAAGGCTAGTGCTCTACCACCTGAGCCACAACTCAAATTTCAGCTTTTTTGGTAGTTAATTGGAGATAAGAGTGTCACACACTTTCTTGCCTGGGTTGGCTTCGAACCACAGTCTTCAATTCACAGCCTCCTGAGTAGCTAGGATTACCACACAGGCTGTTTCTCTATTAGGGATATGTTATGTACTAAGACTCAGCACCTTGCATTTCTGTTGGGAGCTCTCATTGGTGCCTTCTTTCAGGCACATACCAACATTCCCTCTTCTACAAAAAAAGCAGATTCTGCATGTAGGCTTCATCATATGAACAGTTCAGACAGGGAGAGTGTCACAAGCAGCCCAGGGAATTTACACCAGCCCAGGGCCCACCTTGCAGTAATACTAGTTACTCTTATGCAGAGGAGTTTTGGTTGCCATTAGTGGGATCAGTGGGTGGTGAAAGGGCAGGGATGCTGCTGTGATTTTCCTAGTGCCACAGTTCATACAGATAGGGGAAGCCCTCCTGGATGGTATAGGTATATGGGGCTATAGGTATGTGGGGCTGTTATCAGGGTAACCTTCCGGCATAAAGGCGGGGAGTTTGGTTGGGCTCAGAGTGGATAGGGGAGCAATGTTAGCAAAGGCAGTAAGGGGATGGCCCTAACCCGAACCCAATAGCTCAAGCTTGCATTGCTGAGTGGGAGTGACCTGTCATCACAGGCCACCTTGGGATCACTTGGAAATGACCACCATTGCTCCTGCAGCAGGGTTGTGGAAGGTGTCAGAGCAGCAAGATGATGTGGCTAGATTCTGGAAATTGGAGACAAAGGGAGCCATAGGGAGCTATGGGCTAGGACCAGGAGATTTGGGGGGATGGGAGTGATCACAGTGAAACAACCTGTACTTTTATAGTGAGAGTATGGAGGAAGGGACGGAGAGATTCCTTGCCAAGGCTATTGATGGCATGTCTTGCCCCTCAAGTCCCTATTACCCAAGTGTGAGAACTGGGTTTCCATAAAGAGTGCTCAGGACTCCAGCTGGGAGCTTGGGGTCAAACCTTAATCTACTCTTGAGCTCAGTATTAGCCCGCTCAGCAAGGAATCTCCTGACTGCTACTGCAAGTCTCTCTCAACATCCCTCCACTGAGACTGTTCTTGCTTAGGGCCTCAGCATTTTCTGAGGCTCCTTTCCCCTCATTCCAGCAAGCAGCTCGGTGGGGAGGCAGCTCACCCTCTTCCTGGCTCTTCTTTCCCTTGGTTTTCAGGTTTCCTTACTGTCTACCCTCAGTTGCCTACTGAGCCCCACTGAAGCAAACACACTTTAGACGGAACTGCTTATTTGCCATCTTCCAGCCGGCTCCCTGCCTCCACTCTGTCAACCGAAGTCAGCTTGTAGTCACAGATGTTCACAACCTCACCCTGAGCCTGTGCTACCCTGCTTGGAGTCCCCTCAGTGTGTTCCTCCTCCCATACCAGGGCGCGGGCAGCCAGCGAGCAGGCCAGGCGGCTGGAGAGCGAGAGGGAGGCTCTGCAGCAGCAGCACAGCGTGCAGGTGGACCAGCTGCGGATGCAGAGCCAGAGCATGGAGGCTGCCCTGCGCATGGAGCGCCAGGCTGCCTCAGAGGAGAAGTGAGTCCGTGGGAAGGGTGGCTGCGAGATGCCAAGGGGCTCGTGGTGTTGTGAATCCTTGTAGGGACTGGCTGGGGGGAGGGCTGACTCTTTTCCTTAGCCTTGCTAATGGGAGAGTTGACCGCTATTATATACAAACCGCCTATCTTTGAGACAAGAATACTATTTATGATCCAGTCCACCTTTACAGCTCACTGTATATCCTGCACGTACTCTTTTCTGCCCCAATTATTTCAAGATACTCTCTTTTCAAAAAGATCATAGAGCACCAAGCTTTTGGCCCATGAATTCCTTATTCAGTGTATAGGTGCTTGCTTTGCAGTGAGGTCCACTCATTAACACGTTAGAAACCACTTGTGCCTCCTGCGATTGAACTCAGGACCTGGGCACTGTCCCTGAGCTTTTGCATGCAAGTCTGGTGCTCTACCACTTGAGCCACAACTCCATTTCCACCTTGTAGGTGGATAATAGGAGCTAAGAGCCTCAAGACTTTCCTGCCTGGGCTGGCTTTTAAATCACGATCCTAAGGTCTCAGCCTTCTGAGTAGCTAGGATTATAGGCGTGAACCACCAGCATCCAGTCCAAATTTCTCTTCTTGGCATGTCTTCGGAGTTTCCTTTAATCCAGAACAGTTTTCTTACCTTTGTGCTTTTCTGGAAATTGGCCTTTTCTTTTTGGCCATACTTGGGGTTTGAATTCAGGTCCCCATGCTTGCAAGGCAGGGGTTCTATTGCAGCGCCATGCCTTTAGCTGTAGTTGGCATTTTTGAATCATTCAGGATAGTTCCACATGATTAGATACATTTTATTTATTTTCTTTTTGGTACTGAACATGGAACCCAGGGCTTTGTGTATGCCTTGTGCGTGCTCTAGGCAAATATTCTACTACGGAGTTATACCTCAGCCCTTATAAACATTTTAAAAGGTTAGGTTTAAGGAAGAAATGATAGGAACTATTTAGCAACCTATTCAGTTGCAGTAATTCAAAGCCTGCCTCATAATTAAGGTGCCCCTAGAGGCTCCTATTCTAGGTCTGTTCTGAGACAAGAAGGAAGAGGGTAGAGCTGGGGATAGGCAAGCTGTAGGTAGGCCAGGACAAGGTGGTCTCTCTAGACAGCTCCTTTTTTCACAGGCGGAAGCTGGCCCAGTTGCAGATGGCTTATCACCAGCTCTTCCAAGACTATGACAACCACATCAAGAGCAGTGTGGTAAGCGGTGAGCGTAAGCGAGTGAGTATGACCAGCCTGGAGCAAGTCTCTCCTCTTCCTCCTCTTTCTCCCCCTCTCCCTTTGTTCCTGGGAAAAGTGAAGAACATGGCCCTTGAGACCTGATGGAATTGGCTTTTTGGAGACATGTTCAACTTACTCTAGATTTTTATCAAGGCTGCAGCTATAACAGTTCAGGGAAGGCCCTCAAGGAGCACACCAGTAGGACAACTCCTGGTGCCCGAGGGCTGGGCTAGGACTTTGGCATTCTCTCTGTGGGGCTGAGATTACAGTTCTCTACATGGCTATTTCCTCCTGCTAGCCATCAACAGTGCAGCTTGTGGCCCAGAGCCAAAGTTAGATCCAGTAACATTCTATGCCCACTTGAAAGGCAGATGGGACCTTTTTTCTAGTTTGTCCTAATCAGTCCTAAGTTGAGTGCAGTTTGAACAATCACCTTTTTTTATGCTGGTACGGGGGCTTGAACTCAGAGTCATGGTGCTGTCCCATAACTTTTTCCAAGGCTGGTGCTCTACCATTTGAGCCACATCTCCCAATTCCAGCTTTGTGGTGGCTATTTGGTGATAAGAATCTCATGGAGTTTCCTGCCTGGGCTGGCTCTGAACCACAGTCCTCAGATCTCAGCCTCCTGAATAGCTAGGATTATAGGCATGAGCCAACAGTGCTTGGCCAAAGTCTTCGTTTATTATTTTTATTTTTTTTTGGTGCCAGTCCTAGGGCTTGAACTCAGGGTCTGGGCACTATCCCTGAGCTTTTTTTGCTCAAGGCTAGTGCTCTACCACTTGAGCACAGTTCCACTTTTTTGGTGGATAATTGGAGATAAGACTCTTATGCACTTTCCTGCGTGGGCTGGCTTTGAACCATGATTCTTAGATCTCAGCCACCAAAATAACTAACTAGGATATTAGGTGTGAGCCATCAGGACCTGGGTACATCTTCATTTTTAAAGTACTAGTCAACATGGCTGGGTTGTGTATATGACCACTTGTGAAAGCAGTAAGCTGTGTTCGGGCTTGCACTGACATTTTAAAATTTTTTGTTATTTTAAAGGTGATGTACATAGGGGTTACAGTTACATAAGTTATAGTGAGTACATTCCTTTCTTTCTTTTTTTGTCAATCAAGGGGCTTGAACTCAGGGCCTAGGTGCTGTCCCTGAGCTCTTTTGTTCCAGGATAACATTCTATCACTTTGAGCTAGAGCTCTGTTTCTGGATTTTGAGTGGTTACCTGGAGATAAGAGTCTCACAGGGACTTTTCTGCACAGGCTGGCTTGGAACCATGATCCTCAGATCTCAGCCTCCTGAGTAGCTAGGATTATAGGCGTGAACTACTGGCACCTGGCTTCTTTCTACTCTCCAGGTTTTCAAAAACATATTACCCCATCTGTCACAATTTTCCCCTGCAATCCGCCCACAAGTTGTGTAGTTCATTTTCAACATAGTGTCTACTGAATACCATTGCTGTACTTGTTCGCCCTTTGTCCATCCATTTCTGTTGCACTTACATCTTAAGGATGGCATTGCTAATCATGAATGTACTCAGAGTAGATTTATAAGGATTGTATAAGATTTATGAGGATTTTTTTCATAACTAACTCTTCCTCATGTGATTTGAGGAAGCATTAGTTATAAAAAATGGCCACATCTCTGGAGAGAAGTTTCGGTGAGGAGAGTAGGGTGTGTGTGTGTGTGTGTGTGTGTGTGTGTGTGTGTGTGTGTGTGTGTGTGTTGGCACATGAGGTGGCAGAGTGGAAAACCCCATCTGTTGGAGCTTAGTGGTACATGTGATGGACTTGTAGACCCTTAAGAGGGAGGGTCAGGCTGGGGATATGGCCTAGTGGCAAGAGCACTTGCCTCATATACTTGAAGCCCTGGGTTCGATTCCCCAGCACCACATATACAGAAAACGGCCAGAAGTGGCACTGTGGCTCAAGTGGTAGAGTGCTAGCCTTGAGCAAAAAGAAGCCAGGGACAGTGCTCAGGCCCTGAGTCCAAGGCCCAGGACTGGCCAAAAAAAAAAAAAAAAAAAAAGAGGGAGGCTGTTGAGCTGGGGATTCTGGGAAGAGATCAACTCCTAGGTGGGAGGCAGGGCCAGATGATCAGAGTGAGTCCCTAAGTCCTGAAATTCTTACATCTTGAGAAAACCTTCACCATTTCTTCTGTCCCCCTGGGGCCATGACAGGATGTAGCCTTTACTCTATGTATTAGCATCTTGTCATGTGCCCAGAAGTCCATGGGATGGGGCCAGCATTGTCCTAGATGTTGGTGAGCTAGGGGGCCTCTTTTGTATCTTTTAGTTCTCACTCAGAGTAGTGGCCTGCTTGGGAGGGGCTTGGCCTTGTCTTGAATTGGGAGGCTGTGTCAGTGCTCTTTGCCTGTCTCTAGGGAATGCAGCTGGAGGACCTCAGGCAGCAGCTCCAGCAGGCTGAGGAGGCCCTGGTGGCCAAGCAGGAAGTGATTGACAAGCTGAAGGAGGAGGCTGAGCAGCACAAGATTGTGATGGAAACAGTGCCAGTTCTAAAGGCCCAGGTGAGGTAGCTCCTCTGGTCTGCACTCTGTGTGAGTTCCTTGGATCACTCTAGCATAGAGTCCTACCATGCTTCTTTTGTCTCTCTCTCTATTTTTTTTTGCTAGTCCTGGGGCTTGAACTTTGGTCCTGGGCACTGTACCAAGTCTAGCACTGTACCACTTTTAACCACAGCACCACTTCCAGCTTTTTCTGAGATCAGTTGCAGATAAGAGTCTCATGGACTTTTCTGCCTGGGCTGGCTTTGAACCATGATCCTCAGATCTCAGCCTCTTGAGTAGCTAGGCTTATAGATGTGAGGCACCTGCACCTGGTTCTTTGGCCTCATTTTATGGTGTCCTCTCTTAGGCTTTCTGTGCTTCATGCACTGTTCCTTGATGTCTCTGTGTCCATTGGGTCTTTTGATGACATATCTGTTTTCCTATGTGCTTCCAGGATACTGGAGGGCAGGGCTCTACTTTATTCCTCTGGGGCATTGATGAGTGGTTGATGGGCAGGTGATGGGTGGTAGGCACATCCCTCTCTTGGATTTGCTAGGCGGATATTTACAAGGCAGACTTCCAGGCTGAGAGGCAGGCCCGTGAGAAGCTGGCTGAGAAGAAGGAGCTTCTGCAGGAGCAGCTGGAGCAGCTACAGCGCGAGTACAGCAAGCTGAAGGCCAACTTCCAGGAGTCAGCCAGGTGGGCCTACGTGAGAAGCAGGTGTGAAACTGGGTGGTGACCATCGTAAGTGCAAGAGACTGAAAACTACTGGCTTTTGGGTTTGGCTTCTTTTGCCTTTGGCCTGTCCTAATGGCCTTCCCCATTGGTCTAGCCAGGAGCTTCACTAAAGTGCATGTTTTGATCAGATGGTTTCTCTTTTCAAAGGATTGAGGATATGAGGAAGCGTCATGTAGAGACCTCCCAGCCCCCTTTGCCCCCTGCCCCAGGTGAGTGGGTGAGCAGTCACATTGGGCTGCGGGAAGGGTGGGCAGGGAGGCAGGGTTCTATGATTAGGGATGGCATGTGTTGGCCTCTCTGCTGCTGGTGGGAGCACCCTATCATGTTGGCTGCCCACCCATCTATAGCTCCCCCACCCCGAGGTGTGGGGAAATAGTTCTCCTTGAGAGTCCCTGCTAGTCCTGGGTGGTTGTCCTGGCTCCTGATCACATGTGGGTGTTGACCCTTGTAGTCAGATATGGTAGTACCATAGCACACTGCCATCCTCTCCTTCTCTCTAATTTTCACCTGGGCTGGGCATGAATTCCACCCATCCAGCGTCCATTTTCTCTTTGCAGCTCACCACTCTTTTCACCCGGCTCTGCCCAACCAGAGGAGAAGCCCTCCAGAGGAGCCACCTGACTTCTGTTGTCCCAAGTGCCAGTATCAGGCTCCTGATATGGACACTCTACAGATCCATGTAATGGAGTGCATTGAGTAGTGCTGGCTGCTCCAATGACACCAGCATATGCTGTATGCTATGCTCAGGGCGATGTAATCTGTGCTTGCCTCTCCTGCCTGCTTAGACCAGAACTAAGAACTTAGTGCCAAAAAGTGGATCCCAGGGAGGAACTGCAGGGCTTTCCTTCAGTGTTTTTATCTGCTAGTCCACTTCTTTTGTGGTAACTGGCGCTCCAGTCAGGTTGCATGCTTTGCCCTCTTTCTTGTGTTCAGTCTGCTTCAACCATATGGTTCTGGTGGCTAATCTTGTCCTCTGTCCCCTCCAGAATGGAGGTAGGGGCTCTCAAAAAAAACCACTTGCCTAATCAGAGCTGGGTGTAGCTTGACTTCTCTCTGGCTGTTGATTTGCCTGCCCTGAGCCCTTGAGCTCTAGCCTCTCTACCTGTGATCACATAGCACTCTACTTGGTTGCCATACCATGGTATGTTTAACCAATGCCATTAATGGGCATTTGCTTTTTGTCCTCCAGCATTTTTGCTACCATAAATGATGTGGTGAAGATGCTTTCATGCTAATCATGTGTGTCTTTGGGATGCTTAGAAGTGGTACTGCAGCCTTTCCAGGGAGGAGGAGGCCAGATAGATACCTGGGTTTCTGCCATCCACTAGGGATTATAGGCGTGAGCTACTGGCACCTGGCTTCTTTCTACTCTCCAGCTTTTCAAAAACATATTACCCCATCTGTCACTCACAATTTTTCCCTCCAATCTGCCCACAAGTTGTGTAGTTCATTTTCAACATAGTGTCTAATGAATACCATTGCTGCACTTGTTCGCCCTTTGTCCATCCATTTCTGTTGCACTCACATCTTAAGGATGGCATTGTTAATCATGACCATACCCACAGTACCGAGTTCCTGTGGGAACTGGGCTATTCATATTTCTTACCCATTTCTTTCTCTGACCATTTGTTAGCTTTTCTTTTTGCCAGTCTTGGGGCTTGAACTCAGGGCCTGGGCACTGGCCCTGGCTTCTTTTTGCTCAAAGTTAGCACCCTAGCTCTTGAACCACAGTGCCACTTCCGGCTTTTTCTGTTTATGTGGTGCTTTGGAATCAAACCCAGGGCTTCATATATTCGAGGCAAGCTCTCTATCACTAGGCCATATTCCCAGCCATTTCTTATCTTTTGTTCCTGGGTTTTTAGGAGCTCTTTGGTCATTATTAAGATTAGCACATGTGGTGTTCCACTTTGGTTTTACTATTTCTGGTTTTTGACCTTGATGATCTTTTTATCTTTACATAGTCACATTTACCCATTTTTTTCTTTTCACTGCATTGTGAACACTTTGTGGTTTGACAGGATGCTTCACTCATGTATATTCCTTTTTTCTAACATTGAAGTGTGCTCTTGTCTTTGCCAAGTGTATTACTGTCTAGGGTGAAGGGTGATGGCCATGGTTCCTCACATTTCCCAAGTGTGTACTGCCATATCTTACGCCAGCCCCAAATCCTCTGGCCTTGCAAATGGAATCCAGTTGACTGGCACATTATGAACAAGTAGAATTTTTTTTACCAGTTTTGCAAGGTTCTGGACATTTTCTTGTCTATCACAGCCATGGGTTTCAACCCTGCACTTGTAGTAACAGAAAATTAATGTTGAGAAACTACAGCAACACGGACCACTGACTCCTCAGACCTAGACTGTTCTTTCCCCTCCTAGCTTCCTTGGTTACAAATGGAATACTGTGACTATGTCTCTGTTTTTTCCCTTTGGAGATTCCTGCTGCTTGATGCTAAGACAGCTGACTAGAGTTAGAATAAAAAGTATTTTAAAAACAATCCTGAGCAGGGGCATCCTCAGCATCTGCAGGGTGAGAGCGCCTTTCCATTTCCTAAAGCCCAGGTGTGTAGCACACAATACTGGGGAAATGTTAAAGGGATAGACAAGTTCTCTGCACTGCATTTCAGTCCTACTTGCTTTGAGGTGCTTCATGATTTGCCTGTGGTGGCTGTGCAAACTTCCTGTAAATTGATGCAGTTTGTTGAAAAGAACAAACTGCATTTTTCACATTTTGGAAGGCAGATGTCTGAAGAGAAGTTGCTTCTTCTGGATGCTCGTGTTTTCTAGCAGTCCTTGGTGTCCCTTGGCTTATGTGGTCACATGGTCTCTTCCTCTAGTTCCTTCTCTTTTGTCTTTTATAAGAACATAAGATATTGGGTGTAGGGCCCTAACTGGATAATCTAGAATAATGTTTGCATCATCTCAAGATCTTTACTTCTACAAGTAAGGTCATGCTCACAAAGTTCTGGGGAGTTCAGACCTCTACATATTTTGGAGGGCGTGCCACCATTCAGTCTCGTATGGGAATGCCTTGAGAGCCTGTAGAGGGCAAATGCAGGCTTTTCAGGACCTGAAGCTCTGCTAATGGCAATTGATCTACAGGTTGATGGTGCCCATCAGGCGATAGAGTTTGTATTATTTTATTTTATTTTTTGCCAGTCCTAGGGCTTTGACTCAGGGCCTGAGCACTGTCCCTGGCCTCTTTTTGCTCAAGGCTAGCACTCTGCCACTTGAGCCACAGCACCACTTCTGGCCTTTTCTATATATGTGATGCTGGAGAATTGAACCCAGGGCTTCATGTATACGAGTCAAGCACTCTTGCCATTAGGCCATATTCCCAGCCCAGGCTATAGAGTTTGGTGTGGGAACATCTTGTCTATAGATGGTCTGCTGCGGGGGTGAGTGGCTGTACGTGGAAGAGGTCAATAGGCTATAGTAGCAGGGAGCTGTTAGGTTATCTGTGCTCTTGGTGTCAGCCTCTGGCTGTGTAAATGTAGATTTCTTGTTTCTTAAGCGAATGACAAGTGGTAGGCGTCTCTCTCTGCCAGCACCCTCTTCTGACAGAAGCTTAGAAAGAAAGAAGGTGCAACCCAGGACCATGCCAGAGGCAGTTGTTTTCCATGGGAGTTGCACAACAGAATCCTTGGGAGCTTGGAAAATGCCCTGACCCAGGCCCCTTATGTCAGTTGAGTGAGAATTTGGTGGTAGGCTCCGGCATTGGTTGGGAGCAACTATCCAGAGAAGCTGGGCACCCTTGCTACTTACTTCCTCCATAGCACCGTGTAGGGATAACCATGCATTAGACACCAAGGCTTTTTTTTTTTAACATCTTACCATTTTCTCACACATGGAGCATCTGCTTTCTTTTCTGGATTTACTTAAGCCAAACTTCTGGAACAAGTGGTTAGTGGTTGAGTTCCACTCATGAGAGAATCAGCCTGTCTGCTTTGTTAGCTGTAGTTCTGGATGCAGACAGCTAGAAAAACATCCATGGCTGACCCTGTTTCCTGTTGTTCATGTATGTGTCCCTCCTGCCAGTCAGTATCCAAGAGGAATTCACATGGCTCTAAAGTACAGTACCCGAGGAGCTTACCTGCACTAATAACAACGACCACAAACACCGATAGCAACAAATGCATACCTATTATGGTACCTTGCTGGCAAGGTACTGATGTAGGCTTCACCTAGAGTCATCCCTCCAGAAGGGGCTACTTGGAGGTATGGCAAACACTTGGGGACATCCTCAGCTCTCTTCAGTTTAAGATAATTGGGTATACAGTGGCATCGTCATGTATCACTGTCAGAGGCTGTGGTAAGTGAGATAAGAGGCTGTAGCTGATAACATGGGCCTGTCCAGCCAGCATTTGGACATCCTTTTACAAGAAACATGGCTTTGTAGTATGTTGATGTAAAAAAGCCAGGGGAAGAACTTGTGTGTAAAGTGTGAAATAAAAGCTGCAACTGCACACCTGTTGTTATTTGGATTGATGTGATGGACTTGCCCGTAATGAAAACTTTTTCTTTTGTATTTATGTGTTTTCTCTATGCCTATAATTGGTAAGCATTACTTCAATAGAAAGTATGTTATTCAATGTTGATACAGCTATTTGTCAAAGAAGGTTCCTTGAGCCAATTTGTTTGTTGGGATTTGAAATTCCTGTGGGCACTGCGACAAACTCTTAACCCACTTGGAGCATAACCAACAGAGATGTATTATCCCCTACTTCTGGAGGCCAGAGGTCTGAGTTGAAGGTGTGCGCAGCGTGGCCTTCTTTGTGAGGGCCACAAGAGCCAGTCTCCTCGTGTAGCATTTGATGGCTCCTGCCAATCCTTGGCACTCCACTCTGTGTCTCATCACCTTGCCTTCCTGCGGCATGTATTTATTTTCTCTTTATAAGGACACCAGTGTCAGGTAGAGGCGGGTAGATCTTCAATCTGTGATCAGTTTTGTTCAGTAACTCCTGACCATTGGTCAAAGAGCTGAGCTCTGTGCTGATCAGCAGAGATGACTTTTAAAGACCAACGAGTCTGAAGAGCATGAGGGTCCAGAGTGTGGAGCTGATGGCTGGCTATGGAGGAGAGTAGGAAGAATCAAGACAGATTCATAGAATTTTTTTTGTATGCATGTGCCAGTAGTGTGGTTTGGACTAAAGGTCTGATGTGTCCCTTGAGGGTTCTTTTTTTTGTTTTTCCCTCAAAGCAGGTGCTCTACCACTTTAGCTACAGCTCTACTTCTGACTTTATGTTGATTAGCTGGAGATTAGAGTTTCATGGACTTTACCACTCAGGATGACTTTGAACTGTGATCCTCAGATCTCAACCTCCTCAGCAGCTAGATGTTCAGGTGTGAGCTCCTGATGCCCAGACACTCCTAGACATTTTTGCTTTAAGCATCCAAATACCCTGATCCCAGCTACTATGATAAATAAGGAAAGGGAAAATCAAAGTTAAGTGTAGGAGTTCAAAGTGCAATTCTGGTTGAGCCTTCATTTCTTGAGTTTCATTATCATTTTGTTTTTTTTTAGTGGTACTGAGGTTTGAGCTCTGTGCATTGTTTCCCGGGGAGATGATCTATCACTTGAACCATACCTTCAGTCCATCATGCCGGACTATCATGGTGATTTCCTTACTGGTTTCCTGTGAGACTGAAGGCTGTCGATTGGTGATGGCCTAGGGCTGGAAAAAGTTGGCAGTTTCCTTGTGGGTTGATGGGAGTGTTCTTGAATTGGTCATGGTGACAGTCACACATGTCTATGAGTATGTCACAGCCATTGCATGGTATACTTTAGGTAAGAACATTTGTATAGCATGTGGGTTAAATTTGAATAGATCTTGTGTTAAAAATGTTATCTAGGGCTTGTGGCCTGGCTCAAGTGATAGAGCACCTGCCTACTTAGCACAAGGTCTTGAGTTTAAACCCCAGTACCTTAGGATGGAGGGGACATTATGTACATCCTGTGTAGTTTCCTGTAAGCCTTTATGAAAATGTAAATGAATGCACAAAAATGATGAACATTTATATGTTCCACAAAACCTGGCTTGATAGCTGACCTATTAATGGGCTCTGGATTTTGTTTCATTCACTAGAAGGGCAAAAGAATTGGAGGCGGAGAGTGGGTGACTGGTTTTATCTGATGAAGCAGAGTGCTCCCAGTTTGTCATTTTCCCAGAGACCCAGGGTTGGAACAAAGCAGAAGCCCTGGCAGCGGCTTTTCTTCTAGACCGAGGCTGCTTTCTCCATCATCATGCAAGGCAAATCCCCAGAAGGGAGTGTGCATGTGTTGGAAGTGGGCGGGTGACAGGTGGGTAAGTGTGGCAGTTGCTGACCAGTAAAGAAGCAGGGAGGCCCAGAGATACCAGCTTCTCTAGATTTCCCTTGCTTCTGAGTGTTCAGGCCTGGGGATGGGCATGTATTTGAGAAATCAGTCTGGCAGAGCCATGGTAGAAATATCTGCAATACCTAGAAATAAGCTTCTTGCAGCAAGCAGTATGTGACAGGCAGGGCAAAAAGCATCACTGAACAAGTCATACACAAAAAAACCAACCAAGTGAATGAACATACAACAAAGTGAGGTGCCCAGAGCAGGATATGTTCCATGAAACAGAGACTTCAGATGCTGGAGCTCTTAGACATTGAAGGCTGGACAGCTGAACTCCAAAGACTGAAATCAGAAAGTTTTCCTTGGGTCCCTCTCCTGAGGGAGAGCTTCCCTGCTTTCCTTAAGGACTTTATTTCACTCATCCAATAAACTTCCGCTGTTTACCTTTTAATAAGTTTAAAGCAAAAAAAAAGGAATATCTATCTGCAAGGAATGGGAAATTGTGGAAAGTGACTTTTTAAAAGTTAATTAATCTATTATAAAGGTAATGTGCAGAGGGATTACAATTACATAAGTCAGGTAAAGAGTAAATTTTTTCTTGGAGAATGTTACCCCTTCCATTGCACTCTCCCAGAGAAAGTGACTATAACAAGTAGAAGATCTATAAATATGAATTGGAAATACTAGTATGAACTTGATGTAATGTTTTAAAAAAATCCATATTTCATTTGTCTTCTCCTGAAATAGCCTTGAAGTAGTGACAACCCAGTAACAAGTGGTACCAAGACATGCTTTTGAAATGTTCCATTAAAAGGAATCAGAGCTCCATGGAGAATGGCTTATTTCAGGTATGAGACAGGAGGTACACAATGTAAAAATTGGCAAATTATCAAAGATCATAGAGGTTTTCAGTAAGACACAGCTAGTGAGTAAAATTGCCACTGGGTAAGAATATGGGAGCCCTGACCAGGTATAGTGGCTTACACCTGTTACCCTAGTTACTTGGGAGGCAGAGGTCAGGAGAGTCACGCTTCAAGGCCAGCCCAGGCAAAACCTTCTCCAGACTCCTTAACCAATAATAATAAAAAAAAACTTGAAGTGGTGATGTGCCTGCCCAGCAAGAATAAGGCTCTGAGTTGAAACTCCATTATCACCCAAACCTAAACAAACCCTCAAGTCTCAGTTGGTTTTCTATATACCAGCAATGAAAATCTGAAAATGAAATTAAGAAAATCATGCTTCCAGTATTACATCAGAAACAGTAAAATACTTAGAATTGTTTTTTTTTTTAATGGTCTCTCTGTATAGAACTTGAAGTTCTGCCTCAGCCTCTCAGGTGCTGGGATTACAGATATGTGGTATCATGCCTAGTATTAGAAACAAATTAAGTCAAAGAGGTGCAAGGCATATATGAAAACTACAAAAGCACTAGGCACAATACCCCATGCCTGTATTCCCACCACTCAGCGGTGAGAACCATGAGAATGGAGATTTTGAGCCCAGCCTGCGCTACACCGTGAGAACAAGAGAAGCTACAGAACATTGCTGGAAGAAATTAAAGTAGACTTTCATAAATGGAAACATATGCCCATTTAGGCTATTAATCTATTTTGAGTCACTTTAAAAATGCAATGTGGAGCCAGGCGCTGGTGGCTCACACCTGTAATCCTAGCTACTCAGGAGGCTGAGGGTTGAGGGTTGCAGTTTGAAGCCAGCCCAGGCAGGAAAGTCCATGACAGTTTTATCTCCAATTTAACCACCAAAAAGACAAGTGGCACTGTGGCTCAGAATAGTAGAGCCTTGGCATTGAGCTTAGGGACAGTGCCCCGGCCCCAAGTTTGAGTCCCTTGACCGACAAAAAAAAAAAAATATATATACCGCGGAGGGGTAGAGCAGCTCATTGGCTGTCCACAATTTGCGTGGGCTCACGGTACTCATTCGGCAGGACCCCGCGATGTGATCTGTGTGCGCAGGCGTGCCAGGCCTTCATACAGTGCTCTGTGTACTTTCTTGAGTAGATGTTCATTGGCCTGAAAAAGTAGGAATTCTTCCGGGTTGACTTGAGAACCTATCATAGGACTGGAGACTTGCTCAGAGGTTTGCGCGGGCACTCTGAGTACCCCGGAATGCATTGCGTGCCCAAAGGCGGAACTTTAGGCAGAGCTGTAGGTCCTACTGCTTCCAGTGCAAAAGGTGCAAATGTAAAGATGCTACCCGAAGCTGATGAAGGAAGAGCTGTGCAAGCAGTAGAAGAAAATGCACGTGTCCCAGAGATTTTACCAACTGCAGCCGGTGGTGTTGCCAGCCAAGACGTGCCAGATCTTCCTGGTGGTGCTGGAGATCTTGCTGATCGTCGTGGAGCTGGCGGTATTGATGCTCTAGGAGATGCTGAGATTCCTGGTGGCCTAGGTAATCCTGGAGACCTTGGCGTTCCAAGAGAGGCAGAGGTTGCAATTGGGGTCCTTCCACACGTACCAGGGCCTGATGGAGATGCTGCGTCTACAGCTGGGGGTCCTGGTAATGTACCCTTCCAGTTGTATTCTATTCCATGGACCCCTCTCCCTCCAGTAGCCAGGATAGGTAGCCGATAGGCCAGCGACAATTTGAAGAGGGGATCTAGGCAGGTGGTGACAAAGTAGAAGGAGGAAAGTGTAAATAGAGGTTTGGGCAGTGCAAGGCCTGGGCAGGAGTACAATGGCTGAGGTGGGGGTGGGGAGGGACCGACTTAAAAGGAACTGCGGGGAAAGGGCAGTGCTACCTTGGGTGGCTCACACATTGGGGAAAACAGTAGACCAAAGAGGTGACCCTCAGTAACGAGGTCTGACACATAGATATAAGTGGTAGAAAGGATAGTGCCTCAACTATGGCTCCTTCAGCATTATCCCTGTGCTTTTCCCATTGCCCATGGTGGTAAAGAGTGCTTAACGTTCCTGACTGCACATGCCAACTCAGTGTGGACCACAGTATCTTTGCTATGTCAGTTCTACAATAGGTCCAGTAGGAAGAGGCAGCAAGTGGTCAGAGACAGTCTTAACTGAAAGTATACTGTAATAAAGACAACAGTTAAGTCTAAATAACAGGTATTGGGCTCTGGGTATGTGTGAAAAAGCAGAACAAGAACATGCATTTCCTTCCCTTTGATTTGATTTTC
The DNA here is from genome assembly GCF_023159225.1 of Perognathus longimembris pacificus. Lineage (NCBI taxonomy): Eukaryota > Metazoa > Chordata > Mammalia > Rodentia > Heteromyidae > Perognathus > Perognathus longimembris. Next base: position 718,783 of record NC_063188.1, on the reverse strand, counting down.
TCTTTTCCTTTTAGAATGATTGAGTGGTGAAGATTCTGGCCAACTTCAAAGATAAATTTCCTCACTTTAATTGGCATTTTCCTCATGGTAAAGACTCTTGGGTTTTACGTTTGCATTGCCCCCCCAAGCTTCGGCAGGCATAAGTACCTAAGCCCAACCTTCAGTCTCATCTTACTTATACATCCTTCCTTAGCCAAGGTTTCTGCAGTAGTTATTTTGCTCTGGGAGCCTAATGTTTTTTCCTGTATTAACTCTTGGGCCTCAGAGTCTGCTTCTTTTGTTTGTTAAACAAATGTCTGTTACTACAGAAAATAAATCAGAGCTGTTATTGCAATGTTTTAAGTTTCTTTTATGCCACAGTACCTCTAAATACTCTTATTCTTATGTTGCAAGGGAGCTTTTGAGAGTCAGATATTCTAGAAGACAAAGTAATACACAAAAAATAAGCCAGGTGCCAGTGCCTCATTTCTGTAATCCTAGCTGCTGAAGAGGCTGAGTGAGTCTGAAGATCATGGTTTAAAGAAAGCTTGGGCATGGGGCTGGGGATATGGCCTAGTGGCAAGAGCGCTTGCCTCGTATATACATGAAGCCCTAGGTTTGATTCCTCAACACTACTTATATAGAAAAAGCCAGAAGTGGTGCTGTGGCTCAAGTGGTAGAGTGCTAGCCTTGAGCAAAAAGAAGCCAGGGACAGTGCTCAGGCCCTGAGTCCACGGCCCAGGACTGGCATAAAAGAAAGAAAGCAAGCCTGGGCAGGAAAGTCCATGAGACTCTTATCTCCAATTAATCACAAAAAGGCAGAAGTGGAGCTGTGGCTCAAGTGATAGAGCACTAACCTGGAGGAATGAAGCTAAGGGATAGTGACCAAGCCCTGAGTTTAAGCCCCAGGACCTGCCACACGCACATGCATACCCACACCAACAGAAGTAATCGTCCGTTGAGTCCTATCATTAACTACTACAACATTTTGAATTATGTTCTTTGAGTTTTATGTATATATGTATTGGTCCTGAAACACTAAAGGAAGATTTTTTGGTTTATCAACCTTGTTTCACATATATAGAGGGCCGAGACAACTGGTGGAGAGCTTGAGTGAGAGATTAGCTGACTCTAAAGTGTTTGGGACCCTGCAGTGATCCTAAATTTACTAATTAGCCCAGTAGCTCTCACACAGAATCAGTTCTTTCTTTTGTGCCAGTCCTGGGGCTTAAACTCAGGGCCTGAGAACTCTGAGCAGTTCTTGCTCATGGGTAGCACTCCACCTCTTGAGCCCCTTGAGTGGTTAGAATTACAGATAGGAGCTACCAGCCCCCTGGCTTCAGTTGGATTTTTGAAATACACATTTGTATTATTTGGTAGTACAGCTTTACTTCTTCAACTCTAGTCAATATCTTCTTATTGACTGATTTTCATTGTAATGGGTTGGATATTTTTGCTTCTTTGAATGTGTGGAAATTTTACATTGGATGGCAGGCAATTTGAGTGATGGATGTTCTAATTTAAAAGAATCTTGAGTTTTCCCCAAAATGCCGTTAAGTATTTTCAGGCAGTTTATTTTATTTATTTATTTTTGTGTGTGTGGCAGTCCTGTGGCTTGAACAGTCCTGTCCCCACCACGGTGCCAAGGCGGCATCTGGGAAGGATACAACTCCAGGAGGCTTCCCGGCCCTAGGGGGGAGGGGGCGGCCTCTCCCCCGGCTGTGGGGGCCCCTGGCTCGGCCTGGGCCGTGGGGCCTGCGGCCGCGCCCCCCGCGCCTTCCCCACCACGGCGCCTGGGTTCGGGGCTGCCCTCCGCAGCGCGGCCTGGCGCGCCTTCCGGGCCGCTCTGGGCACCGTCGTCGCGCTGGCCACCCTCGGACGCAGGCCTGCCGCCGCCCGCCTGGCCCTCGGGCGCCAGGGCGCCGCGCTGGCCTCGCTCGCTCTCTTCTTTGTCATTTTTTCATTTTAAAATTGTTATTGTAAAGGCAATATATAAAGAGGCTCCAGTTACATAGGTCAGATAAAAAGCACATCTTGGAAATGTACTCATTAACTTGCCTGTGTAACTAACCCCTCTGACATCACCCTTACAATAAAATAAAATTGAATTTAAAAAAGAAAAGTGTACATTCCTTAGCTGGGCACTAGTGGCTCATATCTATAATTCTAGCTATTCAGGAGGCTAAGATCTGAAGATCAAAGTTCAAAGCCAGCCTGCGCAGGGAAGGCTGTGAGTCTGTTAGTGTGAGAGTGCTTGGCTGGAATGTGCAAAGTGTCTGATGTCCCACCTGTGCACTCTAAGAAGAAAGTCCCATGGATACAACCAAGCAGGAAATGCAACCCATATTGAGGAGAGAAAGGAATCACTGGAAGACATTCAGAGTGGAAGAGTCACACTTGCCTTTATTCTGAGAAACCGCAATCATCCTTAGAGGAAATCCCATGGCATGTAAAAAGCTGCTAGACCACACAGAGCAAAGCTGCAAAACAGTGTACTGTACTTCATAGAGCACTAACTCCTTCTGCTTTCCCCAGCACTTCTCCTCCCAAGCCAAATAAGCCACAGAACCATTATCTTGGTGCTTCTGGGTAGGTTGTCCTTGTGCACACTCAGCACTGTTGGGCATGTATGAGTTTCTGTTGCTATTATTTGGTTTCAGTGGGCACATACTGAGCAGTGCTAAGGAAAACCAGCATTCAGTTACTTGGGTTCATTTTGTGCAAAAAGAATAATCAAACAATTATATACAAGAATCCCGTCTAACCTACCACTTTTTAGAATGGGAAAATAACAATTTACATGTTCAAGAAAATTCATTAATACTTACAAAACTGTTTGGTGTAAGTGAACTGAACACCTCAGGGGGGAAAAGGTAAGGGGGAGGAGGGAGGGGTGAATGAGGAAGGAGGTAACAAACAGTACAAGAAATGTTTCCAATGCCTAATGTATGAAATTGTAACCTCTCTGTACATCAGTTTGATAATAAAAATTTGAAAAAACAACAACAACTATGATTTGGGGCTCGGATGTAACTCAGTGGCCAAGCATTTGCCTAGGAAGTACAGTGTTCTGGGTTGGATCCCAGAAAAAGAAAAGAAAAGAAGAAAGTTTTAAAAAACAAACAAACAACAAAACCCAGCCAACCAAACAAAAACACTTCAAAGGAATGTGATTTGTGTGTATACTTTTGCTGCCACTATGTGTGTGTGTGCACGTACGCACACACTGGTGCTATCCCTGAGCATTTTGCCCATGATTAAGTTGAGCCATACCTCCACTTCCAGATTTTTGGTGGTTAATTGGCGATAAGTCTCATGAACTTTCCTGCCCAGGCTGGCTTTGATCCTCAGGTCTCTACCTCCTGAATAGAATTACAAGTGCAAGCTACCAGTGCTTGGCTCAATAACATGTTTTTGAAAAGTTGTTAGTGTAAGGTCCATCCAGGAAGGCCGTGCAGGCACCGCCCCCTCCTGGTAAGTCTCCGCCCAGTACCTACATTACCTTGGTAACGTGGAGGTGGTTACCTCCCCATTCCCTGAGGTCACATCCTCATCCACAGTGGCCACACTTTTCCTCTCCTGGCCAGACCCACACTCTGCCCCCTCCCCCAGATAAGCGGGGCCAAGCAGCAGCCCTTTCAGCCACAGGTGTCTCCACCAGGCATGGCAGGGCAGATAGTTCAGAAACTAAAATTTTCCTGCCTGAATAATGCGTGGTGTTCTCTTCATCGGCTACCTACCTTAATAAACCTTATAGTTAGAATGGAGAACGATCATATTAAGCCCAAATGTAATATTAGTCTTTCAAGAAATATGTGTTCTGTACTGTATATACACATTTAACATATGAATAGAACTCTCTGGCAATACCTCTTCTTCAAATGTTGGCACCTCAGTGAGACCATAAGAGAGGCCTGATTTCACAGCCATGTTTCCTGTTTTTGACAATAATCTATTTCACTTTATGCTGTCATTTCCCATTTAAACCTTTGGTATTTCTACAAATATGCTGTAAAAACAAGGGGCAGTTTCTAACTTAAAAATTATTTTTTTTACTGCAGCTTGAAGGCAGTTTCTTGCATTTGGTATCCTGGTGCTCTTGTCACTTACTTGAACTATGGTTTTGGCACTGATTTTTTTTCTTTCTTTCTTTGTTTTTTGCAGTCCTGGGGCTTGAGCTCAGGGCTTGGGCACTGTTCCTGAGCTTCTCTGTGCTCAAGGCTAGCACTCTACCATTTGCACCACAGTGCCACTTCTGGCTTTTTGTTTATGTGGTGCTGAGGAATGGAATCCGGGGCTTCATGCATGCTAGCCAAGCACTCTACCACTAAGCCATATTCCCAGCTGGCATTGGTTTTTTGTTTTTTTAAAGTAATTATGTTTGAGTTGGAGTCTCTTGAACTTTCCATCCCAGATTGGTCTTGAAAACTGTTATCCTTCTGCTATCAGCTTCCCCATAAGTAGGGTTACAGGCGTGAGCAATGGGTAACCCTTTGTTTTTTGTTTTTGCTGTTCGTTTGGCTAGGACCTGGATGCTGTCCCACAACCTCTTTGTGCTCATGGCTAGTGTTCTACTGCTTGAGCCACAGTGCTGCCTCTAGCTTTTTCTGAGTAGTTTATTGGAGATAGGTGTCACAGATATTTCTGCCCTGGATGGCTTTGAAGTGCAATTCTCTCAGATCTCAGTCTCCTGAGTAGTGAGGATTATAGGTGTGAGCCACTGGTAAACTGGCAACTGCTTGTTCTTTACAGTTTCCTTTAAGTTCAGCTTTCCCCTGGTCTCTGATTCTGATTTCTGCTTTTGTTCTCCAACCACATGCTGGCTTGGTCCCTGAGAAAACAACTGCTAATTGAGAACCCAGGGATTTGCATACAAGATGTAGAAAAATGACAATTCTTGGGGAGGACACCGTTTTTGAACAGCAATACTGTACTGTTGGATTACAGCCTGAAAATGAATAGCGAAGCCAGCCACTGGTGCTGCACAGTGGTACTCCTAGCTACCCAGGAGGCTGAGTTCTGAGAATTGTAGTTTGAAGCTAGTCCTGGCAGCAGAGTTCATAAGACTGACTCTGTCTGTCTGCCTGTCTGTCTCTCTCTCTCTCTCTCTCTCTGTGTGTGTGTGTGTGTGTGTGTGTGTGTGTGTGTTTGTGCTGGTCCTGGGGCTTGAACTGGAGACTTGGGCACTTTCTCCGAGCTTTCATGCTCCAGGCTAGTGTTCAACCACTTAAGCTAGAGCTCCACTTGTGGCTTTTTCTGGTAATTAACTGGATATAAGAGTTTCATGAACTTTCTTGCCAGGGATAGCTTTAAACTGCGTTCTCCTGGGTAGCTTCGATTACAGGCTTGAGTCACTGGCACCTGGCCATAAGACTCTTATTTCTAAGTGGTAGAATGCTAGCCTTGAGTAAAATATCTTAGGGATAGTGCTCAAGTACTGAGTTCAAGCCCCAAAACAAGCACAAAAAATGAATAGGAAAGCAAATATTAAGCTCACTAGTTATATTTTGTATGATCTAGTTTGATGCAATAAGTAAAAAGAATTCCATGGACTCTGACTTACAATAGGGAAATTGGAATCATTAAATGTTGAACGTTATAATTATTTTCTGCATTTATTCAATTTCACACTTTTGAAGAATCTTTAAAAATGAAGCCCAGTTGTTAAATTAAAATAAGAGCTGGATGCCAGTGAATTACAACTATAATCGTGGCTACTGAGAATCACAGTTCAATGTCAGCTTGGAAAGTCTTTTGAGACTCTTATCTCAAGTTAACCATAAAAAAATCTGAAACAAAGCTGTGACTCAAGTGGTAGAGCACTAACCTTGAACAAAAAAATCTTAGGGATAATGCCCAAGCCCTGAGTTCCAGCCCCAGTACTGTTCCAAAAAAATTAATATTTAGATTTAGAAATTGAAAAATACAGTGCTGAGAATGTGGCTTGGTGGTAGAGTGGTTGTCTAGCATGCATGAAGCCCTGGGTTCGATTCCTCAGCACCACATGTATAGAAAAAGCCAGAAGTGGTGCCATGGCTGAAGTGATAGAGTGCTAGCCTTGAGCAAAAAGAAGCCAGGAACAGTGCTCAGGCCCTGAGTCCCAAGCCTCCAGGACTGGCCGAAAACCAAAACAAAACAGAAATTGAAAAATATTTTTTGTTATTACCCATTCAACATAAAGTTTCAAGAATAAAACTGTAAATAGACTGAGTTGTCCAGTATTTGAACTTCAGACCCTTCCCTATGACACAAGGAGAAAGGAACATAAGTATGACTGAGCCAAGGGTGAAAAGACACTCAGATGCAGATTAGTAGCCTAGTTTTATTTTCCACCAAAACAAATGTTTTATCACCCTTTCTCCAATAACAGAAAACGATAAGGCCAATATAGACAGATTAGTGGACACCCATAACAAAGTGTCCATTACTGCTTCAACTGACTTCCATGGGATGACTTAGGAAGGGATACTAGGTTAGGCTTAGCACTTTTCCCTGGCTGAAGCCTAGTAAAAGTAATGGGCCCAAGTGCTATATGCCCTCTATCAAGAAGGAAAGGTGCTCCAGACAGGAGGTGATGGAATTTTGAAGCTGGTCAGGATCACCACCAGTCAGTTGGCTGAAAGTGAGGATAGAAAGTTACAGGTAGTTAATTAACACCTTTTTGGTGGTAAATCTGAAGCTTGTCAGGGACTTTTCCTCCCCAGTTGGCTTTAGACTGAGATCTTCCTGTCGCAGCATTGTAAGTAGCTAGCATTATAGGCATGAGTTGCTAGTGTTCCCCTAAAAGGGGAATTCTTTGTGTCTTAGAAATAAAGGTTAGGAAAAGTTAATACCTAAAGTTTTAAGCCACAAGTTTTGAATGTGTGTGGTGGGGTATGGGAAAGAGAATTTCTTTTTGCTAAAACTTATTCAATGGATAGCTTGTATAGTCCAGATCAGATTAGTTTTGAAAATTCGATATGTTGTAGGTTAACTTTAGTGGAAGTTGGGCAATATATGTAGGTGTTAGATAAAGCTTTCAAAGTTACAGTACCAGCCAGGTGGTGGTTGCTTATGCTTGTAATCATAGCCATTCAGGAATCTGAGATGCAGAAAGTCTTGAGATGTTCTATCTCCACAGTAATCAGCAAAATACTGGACTTGAGACGTGGTTCAAATAGTGACAAGCCAGGTAAGGAAGCAAATGGAAAGGAGAGGGTGAGGGAAACCAAGAAAAGGAAGAGTGGGAACAACAGAAGAGGAAGATAGGTGCATGGAAATGTTACAATATACTCTTCCTGTGAATAAGTAATGTACACTAATACAATTCTGTAAGAACTTAGAAAAGTTATAGGTAGTAACTGCATTTCTTTTCCTTGGCTCTCTCCTATGGTGACAGTCCCTATCACCGGGCCTCTCTTCTTAGACCTTAGGTTTGGTATTCCTGATTATCTAGCACATCACTGATGGGACTGACCTAGGCACTTGCCCCCACAGCTCTGAGTCAGGATCCTTGTCATACTCACATAGCCACCACATTGTCGCAGATTGTGAGTTCCTTGTGAATTATCCCATGGGGGGACTGTATATGTTGGGAGAGATACTGCAAGGCCATCTCTGCATCTACATCAGAACGAAAGGCCACCTGGAGGAAGCTGGTAGAGATGTGGTTAAGGCATCATCCGACACTGAGCCCCTGATTACTGAAAATCCTGCTTTGACCTAGAATGTTCCAGGGCTTATGGCCCTCAAGTCACTGCCTTACAAGTTTTCACACCAAGTCCACTGGGCCACAGCCCTCCGGCAACCTCTTGCAGGTGCTAAGGCTTCCTGTTGTGTTCCCGGTTGCACCCCCAGGTCATCCTTCCATGTCCATCCCCCTTTCCCCCACTGCCCCATCCTGTTGTCCCTCACGGTACTGAGGAGGATACAAGTGAAGCAACTGGCTTTCCGCGCTTGTGCCTGTGAGTACCGAGCATCCGTCCGATTGCGCGGCGGAGTATTCTCCGCTGTGTCCATTCAGCTCCTCCGCACTATGCCCGCCGGGTCCCGAATCAGTGCAAGCTGTCGGCAACAACATGGCGCCTCCATGCGAGACCCCAGGCCCGCTGTGGCCCGCGGCCTCGGCCTCCGCCTCCGGTATGCTTCTTGGAGCACTGCAGCCTCCGAAGTGGCCTGGGCAGCCAGAGTAGCATTGGCTTTCCTCACAGGCCGCCGCAGCCATTGCATTTCGTGCGGCCGCCTGCATGTCTCCTCACCTAGCGTCTGCTCTTGCAAGACCCGCGCTTCCTCAGCACTGGATTCGCGCCGACGTGGAGGTGCGTGGGAGGCACCCCCAACTCACTGCGCCTGCGCAAACATACTTTGTTGCAGATCGCGAAATCCCTCGGGAAGCCAAGGGTCACATGAGTGCAAAATTGAGCCTCACAGCCCGCGCAAATCGGCTTTCTTTCTTTCTCTCTTGTTTTTTTTTCTTTTTTTTGGCCAGTCCTGGGCCTTGGACTCAGGGCCTGAGCACTGTCCCTGGCTTCTTTTTGCTCAAGGCCAGCACTCTGCCACTTGAGCCACAGCGCCGCTTCTGGCCATTTTCTGTATATGTGGTGCTGGGGAATCGAACCTAGGGCCAAGCACTCTTGCCACTAGGCCATATTCCCAGCCTTGCAAATCAACTTTTGGAGTTTCCTCCCAAAGGGTGTCTGTCCACGCAGGTGGGCGCTCCTGCCCGAGACATAGCCCCACATTCTGAAAGACCCCACCAGTGCCTCACAAACTTGCCATTGACTGTATTGCTGATCCATTCCCACTTCAATTATGGGACATAGCCAGGCCAAGGTGATCACACCCCTCAGTTTCCCAGCTGGTGTTACAGTCATGGAGCTACTGGACTAGGACTGCGCAGCAAATATGCCTGTTCTATGCCTACTCTTGTCCCTCTGAAGCACCAAGGCTACTCCCTGGGGCTGGGGATAAGTGACCCTTCTGGAAAATTTGTTACTATCATGATGGGCTGCTCAAGGAGCTAGAACTCAGGACAGATGAGAAAAAAACGGAGACATGGGAAACTGCAGCTAGGAATTCATACATAAACACTATGTTAATAAATAACTTCATTAAAAGCATACAGAGGAACTGAGAATGTGCCTTACTGGGAGAGTGCTAGCCTAGCATGCATGAAGCCCTGGGTTCAATTCCTCAGTACCATATAAACAGAAAAACCCAGAAATGGTGGTGTAGCTCAAGTAGTACAGGGGTAGCCTTGAGTGGCAAAACCTAACGGAGATTGTGAAGTCCCAATACCAACACTCACTACCAGCACAAAAAAGTCCCTTGCACACTTGAATCTTATTAAGTGATAATATCAGTAACATGTAGGATAAATCACACAAAAGGCACAGCGCTTACAAACAGCCTTGTCAACAAAATTGTCATCACTATCTTCATTTTTCTCTTCCTTTGGACATCACTTTTCTCAGCTCCCAGTTCTTCCCCCTAACCTTTACAGCCATAAGAACTATTTCATTCATTCATTCATTCATTCATTCATTTGCTGGTGCTGGGGCTTGAACTCGGCCTTGGCACTTTCCCTGAGCTTCTCTTGCTCTAAATGAGTGCTCTACCACTAGAACCTCTGTGCCACTTCCAGGTTTTTAAATTACATTTTGGGAGATAAAGAGACGCACAGATTTTCCTGTCTGGGCTAGCTTCGAACTGTGATGTTCAGATCTCATCCTCGTGAATAGCTAGGATTACAAACATGAGCCATTGGTGCCCAGATCTATTTTTTTTGTTTTTATTTATACTTGTCAATTTTGTAGCTTGAACTCAGGGCCTAGGCACTGTCCCTGAGCTCTTGTTCAAGGCTGGTGATCCACCACTTTGAGCCACAGTGATACTTGCATTATTTATTAACTTGGAGTTTCTATTGGCTGTTTTGTAACAGGAAACATTCTAAATATTCGACATTTTTGTTCATCTCAGTGTCCTGGCCAAAAGAGTATATTAACATTAGGATAGACATGATGGAACCATCTGTGAGAGAAGCTGCACCTCAAGAGTATACATGAATTAGGTGACGGCCTGTTCAAGCAGGAAACCAGAAGCTGTAGAGAAGTATTTCGTACTGTGCTTAGTGTTCTCAGGGCTGAAGCACTTTTTGCTTATGGGAACTTGGAACTTGAAGATAGACCAGTTAGTTTGAAGGGAAATAGAGTACAAGGACCCTTGGAGCGAGCAAGCTCGAGGCCTCACAGGAGGTCAGGGGAGGAACCTTGGCGGGAAGGCCTGTTGCCGTGGCAACCCGGGAGGGGCCCCGGAGCCTAGGAGGGTCCTGATTGGGTGGAAGCAACTCCTCCCCGGTGGGCGGGGCTGCGCAGGCGCCCTGGGCATCCCCTAGCACGTGCGAGCAGCGCCGTTTCCCACGGTACTTGCTGCCGCCGCTGACTGCGCACGAAGATGGCGGGTGCGGTGGTGTCAGCCCTCAGCCAGCTGGACCTGACGGAGGACGAGGACGGGGCAGCCATGGCGGACGAAGGCCAGAGCGGCGGCGGCGGCGGCGGGGCTGGCACGGGGGCTTCAGCCAGTCCGAAAGAAGAGAGCGAGCGAGGCCAGCGCGGCGCCCTGGCGCCCGAGGGCCAGGCGGGCGGCGGCAGGCCTGCGTCCGAGGGTGGCCAGCGCGACGACGGTGCCCAGAGCGGCCCGGAAGGCGCGCCAGGCCGCGCTGCGGAGGGCAGCCCCGAACCCAGGCGCCGTGGTGGGGAAGGCGCGGGGGGCGCGGCCGCAGGCCCCACGGCCCAGGCCGAGCCAGGGGCCCCCACAGCCGGGGGAGAGGCCGCCCCCTCCCCCCTAGGGCCGGGAAGCCTCCTGGAGTTGTATCCTTCCCAGATGCCGCCTTGGCACCGTGGTGGGGACAGGAGCCGGGGAGCGAGGTCCAGGGACGGCTTCTGCAGGCGGCCTGAGAGCAGGCTGCCCACACCCTGGGGAAGAAACGGACGGTGGGAGGGGCACCATGGGCCAAGGCCCCACCGGGGCGGGCGTGCCCTGAGGGTGGCCAAGGCCCCACCGGGGCGGGCGTGCCCTGAGGGTGGCCAAGGCCCCACCGGGGCGGGCGTGCCCTGAGGGTGGCCAAGGCCCCACCGGGGCGGGCGTGCCCTGAGGGTGGCCAAGGCCCCACCGGGGCGGGCGTGCCCTGAGGGTGGCCAAGGCCCCACCGGGGCGGGCGTGCACTGAGGGTGGCCAAGGCCCCACCGGGGCGGGCGTGCACTGAGGGTGGCCAAGGCCCCACCGGGGCGGGCGTGCACTGAGGGTGGCCAAGGCCCCACCGGGGCGGGCGTGCACTGAGGGTGGCCAAGGCCCCAGCAGAGAGGGCCTCGTGGCGAGGCAGGGAGTCATCCGTGCCTGGTAGGACTGCAGGTGTGTGGAGGGCTGCAGCTCCGGGCGGGGGCCTGGGGTGCTCAGGGTGGGCGCGGCACGCTCTCCAAGTCAGGCCTCTGGAAGGTGAGGAGGTCTGAGGCAGGAGCAGAGGCAGCCGCGGATGGATGGTGCCTTAACCCTGTCTTCCTCTAGCTCGCTGATGGTGCGGTTTGGATCCCCTCTGCAGGCAGAGATGGCCCACAGGGCCCTGCTCACGTTTGCCCAACGTCAGGAAGTGATGGTGCACAAAGAGCTCACAGTGGCTGGCAGTGTGTTGACTGTGTCAGTTCTAGGAGAAGCTGGAGCGGGTGGCGCTGGGTAGTGGGAGGCCGTCTGCACTCTGTGGGTGCCATGTGGAGGCCCGGCTGGGTTAGGTGTAAGCAGGGTGGGGAGGGGCTGCCCTGCCTCTCCAGAGTTCTCCTCCTCTACCTGATGGTTTTTCTCCCCCTTGCTTTTAGTAAGTGGACGGCTGAAGACCTCGTTCAGTTCCAAATTTCAGTCAACAAGTTCCTGGACCTGTTTCGTGTTGTGATGAGGAACATTCGACGCTTGGAAACTCTGGGTGTGCTAAGACGAAGTGAAGGAAATAGGCCCGAACCTTAAATTTTCTCTGTTAGCCAAGTTGTTGGCAATCGACTCTTTAAATTGGATAATTGCCCTTATTCTTTGGTGTCTAATTTTTGATTCTGTGTGTCCTTGATTCCTCCAATTTAGCTTGGTTCCTGTTGTATTTTTTATTTTTAATTTTTTTATTTAATTAATTTCTTCTCCTTCTCCTTCTTCTTCTTTTGCCAGTTCTGGGGCTTGGACTCAGGGCCTGAGCACTGTCCCTGGCTTCTTTTTGCTCAAGGCTAGCACTCTGCCACTTGAGCCACAGCGCCCCTTCTGGCCGTTTTCTGTATATGTGGTGCTGGGAAATTGAACCCATGGCTCCATGTATAGGAGGCAAGCACTATACCACTAGACCATATTCCCATCTCTGTTTGTCTGTTTCAAAAGGAGTTGATTCTTAAAAATTTGTTCCTGAAATAGAGAAAACTGGGGTATTTTTTAAAAATTGTTTTTTTATTTTTTAAATTTGATTTTGCTCTGGCACTTCTTTTTCCCCCTTACTCTGTCAGAGACAAATCCCTGGTGCTAGTGTGGAGCTTGAATGGTTGAGGGCTTGCCTCATATGCCTAGGAACCCGAATATTATCCCTAACACACACACACACACACACACACACACACACACACACGCTGAGTTGAAGCCCTTACAGTGGCCTGCAGTGTTCAGGGCAATCAGACCTCTTCCCTCTCTGGCCCTCTTCCCTTCACTCTCACCTTTATTTAGCCTGCGAAAGCCTTGTAAGGATCCTTATGCTTTATGAAACCCACCAGGCCTACTCCCTTGGGCCTTTTGCACTGTCTTTTCTGTCTGGAGTTCTCTGTTCCCTAGCTTTGCACTTGACTCACTGAAATGCCACCTTCACCAAGGCTTTCTGGGCCACCCTGTTTAAAGTCACAGCAGCATTACTTAACGAGTGTGGGGGCCAAGATGTAGGTAGGTGTGTCCCCGTGGGAGTTACAGACCACAGTCAGGGAATGTCTGGGTCCTCTAGAAGTGTGCATAGAGTTGAAGACACTGCAGGGCGTGGAACACAGAGGGGCTATGCTATGCTTTCTATCTTCACAGCATCTGTGCCTTCCACGGGAAGTACGGATGCAAAGAGACCACAGCGGAAGCAGAGAACACATCTGGGCAATACAAAAGACAATGGTACTTTACATCTGGGGTGGGGGCCCTGGAGGCAAGGAGAAAGCAGCAGCTTTTACATCTGCCCTGAAGCCAGAGCCACATTTTGCTGATGGGTAGCCGTGGCCTTGGAGTTCAAAGCCGCAGAAAGAGTTTCCTTTTCTCCCCCAATTGAGGTCCAGGTCATCCGGAGCCCCACGGGTCTACCTACCTGTCCCAAAGACAGCCACACACAGACCCCGTTCCCCGCATTTAATTTGGAGAGAACATGAGAGGGATGAAGAGAAACTCATGCAACAAAAGAAGAGGCAGTTGGGGGTCTGAGACAAGGAGACAAGTGGGGGCTAGGTTGCTCAGGGGAGGAAGAAGACACAAAGCAGTAAGTAAGGCACTGCCCCTGTGGCCCCCCCCCCCCCCGGGGCAGGTGCCCAATCGGGCAGCTGAGGCTGAGGGGCTCCAGGCAAGTGCGGAAAAAACTGAGAAGTTTGGCAGTAGGGCTGGAAGCAAGAGCTTCCCAGAGCCCAGAGGCTCGGGTGAGGGCCCAGCACAAGTCTGGTTGTCGTTGTCTGGGGGTTCAGACAGGAGAGGCCTCCGTAGAAACATGGACTCCTCCAGTGTTTGGAGGAGGGCATTGTCTGGCTTGTCACGGCCAGCCTGAGAGCAGCTTTAGATGCGGTGTCCCACCCTAGGTGATGCTGGTACTGGGGCCCCCTTCTTGGGATGGGTGGGGACAGACACAGCAAAGGTGAGGTGCTGGAGAGCTCCTCAAAAGTGGCAATTGTGGGAACCTGTGTGAGCCATGAAATCTGCCTAAGAGAGCTGGAATGCCCTTCTCTGACCCTCAGAAGGCTGACAGCTGCCTGAGAAAGCTCTCGCTCTTAGCATGAGGAAGGCCACCCTAGGCGTAAACTCCTCAGCTTGGGAACTTCCCCACACCTCGGAGCCTCACTGGAGCTCACCAAATTGTGTTTGTTTGCTGCTCACCTTCACCTGCTTTCCAGAAGTCACCCATCCTAGGATTGTTTCCCCCCATTCTGGTGTCGGCAACTTCAAAGAGACCGCTACCCGGTTTTCTGCACCTGTTCCCCTAGTTGATGTTGAATTAAAGCCCTGTTCACGGGACCCTCTGGATCTGTTGCTGACAGTACAAAGCAGGCCCCCTGATACCCAGTAATGGGTTTCATGGTCTGATCTCATGATTGCTTTGCTCCCGGGAGTGGCAGATGAGGAGGGCCGAAGCTGTGGAATGTTGAAGAGTTTGTGATTCAGGAATGCGCGCGCCTGGGCACACTTCACGATTGTCAGAGTAATCAATGGGCTTAGCTCAAAGCAAAAGGACCAGGTATTTTGAGCCTATGGGCATGCTACTGAAAAAGTCAGGGGTATAGGGAAAGGAAAAGGATACGGAAAAATTAGCTTGGTATGTAGAAAAGTACAGCTGCTTGCTGCCTCTGCAAGAGGTGGTGTGTTCACAGCAGTGGAGAGAATCCTTCTATGAGGCTCAAATCCGGTCAAAAGTTCAGTCTTTATGTTATGTAATTATAATGGTGTTGGCGTATCATCAGGCTCCTCAGCCAGTAGGATGTGGGCCTGTGCGGGAGGTTTCCATACAGCAAGAGGATATGGCTAGCTCTGAGTTTAGCGACAAAGAGCACAAGGAGACATCCAAGAGCACTGAGTCTTATGACAAAGAGTGGAAAGATGTAACTAAAATCTCTGAGTCTTGCCACAAAGAGCAAAAAGATGTAACTAAGAGCTCTGGATCTTTGACAAGGAGCTAGAGGATGTGATTGAGAGCCTTGAGTCTTGGGGCAAAAGTCAGGAAGATGTGAACAAAGGCTTACTATCTGGTAACAAGGGGCATGAGGAATGTGAAGCCTAGGAGGGTAATGAAGCGGAGTCTTCTGGCTCCTCCGGGGATGAGATATTTAACTAGACTCAGTCCCCCTGGTGCCCTCCTGTGCGGCCATCTGCCCGGCCTATAGCTCAACAACAAGGGGAATTGGAAGCTCACATTAAAGTACCTTTGGTGGAGCCCATTAAATTACAACCACTTAACCAAGAGGAGGGCAAAAATCTCCGTGAAGGCTGCTTCCATGCTAAATACAAAACACTGTCTTCGGAGGCCCATTGGGAGTTTAAACAGGCCCTAAGCACCCATGAGGCCACCGCCCCTGACCCTATGGGCATTCTCAGGGGATTAGCAGACACTGAGCATCTTAGTCCCTACAACGGGAAAAAATCTTGGCCCAAACCTGCCAAAAACCCAGTCAATAGCTACAAATCCAAATGTGGTGGAATGAGGAAGCCCACGGCCAAGCTTTAAGACAAGCCAGGGCTAATGGACTTGGGTGACAGGGAGTTTGCCTAGATGTGGCTGGACAGGTACTGCACAGAATTCAAGTAATCAGTCCGAAGGGCAGAGCAGGGAAAGAGGTAACAGAGCCAGGATAAACAGCCATCTTTTCTGTAAAATCAGGCACGGAGGCCTGGAACCTCATGTTAATTTCAAAGCCCCGGTAAAGGACAAATCTTTGTGAAGCTGTACTACAAACTGACTTAAGTTTCCTTTGATAATGCTAATTTGGTAACTAGAGGCTTTGCTCCTCATCGAGGCTGCAAATGACAGTTTTATAGATTATAAAATGCTTTAGATGTATATAAAAATGTTCAAAGATTAATCCATATATTAATATGCCTTTCCAAAAAGTTGTCTAAACATATTCTGTTCTTTACCATCTAGGTCTTAATAATCTATAAAAGATGCTGTTTACTGTTGACAAAAACCTTGTTTTGTGTTTTCTCTCCTAGTTTGTTTTATGTTGTTTGTCTAATAATGACCACGTGGTTCTAACATGTCGGGCAAAAATAACATTTGCCATTGGAATTCCAAAACAATTTATGGCTTTTTTCATTTTTAAAACCTAAGAGCACCTTAACAGTTTTGTGCACAAACGTCTGTGCATATGTGTGTGTATGTGTGTAAACATGTTCAAGATTATCTGATATTTTGATGCTTAAAACCTGTTATCATAAAAAGGGGTAATATTCTCAATCAAACTGAAGTGTTTCTATTTCAAAAGGTAATGTTCTTGGTACTGATACTTTCTAAAATTATTTACTTTTTGATTACAATTGTAATCATTACATTATCTGTGCTGCTTGAGACCAGTAGCTAAGTGAGAAATGTAAACCTTGTGTTGAAGGGGTTAATTATCAAGTATGCTACTTGATAAAAGGAAAAATCTTTCTCAATAAAACTAGTCAGCCATTCTGTACTCAGCACCACTCCTAGCCAGTCATGATGTGAGACAATACCTTTAATAATGAGGAAAATATTTTAAATTATAATAATCTAGTAAACTTCTCTGCCCCCAATAGCCCAACTGTATGTTAGTGGATACAGTTAATCTCCTTTGAGGAAGTACTAAGATCATGTAACTCCACAAGCCAAAGGAAAAAAGCCAGCAGTTTTTAAGTTCAGGCTGTAAACAGGGCTTGTCAAATTTGGGCACAGACAAGTTTAGCTAAGAGTCAATACAAACAGAAATTAAGGGAAAACAAGTTTAAAATACATAAATATATTTACATATAATATATTTATATATATGAAAGAAAGTACCAAAAACTTCGGGAAAGAACTTAAAGAAACAAAAGAATGATTTCCTCTAAGTAACAAAGGATATGTAAAGTAAAAGTTGTCTTAGAATATTTATTCCAACATGGAAAGAAGCAAGGAAGACAAACCCCAAAAGGTTCAAGTATGTAGCAGATAGTATTTCTATTAGTAAAGTTGGTATATAATTCAGTTAACTATGATTTAAATAAGGTCAAGATGTAGTGCAAAAACTGAGTCATAGCCATCCTCTCACCTGGCCAGGTATTGGGGGCTGTTTTCACAGACATCCTGGAGCCTGGTCAGGAAGGACATGGGGTACTGTCTACCCAGCTACAAGGCCTAGAGATGAGACAAGCCATCCTTTGAATTGCAGATGCCTGGCTCAGTGGGTAGAGCCAGGGGGGCTCTGCTTTGGGATGTAGATACATTTTGTTATTTAGCCGCAGGGGAGCCCTGCTCCCAAAGCTACGTTTATGTGATGTCTTGTTGAAGCTTGGTCTCCCACCAACAAGTGACTTTTGTCTTTAAAATCTTGGTGCAAGGCTGTGTGGTGCAGCAGGTTTCTGTATTTGGCCCAACTACAGACCGCTAGCATCCCAATGGACTCCAAAATTCAAGCTTTCAATATGTGGCTTCTATTTTCTCATAACTGGTTGTATATCTGATTTCTTTATATCCACCTATAAAAATAATTGTCATACACTATTAAGTTTGTCAAGGTTTCAATAACATAAAACTAAACAGTAACTAAGCCAAAGTTCACTTAAGTATTATTTATGTTAAGGTCCTTCAGTAAACATCTGTTAACTAAAATTCTAATTTTTACTTTAAAACTAATTTGTTAAGTCCTTTACCGAATAGCTCCCAAAGGGCTGGGAGCAGCCAGGGAGCAGCAGATTCGCAGCCTCTCTAAAACCATAGCAGGGGCTTAATAGGTGCCTAATATGTCTTCTCTGTATATTTAATATATGGTTAATATGTCTATTCTCCCAGCATATAAGTTGCCTTAAATACAGAACTTCTGTGACAATTGTAGTCAGGCTCAAGAGGAGCTACAACTGCTAAAACAACACTCAAAATATCCAGTTTAAAAAAGGTAAGGTCTTTTTACTTCTAAAATATACACATTGGATTCTGCCAAAAAAGAAAAAATGTTAAACGCTTTCCTATCTCAAAAACACCTCCTAATTTTACTGACAGGAGCAAAAAGAAGAAGGCATATTATTTGATTCATGTAGTAAGGAAAGTTGCATATAGGAGAGAGAGAGAGGGAGTGGGATAGAGATATATTAAGATTAATTTTCATAATCCAGTAGATACCATGTTTAGAAGATAAAACTGATTTGCAGGGTCCAGTTGACTGGAGTTTTAAGGCAGAGGACCTGAGGGGTTGAGGATGCTAGATATTACTATTTGGTCCCACTGGAGTATTCTTTTTTTTTTTTTTTTTGCAGGCACATGTGAAACATTTATGAAAATGCTCGGTATCTTGACAATTGGTCATTTATTTCTAACTTTAAAAATACACATGCATCTTACAGCAAACTATAATGCTATTTAATATACTTTCTAGTACCTTCTGTTACTTGTAAAGATATGCTCATCAGTAACCTGAATATAGGTAATTTGAGAAGTTATAGTGAAAAGGATACTTTTTCCACATTATTGAAAATATGACGCCAGTGACTACTTACATAAAATCGGTAAACTCCTTCATTAAGGAGCTTCTCATTTTGTTTCTTTTCTTCTGTTGACTCCTTGGGCTTGAGCTCATGGTCAGTGTGTTGGGCCTGAGCTTCTTTGCTCAAGGGTAGCACTCTACCCCTTGAGCCATCGTTTGCACAGCTGACTTTGGGGCAGTCAGTAAGAGTCTCATAGACTTCGTGCCTGGGCTGGCTTCAAAAAATAATCTGTTCTCAGCCTCCTGACAAGCTGAGATTACATATCTGAGACACTCAGGCCAGGCACTTTTCACGTGAATGATATATGTTTCCATATATTTTATGTAAGTTATCTCAGGGATATCATGATGATTTGACTTAGAGGAGCTCCCACCATTACTCTGCCCAAAGGAGATGGTTAAGGACAAACATCAGGAGTATTCTGAGGGCCTGACCAACAGACATGGTAACACCCATGTACTGAGGAGGACCGAGGAGCCCCAAATGCCTTAGACTGTATACCCAGGCACTCACCTTTGACATAGTCGTGGCATTCCTAGATACTTGGGAAGGAGAGAAAACCCTGTGCTATGTTTCTCAGCATATTTGGGGATTTCTGCTAATGTGAAGAATTTGGAAATTATCTCAGTGGAAAGGATATTGAAGGAAGGGATGGCCCAAAGTATGGGCTGAATATCTTCCCAACTATCAAGGGGTTCAGATCCAATGTTCTGGGTTAAACTTCATGATAAAAACTAGCACAAAATAAATGTCAGATCTTCTCAAACTAGTCTCTCAGTTATTTGAAATCTGTATTCCTAATTCTATCTGCAAATTGGGTTCTGTCTGGTTGACCTTTAGTTTGGATTGGATGTCGTCCAAATCTACATGTGATGATTCCTCTTATTAATTTTATGCAATCTCACTGTTGTACATATATATTTGTACATATCTATATATTGTTTAAAGATACTTTGACATC
This sequence comes from Perognathus longimembris pacificus, assembly GCF_023159225.1. Classification (NCBI taxonomy): domain Eukaryota; kingdom Metazoa; phylum Chordata; class Mammalia; order Rodentia; family Heteromyidae; genus Perognathus; species Perognathus longimembris. Next base: position 699,417 of record NC_063188.1, on the reverse strand, counting down.
CAATAAATCAGAAATGACGCCACTTTCTTTTTAAGATCAAGCTTCCTCAGTGAATCTTAATGTTGAAAAATACATCGTTATTCACTCAGAGATTTTCATCACTCACAACACTAAACGTCATATACAATATAGAACATTACGTATACCACAAACTTGGCTGTAAAATAAAAAAGCTGTCAATTATAAAAGTTCATCATTCATTTAGATGGAATACTTAGTGTTTTTAGAACTTGTTACTTCTGGTTTTTTTGCATGCCATACCTGGTGCTTAGATGAGTATTTGTTCACAAACTAAAGACAAACGAGGTATGTCAAGTGGCATGCTCTCCTATTACTTACAAATACATTGTGTCCCAGTGCTGGTCACTCATGCCTGTAATCCTAGCAACTCAGGAGGCTGATTATCTAAGGATCAAAATTGAAAGCCAGCCAGGTCAGGTAAGTTATCCAGTCAACTTAGAAAGCCAGAATTGGGGCTGTGGCTCAAAGTGGTAGAGTGCTAGCCTAGAAAAAAAAAGAGCTAAAGGATAGTTGACAGCCCTCACACCAAGTTCAAGCCTGAAGACCAACAAAGAACCAAAACACACACGCAAAAACATCATAGATTGAAAGATTTCTCCATTAAGTATGGATTAGGAGTTTCCTTCCTGCTAAGGCCCTTAACATTGTAACTACAGACGCCTACATTTGCTAGAATCCAAGCAGATTACACACATACATCTATAAATGTGTTTGTGCATAGGGACTGACTAGCCAAACTGAGTTTGGGTCTCTAGGTGGTTTTTCTTGTGCTAGTTCACCATATTTAAATTTACACTAAGGGTTGAGTCATAGTCATAGTTCTTATGTGCATACTATACAAGCAAGATATAATACCCCACACAGCTCTATTCTTTGCTTTTTGTATTCCCACATGACATTGAAGGGCTGACTATAGACAGAAGGATTTCTCACTTGAAAAATGTTCTTGTGGATTCTCATCAGTGTGCATCGTTTAATACTCTATAAGAGGAGTAGATCAGTTCACAGCTTTCCCACGAGTGACACTCATGGTTTCTCTCCGCTGTTTGTTCTTTGAGGGAGCCAACCCTCCATGATGACGGAAGGCTTCACCAGAGCTGCGATGTTCATAGTCTTTCTCGCCCGCGGATAGTCAGGCCTAAAGCCTCTCTCAAAGATGGTTTCTATCAGTGGTTTCTGTCTAATATACGTCCTCTGGTGTTGTCTTAGATGAATTGATTGACTGAAGACTTTCCCACACAGATGAGATTCCTGAGTTCTCCCCCCGGGAGGATTGCTCTTCCTTTCTAATGTTACAGGGTGTACCACAACCTTGCACACACAGGTTGCATTGGTGTGATTGCTGTCATTGCTATTCCTGGCAAGGTTTAAATGAGATACTGAATGATTTCACTTACTGATGACACGCATCATTTTTTTCTCTAGTGTGTACTTTCATGTGGTGAAAAAGGCTGGAGGCCAAACAGAAAACTTTCCCACAGAAGTGACACTCATAGGGCTTCTCTCCAGTGTGTATTCTCTCATGTACGGTACGGTTACATGATGTAGTGAAGGCTTTCCCACAGGTGCATCATTCATAGGGTTTCTCTCCAGTGTGTGTTCTCTCATGTGTGGCACGGTGACATGGCTTAGTGAAGGCTTTCCCACAGGTACGACACTCATAGGGCTTCTCTCCAGTGTGTGTTCTCTCATGTGTGGCACGATTATGTGGCACAGTGAAGGCTTTCTTACAGAAGTGACACTCATAGGGCTTCTCTCCAGTGTGTATTCTCTCATGTGCAGCACGAGAAGATGGCACAGTGAAGGCTTTCCCACAGGTGCGACATTCATAGGGTGTTTCTCCAGTGTGTATTCTCTCATGTGTGGCACGGTGACATGGCTTAGTGAAGCCTTTCCCACAGGTACGACACTCATAGGGCTTCTCTCCAGTGTGTATTCTCTCATGTGCAGCAGGAGAAGATGGCATAGTGAATGCTTTCCCACAGGTGCGACATTCATAGGGTTTCTCTCCTGTGTGCACTATGCTATGGCTTTTAAGGTCACTTGTCTTTTTGAAGGCTTTTCCACAGATGTGACATTCATGCCCTTTCTGTTCAGTGTGTGTTCTGTGATGTCTCTTAAGGTCACTTGGCCTTTGGGAGGCTTCCCCACTGGAAGGACATGCATGTGCTTTCTCTCCGGAATGTGCTCCTTCCTGATTTCCAGAATGAGACAGCCGAGTGACCACTTCCCACACACAGAGGGGACCTTCATCTGCCCCTCATCCAGTGGGCATGTCCTCCTGCTGCCAGAAGAGACTTGTCTGAATGGAGGGGGCAGTACACAGGTGGCTGTCATCAACTTCCTGTCTAGTGTCTCCTCCATCCTGTCAACTAAGCTCCCTGGGTTGATCGAGTACATGCCCCAGGTCACTATCCTCACACGCTTTGTCTCCATCGTGTGCAGTCGTATGGTGACTGAACTTTGAAGGAACAAAGGCTGTCCTACACAAACTACAAACATGTGATTTCCCTCCAGTGTGAGTTACATTGTGTTTACAGCATTCATTGCTCTCAACAAAGACTTTAGCACATAGACTACAACAAAGACTCAACAAAGACTTTAGCACAGTCACGCTCTGTTTTCCTTGAGAGACTTACTGCAATGTCCAATGTCTAACGAATTCTTCATAATGCGATTGCCATTTAGATGATCAATTTCTTTGTATTCCAGGTGCTCAGGAGTAAGTGAATATTCATGGTGCTTCTCTCCCAGGTGTAGGCTAACACAGGAGATGTCTTCTGCATCCTTTGGCAAACTCTGTGTCAATGAAGAGCTGTGAGTCTTTGTTTCTGTGGAGTCATTCCTGTCAAGTGAGTCTTGCAGATAAAGACATTTCACTGACGGGGTCACGTGGACCTTACCGCTGACTTGCTGTATGTAAAGACGGCCAGCTTTGCCATGTGGAATAGAAATGCCGATGGACTCCAGCAGACAGGCAACCTCTGACATCACATCTCTCCACAGCTTCCTCTGTGCTGCATTCATCAGGTCCCACTCTTTGGGGGTGAAGTTCACAGTTACATCGTCAATGTTCAGAGGTTCCGGGGACGCCATCATCCCAAGACAGTGTTCCTCTAGACTTTCACTCCCAGGCAGTCCCAGCGCTATGCTGAAAGAAGCATGGAGGGAGAAAGAAGCCAGCGGCCGCCTCTAGCCCAGGATTTCCAGCTCCGGCACTGGAGTATTCTGTAGACCACAGATGAACACAAGCATGAGAGGCCAGGGAAACAAGGTCACATGTCTATTGTATATGTCGAGACCAGCCTGGACAGTCATCTACCTATTTATATTTGGGTGTTTTTGTTTCTGATAAGAAATTTATCTAGGCCTGGCGAATATGGCCTAGTGGCAAGAGTGCTTGCCTGGTATACACAAAGCTCTGGGTTCAATTCCCCAGCACCACATATATAGAAAAAGCCAGAAGTGGCACTGTGGCTCAAGTAGCAGAGTGCTAGCCTTGAGCAAAAAGAAGCCAGGGACAGTGCTCAGGCCCTGAGTTCAAGCCCCAAGACTGGCCAAAAAAAAATAAATAAATTTATCTAGCAGTGACAAAGATGTGATGAAATCATCATTTTGTGAAGCGAAATTTGTACTGTAGATCTACAGCCTTAAATACATAGGAAATCAAAGTAATTCTATACTGTGGGATCCATATTATGTAAATAATTACTCAGGTATAAACACATTTACAGTAATCCCTATGAAGTATCACCCAAGATAAAAGGGATGAGAGATTTAACTGAGCACAAATTAAATGCTGAGCCATTATCTTGTATGTTTTTTGTTTAGGAGAGAAGTCCTCCCTGCATAGCTGGGGCTGGCCTGGAGCTCATAATTGTCCTGCCACAGCCTCCTGAAGACTAGGATTTTGCCTGTTGTACTATGCTTAACTGTACAATATAGATTTTTTAACTTGTATCCAATAACATGATTTTGGAGATGTTGTTTTGTAAAAATGAAATGGTATTATTATCTAGAGTGTGTTATAATTTAGTATTTGGTAACCACATATTTTACTTAGTAATCATTAACTACTCTGATATTTCTATTATTATTAAGGTTTTTTTTTTCCAGTCTTGGGGCTTAAACTTTGGGCCTGGGCACTGTCCCTGTCCTTCTTTTGCTCAAGGCTAGAGCTCTACAACTTGAGCCAAAGCACCATTTCCAGCCTTTTCTGTGTATGTGGTACTGAGGAATTGAATCCAGGGCTTCATGAATGCATGTGAAGCACTCTACCACTAAGCCACATTCCCAGCCCTCAATTATTGTTTTTTACAAGTAACAAAACTATTTGATTTTGAGTTGTGATTCCAATTTATCAACCTTCTCTACACATTAAGTTTGCAAACAGAAACTCATAAATAACATATTGAACTTTTACTTTTGGAGATTTTTTTTTTTTTTTTTTTTTGGCCAGTCCTGGGCCTTGGACTCAGGGCCTGAGCACTGTCCCTGGCTTCTTCCTGCTCAAGGCTAGCACTCCGCCACTTAAGCCACAGCGCCGCTTCTGGCCGTTTTCTGTATATGTGGTGCTGGGGAATCGAACCTAGGGCCTCGTGTATCCGAGGCAGGCACTCTTGCCACTAGGCTATATCCCCAGCCCCACTTTTGGAGATTTTTAAGATAGGTCAAGCTCATACGTTACATAGAAAGGTTTCAGGGAAAAGTTAATATATGTAAATCTTTTATGTTTATATTATTGCTATACATTGCATCTATGAATACAATTTTAAAAGTAACAAACTATTTGAAAATGTTGATTATAGTTAATACTGAACAGCAGCACTCAGTTGGTTTTCCATTTTGGTTCCATTGTCTTAAATTGTTTCCATTTACCTGTTCCCACAGTGTAACCTTTGGGGAAAGGCAAAGAAATGGGCATGAGCCATACCCAAAAAGAAACTCAGACAGAAAATAGTTGCTGTTTTATTTTTAGTGTTAACATTTACAAACCTGAGGGCCACTCCAGAGCAATAATTAGTGACCCCTAAATAAAGTAGTGAGTAATGTTCTAGGAAGGATGTACTGTCTAGAGCAGCAGGACACTCCATGTGACTTCATCCCCTTTTTTCCTGAGGAGGCTTTTGCAGAGCCAGGGCTGCAGGGAACTGCACAGCTTCCATCAGTATAGAAAGCTGGAAGATCACAGAAGCAATGGAAATATAGAGGTGTTCATAGTTTTCAGCAAGTAATTGTCTAGAAGTGAGGGAAAAGGAAATATTATACTAGAGCTAATTCCTTACCAATGTGCCCCCTGCCCAATAGAACCCATAGGCGTAGTCTTTCCCTGGCGTGGATAGAGCGTCCCCGTCAGGAACTTACAGGTGTAGAGCACCATGGTCTCTGAGACTAATCCTGGAAGTTTGCCCATGTCCGATAGAGCGCCCGCTCAGGTGGAGGAACCGCCCCGCCATGTACTACTAGCTCCGTGCCTTGTAGAACTTACATAGTCAGATATTGGCCAAGCACCCCGACTTCTATGTGAACTGCCCTTCTCAGTAGATGGGCATTTTGGATCAGAGTCCTGTGGGCATACTCTGCATCCGCGACGGATAGAAAAGGCACGGTTAGGTAACTGAAGGAATGAGTTGAGGTAATTTTACAGCACAAGCTTTCCTCAGAGGCCGCACCTTGTTGTCAGCTCAAGATACCCCCCTCCCCAGTCTCTTGGTCATTCCTCCAAGCCCGTCGGTTCCCTAACTGCATATCCCCAGTACATCTTTCTGCTGGCACTTGCAATGTCTCCCTCGTCATTCCACACCCTGCCCACCCCTCCGGGGTCACCGCCCAGATCCTGTCAGGATCTTTGTAAAGGATACTACAGCAGCATTTGCTGTCCCTGGTCGTCTTCTGCTGCCGCGGAGGCCTGCTCATCTCCACCTAACTCATTCTGCTGAGCTTCCCCGGCAGCAGTACTTTCTGTTCCTTCTCCTTCCGAGCCACAGGGAACTGCTGGGCCTGCAGAACCACTAGCGTGGCCATCTTCGTGGCCTCGACCAACTGCTTCACCCTGAGGATCAGGGCTCCTGACACCACCCTCACTGTCTTGGCAGCGCTCCACATTACTAGTATAGTTGTGATCGTTTGGCCTCTGCATGGCTGCCGACTTTTCCCCTCAGAGCTCTCCTGGGAAAGGACACGAAGGTGACCACTCCACTGAAGCTTCGCCGGGGAAAATGGCTACCGGACTGAATGCTCCGGGAGGGCTCTGCGGCGCCTGCGCACTCTCCAGCGCTGATGCCAAACCGGTAGTGGCGTCATAGCTTGTTGCCCGGCTGCTTGCCCGTGGGTTCCCAGAAAACCCACTGGAACCAGGGAAAAAGTCACCCATCTTGACAGGCCCCACCCTAGTCACCAAGATAGTCGAATGACTAGCCAGTCCACCTATATACATAAGCTTCTAGAGTGGCTTTGGGGACATTGTTTACTTTTTGGCCTTTATGGATTTTGACACTGTGCAGACGCAAGTGAACAACCGAACATATCATCAGCCTGCCTTAAATTGCCCTTACCTTGAAATTGAGCCCAGAGTGCTCATTATTATCTCTCCTCCAGCCTTGACGGGGTTGGGGGAATCCTGCTGAATATATATGCACACTACAGAGTGAACTAACACTAGGACAGGGACATAGCCTCAGTACAGCGACAACGGAGAACCACGCACAGCCTGACCAGGAACCGGACTTAATGCACAACACTTGGCTAGCTGGGACTGACAAAAAAAAAAAGACCAAACACGTCACGAATGATTTCAGGTAGGATGTCCATACTTGGCAAAACCATGGAAGGTTGAAAGTGGGAAATGTGTGCAGAAAAAAAGCTGTTATAACGGTGCGAAAGACTTGCTATCCTTTGTATAAAGAAGTTTAATACACTTTAAACCAGTTTCCCTATGCTCATAAACCAATGAAGGCTGCTGTAATTGACCATACAGTAGAGCTTCTTGTACTATTCCTTCCAAGAGTGTCTCTCAAATTTGTTATGCTACCACCATTCTCCCCTAGAGCCATATGGAGGATCACAAATGGTAAGCAAAATGGAAAGAGGTCTCCCTGGGATCAAATAAGTGGAGATTTGTACCATTTTCTCCTTTTCTTAACTTCTATGAAAATATATTCTATTTAACATCTTTCGTTTGTATATCCCTCTGTGTGTGTGTGTGTGTGTGTTTGTCTGTATGTCTGTGTGTTTAGGTATATGTGTTTGTGTGCATGTGTGCATTCCACTTCTGGGGCTTGAATCCAGAGCTCCAGCACTTCCCTAAACTTTTTTTTTAGTTCCACACTTCAATTCAGGGCCTGGGCACTATCTCTGGGCTTTTTTTTTTGCTGAAGGATACCACTCAACCACTTGACACAGCTCCACTTCCAGCTTTTCGGTGGTTAATTGCACATAAGAATTTCATGGACTTTCCTACCATTGAAGGGTAATCTTCAGATCTCAGCCTCCTGAATAGCTAGGATTACAGGCATAAGCCAACAGTGCTTGTCTACAAGTAGGATGGTCTTCCTAATGTATTTCTCAGTTTTTTCATTATTGGTATATAGAAAAGTGACTGATTTTGTATGTTAATTTCATATCCTATATTTTGCCAAAAGTGTTTATCAGACCTAGGACTTGAAAAAAATACCTTATTTATTCATTTATATATTTATTTTTGCCAGTTCTGGGGCTTGAACTCAGGGCCTGAGCACTGTCCTTGGCTTCTTTTTGCTCAAGGCTAGCACTCTACCACTTGAGCCACAGCGCCACTTCTGGCTTTTTCTGTCTATGTGGTGCTGAGGAATTGAACCCATGGCTTCATGTATGCAAGGCAAGCACTCTACCACTAAGCCACATTCACAGTCCCTCCTTCTGGTTTTAAAAACAAGCTTTTAAACCTCAGACTCAAATTCAAGTTTTCTCACATTAGGTCTGGCCACATGCCAAATCAGGAGACATGGTTAAGGACAGAGAAAGGTTTATTACATGGCAGCCATGAGACGACAGAATTTCTGTATATTTCCAGCTATCTTTGGGCATAAGAGCATTGCCCTTAGGTTAAATAGGGAGAATCAGATGCAGGGGGTGAAAAAGGTATCCATTCTTAAAAATACTCCTGAAGTCGGGCATTGGTGGCTCACACCTGTAATCCTAGCTATTCAGGAGGCTGAAATCTGAGGATTTTGGTTTGAAGCTATCCGGGGCAGGAAATTCCATCAGACTCTCATGTCCAATTCATTACCAAAAACCGGAAGTAAAGCTGTGCTTCAAATGATAGAGCAACAGTCTCGAGTGAAGAAAGCACCTTAAATACTGATTTTGAGCCTTAGTATTTGAACAAAACCAAGCAAACAAACCGTCCCAAGTCACAGAGATGGCCTAGTTGATCACTTGCTCAGTCTGGAGGCTTGGCATGTCCTCTGTAGCTTTTGGCTCTTCTCTTCAAGATGATAAAGAAAAGGAATTGCCTGTCAGAGGAATAGTTTCTCTTTTGCCATGACAGGCTCCTCACTGAATCTTATCTTTCCTGGTGTTCGAGGTAATTGTAATGTGATTACAGCAGGAAATGGCTAAGATTAAATAGTATAAATGCAAAGGTGGCAGGAAGCCGAATGTCCAGCTTTTAGCTAATTTGTGGTCCCAACAAAAAGCACGTTTTTTTGTTGAGTGTGGGACTTGAAATCCGGGCCTGGGCACTGTCCCTGAACATTTTTTTGTTGGTCCTGGAACTGGAACTTGAGGCCTGGACACTGTCCATGAGTTTGTTTACTCAAGGGTAGTACTCTATCACTTTGAGCCACAGGGCCACTCTTGGGATTTTGGTAGTTAATTGGAGCTAAGAGTCCCATGGACTTTCCTGCTCAGACTGGCTGTGAACTCTGATCCTCAGATCTCAGCCTCTTGAGTAGCTAGAATTACAGGTGTGACCACCCAGTACCTAGTTCAAAAGCACCTTTTAAGTTGCCTCTTACAATAACCAAAATATGGTGAGTCCTGGAGATACTTCCAGCCACTCTCAAAGACCACTCCTGGTCCTTGTCTGTCACTGTCCTCTGGGAGTGCTCAGGTTGGTCCCTGAGGCTAGAGGTGGGCCTTCCTCCATCATCCACCCATGATGACATGCCATCATTGGTGGCAGGCCACTGTGCTATAGCTGATTGTGTGCCTGAGTGTAGGTGGGTAGTACATGGGGATAGGCCCATCGTAGGGTCCTGTGCAGTACAAGTACGGAGGGAGGAGTTAACTGTTGAGCCTGTGTCTTGTGTTGGCAGGGCATTGTGCTACATTTCATCCCTCCTTTACTCTGTGTAGAACAAAGTATTGCTACCCTGTGTGGGGCTAGCCAGGGGCCTTCATCTGAGAGCTATACAGTGTCTATTGGCCTGCTGATTGCTGGTCTACTTCTGTGTGTGCAAGTAGATCAAGCTGACAGGAAAGGCAGTCAACAGGTAGAATGGGGGCAATATTTCTTGGGAGATATGTGTCTCTCGGAGTGTCACTGGAGCAACAGGAATTGACTGGGTCCAGGTTGGGGCATGAGGAACAGCATGTCCTGAAATATATGAGATGACAAGGCTGTTATCTAGAGACACAGAATAAGTTGCTGAATGTAAAAGAAAAGCATACTTCTAAAGTAAATCGCACCAGGTGCTAGAGGCTCATGCCTGCAATCTTATCTGTGCAGGAGGCTGAGGTCTGAGTCTGAGATCTAAGCCAGCCTGGGCAGAAAAGTCTGTGGGACTATTATCTCCAGTTAACCAGCAAAGGCTGGAAGTGGAGGTGTGGCTCAAGTAGTAGAGCCGAAAAAGCTAAGGGAGATCATGAGGCCCTGTCTTCAAGAAAAAAAAAAGCAAATCCCTTAGAGAATTGAATTCTGTATTGTTTTTGAAATGGTAGGATTGGTATTGGGTGAAATAAATGGCTTAAAGGAAAGGCACCACTCTTACAAATAGCCTTATCTACAATTGTTGTGCCAAGTCGCGAAACCACCACCAAGAAGGCCACCGAGACTCAGACGTTCCGAAATGCAAAAGCAAGGCAAGGCTTTATTTAAGCGAGCTGCAACTCGGGCCTCGTCCTACCCACCGACACAGCGGAGGTTAGGAGGGAGCCTCGAGCTGCGATTACACAGAGCTTATAAAGGCAAAGAACAAGGTTACAACAATCAGGTGTTCAAGCAAGCAAGATTAGGACACAGGTACAAATCTGATTGGCTCAGGGTTCGAGGCATTCTAGGAGTGGTCAGAGTTAAGCATTCCCAGCGGTTAGAGTTCTAGACTGACTGGGCCCTAATGGGCTTGTCCTGGGTCTGCTCACAGGGCCTGCTTATCTCAGGTTCGTGTGATAAAGTGGGGTTCGCGTGGTAAAATGGGGTTCACATGGTAAAATGGGGCCTGGCACTTCACAATATCCTCATATTCCTATTAGTGTATTTAGGTTTCTCATCCTTTTCACATTATGTTTGCTTAAACCCTTTTATCATAACATTTGAAGGTTGAAAAGCTCCATTGTTTAATTACATAGAGATTCTGTTGGCCCATATTTGCAACAGTATCCATTCTAGATTTGTCCACTGCTATGATGTGTTCTTTTCCCAGATTTCTGTGCAGCATCTCCAAGGTGAGGGCAGGGTATAGTGTTCTGCAGTACACTGTGGTGCTCAGAACAAAGGAAAGGGCTGCAAGACACTTGAGAGAATTGGAACATCTTGGATGTTTTGTTTTATGTTACAGGGCAAGTAAGCTGTGTGAGAGTCATCACACCTCTGCTTCTTCAGGGTGTTTGGAGAACATCTTTTCTCAGGTGAGGCCCCTTGTATCTTCAGCTCTGAAGTACCACAATTCTGTGGTCTTATCAGGGGGTCTGAGGGAGTGCCCCTGAGGGTGTTCCCAGTAGAGAGCATAGCAGCTGCGATGTGCCCCGTCTCTCCCCATGGGCCTGTTGCATGTCCCGTCTCCATGGGCCTGGAGTCTGGAAGCTTCCAGCGTCCTGAGGTGGTGGGAAGTGCCAGCCTGGGCCTAGGCTGCCACCCCTCCCCCACCATATGCAGCTAGCTATACAGCCTCAGGTCCCCAGTGACCCAACACCACAGTGACAAATAATGATGTTCTCAGGACGCCAGCCCAGGCCCCAGGGCAGGCCCGAGTGCTCCTAGAGACAGGGACTGGAGGCAGCTCCCTGCGTCACAGGCCGAGTCCTAGGGGCTGGACCACATGTGGGGGACCCGAGGGATGGATTGGCCTACCCATGGTCGGAGGCAACCCGCTCCGTCCCAGAACTGGAGGACAGCGGGTGCGTCACTAGGGAGGTCCCGGGTTCGAGTGTTGTGCGGGCACTGATGGAGTCTCCCGTGCCTAGGAGCCGTGATACAGCGCAAAGGCTTGGCGGACGTGCCTCAGAGGGCAGTGGCCCGTGGGGAGAGTGCGGGGTGCAGGCAAGGCCTGTGCATGCAGACTCTGTAGCTCGAGAGACGTCCCTGCAATAGGGCTGGGCTTCCTCAAGACTCAGGCGCCCTCTCCCCCTCCCCCGCGAGGGCGCTGGGACCTCACGAATGGGCCAATTTGGAGGAGCCTGCAGAGCCAGCAAGCTCGAGGCCGCACAGGAGGTCAGGGGAGGAACCTTGGCGGGAAGGCCTGTTGCCGTGGCAACCCGGGAGGGGCCCCGGAGCCTAGGAGGGTCCTGATTGGGTGGAAGCAACTCCTCCCCGGTGGGCGGGGCTGCGCAGGCGCCCTGGGCATCCCCTAGCACGTGCGAGCAGCGCCGTTTCCCACGGTACTTGCTGCCGCCGCTGACTGCGCACGAAGATGGCGGGTGCGGTGGTGTCAGCCCTCAGCCAGCTGGACCTGACGGAGGACGAGGACGGGGCAGCCATGGCGGACGAAGGCCAGAGCGGCGGCGGCGGCGGCGGGGCTGGCACGGGGGCTTCAGCCAGTCCGAAAGAAGAGAGCGAGCGAGGCCAGCGCGGCGCCCTGGCGCCCGAGGGCCAGGCGGGCGGCGGCAGGCCTGCGTCCGAGGGTGGCCAGCGCGACGACGGTGCCCAGAGCGGCCCGGAAGGCGCGCCAGGCCGCGCTGCGGAGGGCAGCCCCGAACCCAGGCGCCGTGGTGGGGAAGGCGCGGGGGGCGCGGCCGCAGGCCCCACGGCCCAGGCCGAGCCAGGGGCCCCCACAGCCGGGGGAGAGGCCGCCCCCTCCCCCCTAGGGCCGGGAAGCCTCCTGGAGTTGTATCCTTCCCAGATGCCGCCTTGGCACCGTGGTGGGGACAGGAGCCGGGGAGCGAGGTCCAGGGACGGCTTCTGCAGGCGGCCTGAGAGCAGGCTGCCCACACCCTGGGGAAGAAACGGACGGTGGGAGGGGCACCATGGGCCAAGGCCCCACCGGGGCGGGCGTGCCCTGAGGGTGGCCAAGGCCCCACCGGGGCGGGCGTGCACTGAGGGTGGCCAAGGCCCCACCGGGGCGGGCGTGCACTGAGGGTGGCCAAGGCCCCACCGGGGCGGGCGTGCACTGAGGGTGGCCAAGGCCCCACCGGGGCGGGCGTGCACTGAGGGTGGCCAAGGCCCCACCGGGGCGGGCGTGCACTGAGGGTGGCCAAGGCCCCACCGGGGCGGGCGTGCACTGAGGGTGGCCAAGGCCCCACCGGGGCGGGCGTGCACTGAGGGTGGCCAAGGCCCCACCGGGGCGGGCGTGCACTGAGGGTGGCCAAGGCCCCACCGGGGCGTGCGTGCCCTGAGGGTGGCCAAGGCCCCACCGGGGCGGGCGTGCACTGAGGGTGGCCAAGGCCCCACCGGGGCGGGCGTGCACTGAGGGTGGCCAAGGCCCCACCGGGGCGGGCGTGCCCTGAGGGTGGCCAAGGCCCCACCGGGGCGGGCGTGCACTGAGGGTGGCCAAGGCCCCACCGGGGCGGGCGTGCACTGAGGGTGGCCAAGGCCCCAGCAGAGAGGGCCTCGTGGCGAGGCAGGGAGTCATCCGTGCCTGGTAGGACTGCAGGTGTGTGGAGGGCTGCAGCTCCGGGCGGGGGCCTGGGGTGCTCAGGGTGGGCGCGGCACGCTCTCCAAGTCAGGCCTCTGGAAGGTGAGGAGGTCTGAGGCAGGAGCAGAGGCAGCCGCGGATGGATGGTGCCTTAACCCTGTCTTCCTCTAGCTCGCTGATGGTGCGGTTTGGATCCCCTCTGCAGGCAGAGATGGCCCACAGGGCCCTGCTCACGTTTGCCCAACGTCAGGAAGTGATGGTGCACAAAGAGCTCACAGTGGCTGGCAGTGTGTTGACTGTGTCAGTTCTAGGAGAAGCTGGAGCGGGTGGCGCTGGGTAGTGGGAGGCCGTCTGCACTCTGTGGGTGCCATGTGGAGGCCCGGCTGGGTTAGGTGTAAGCAGGGTGGGGAGGGGCTGCCCTGCCTCTCCAGAGTTCTCCTCCTCTACCTGATGGTTTTTCTCCCCCTTGCTTTTAGTAAGTGGACGGCTGAAGACCTCGTTCAGTTCCACATTTCAGTCAACAAGTTCCTGGACCTGTTTTGTGTTGTGATGAGGAACATTCGACGCTTGGAAACTCTGGGTGTGCTGAGACGAAGTGAAGGAAATAGGCCCGAACCTTAAATTTTTTCTGTTAGCCAAGTTGTTGGCAATCGACTCTTTAAATTGGATAATTGCCCTTATTCTTTGGTGTCTAATTTTTGATTCTGTGTGTCCTTGATTCCTCCAATTTAGCTGTTTTAAAAGGAGTTGATTCTTAAAAATTTGTTTCTGAAATAGAGTGTCCTGGGGCTCATTTTTAAAATTTGATTTTGCTCTGGCACCTCTTTGTTTCCTCATATTTGTCATTTACTGATTTTGAATATTCTCCTATTAGGAACAAACTTAAGCCAATACATAAAATTTAAAAAGAAACAGATTTTTTGGAGTCTTGTTTTCATCCATATATATTGATGTTTTTGAATATTTCCCTTTTTTGTAGTCATATTAATGTCCCAGTATATAAAAATTACATATAGAAGATGTTAAGCTTAGCCCTATTTTTTAGTTTTTTTTTTCATTTTCATAGTAAAGTTTTCTGAGCACTCTTTCTGACAACCTTATAATATGAAAGCATAAATTTTTCTTTTGGCCCGTCCTGGGGTTTGAACTCAGGGGCTAGGCCCTCTCCCTGAACCTCTTGTACTCAAGGCTAGTATTCTAGCACTTAAACCATAGTGCCACTTCCACCTTTCTCCAAGTAGTTTATTGGGAGGTCAGAGTCTCACAGACTTTCCTGCCAGGGTTGGCTTTGAACTGCAATCCTCAGATCTCAGCATCCTGATTAGCTAGGATTACAGATGTGAGCTATTGGTGCCCAGCTGAAGTATAACATCCAATATAATTATTTGATTTTACTTTAAAATTTTTATTGTAAACGTGATTAACCAGGGGTGTTACAGTTACAAAGGAAAAGTAATGAGTAGGTTTCTTTTCTTTTCTCTTTCTTTTCTTTCTTTCTTTTTTTTTTTTTTTGCCAGTTCCGGAGCTTAAACTCAGTCCCTGATCCTCTCTGTGTTCAAGGCTAGCACTCTACCACTTGAGCCACACCACTACTGGCTTTTTCTATATATGTGATGCTGAGGAATCAAACTGAGGACTTGGTGCATGCTCGGCAAATACTCTACCTCTAGGTCAAACTCCTGGCCCCAGTGAGTAGGTTTCTTTTAAAATAGTGTTAACCCCTCTCTATTCCCCTTTGTGCCAAGTTGTGTAGTTCATTTCTAATATAGTCAAGTAGTTCATACTTTGTCCTGCTGTTTTTGTGATTCCCTTTACTTTGTTTGGATCAGATAAACTTAAATACAAGCAAAAGGTACAGAAAACTAAAAAGAGAAAAAGAAATAAAATGCATACAGGACATAATAAGAACCTCCTGTTTCCAATTCTTGGAATTCAAGTTGATAGGGGAAGTGTCATATTTTATGTGGTAAGAATGTATAATTCTAGAAATTTACAAGTTGTGATTATGAGCATTTAAAATGTTCCTGATGTTATTATTACAGGTAATTCCATAATATTTCTTTTTTTGTGCTAGCTCTGCACTCAGGGCCTGAGTACTCTTTTTGCACTTTCATGCTCAAAGTTACCACTCTACCACTTAAGCCACTGTTCTCATTCTGGGTTTTTGGTGGTTAATTTGGGTTAAGAGTCTCTTGGGTTTGTCTGCCTGTGCTGACTTTAAACTGTGATCCTCAGATCTCAACCTCCTGATCAGCAAGGATCACATACGCATGAGTGCCACTGGTGGTTGACATTACCATAATATTTTTTGTACATTAGTCATGTATCAATGCTCATTTCCTTATGAGGGGTTCTAAGAAGAACTAATAGTGACAAAATATTTACTGCCTTTTCCAGTTCTGACCACCAGATTGTGGGGAAATTGATGAAGAAATATCCACGTAGTGAATCCTTTATTTTATCCAGGAATGACTCTAGAAAAATAAAGGAAAGATGTTTCCCCCTCTTTGCTTTTAAATGCTCAGATTGTCCTGGGGCTGTCTTAAGGGCATTAAGGGAAAATAGACAAAAGGACACTTTCTAATCAGTAGATAACCAAACTCAGGAAGCAATAATATAAATAGATTCAGTGACACATCTAGGTTATCAGGACATATTCTCAGGCACTCATTCTTGTCTTTTGACAGGATTACTGAAGACCATCCAACACTCACATAGCCTAAGCAAACCCACAACTAGGGGTTTCCACTGCCATCATTTATACTCCCGGGCACAGCAATTAAATCTCTGGCACCCAGTCACAGTCCCCACAAAGATCTAGTGTCCTCACACTGCATTTATTTATTAAGCTAATTAAGAAGCTTAATAAATAAGCTTCTCTTTAGATAGTGCCTTCATCCCAGAACTTTGGGTTTCTTCAAAATCTTTTCACCACTGAGTTTTCTTCCTGCCAGAACTAAAAAACAAAACTTCTTTTATATGAGGGATGTAACAACATAGCAACATCAGATGAGTTTCATGGATTTATAGCAATTTTTCAGATATGTGAAGGCAAGTAGGAAAATTGCTTGTGGTAGTGGGGTGGTGGTTAGCTTAGTCTTAATAGTTTGTATACTGTAACATTTCCAAAGTTACTAATTCTAGTAATTATCTTATAAATGGCAATAGATTTTCTATAAAGATGTTTGCTATGCCTTTACAGAAAGTAGCTTTACTCTTTTCCAACATGAGCAACTTTCATTAATTGTTTATTGGATTTCTAACCCCCTATATCCTTGCTATTTTTAGGTTCAATGTCAAACCTTTCTGAGTGCCCTTAGTAGTTCATGCCTAAATGATGGCGCTTTCCACCCGAAACGGTGTCTGAGTCACTGGTCCCTGACTTATTTGTAGTTTCTTACTTACCCTCCTTCTGCATATAAGGGGGTGTTATTCCTTGCTTTTCATCATACATTTCTGTGCATTGCTCTCCAGTTGGATATTTGCACTGGTCTCCCTGGGTATCCAGGGTTCTGACCCTTTTCAGGTCTCTTCTCTCCATTCTGTATACTCTACCTACCCAGACTTTCTAACCCTTTTCCTAAACTCTGTGTCTTCACTGGAGTCTACCAGCAAGGTCTTTCTCTGGCCAGAAATCAGGACCAATTATAGGGCTCCTCTTGTTTTCTATCTGTCAGAGGTGAAAGGAAAATTATCCCAGAAAACCACAGACCATAGATGAAGTCACATAGAGCAAAAGAGTTTATTGACAGTGGGGCAGCTAGGCCAAGTTCCCAAAGAGGAGTAAAGGAATTGGCCCCAGAGCTCTCTCTCAGGGGGTCTTTATACCTCCATGCAACTAAGGTGGGAGGTGCTCCGCCTGCCCCTCAGGTATCATCAGCCAAGGGTAGAGTCACATTGCCAAAGGGCAGATCTTATGTCTGGGCCCGGGGGCATTCTATAAGCTTAACAAGAGGTCACTGTTTCTCAGTGCTTTGAGATTGTTTACATTCCACATCTCATAATTTTTCTGCTTTGCTGGTTCCTGTCAAGCAGCGGAATCTACCTTGTCCCTCTACTTCCATTCATTTGCTTTCAGTGTCTCTTTGCAGAACTTATAGAACTCTGACATTTTGAAATGATGGAAAAAGTTGGTGATGGGAATCTGTTTTGTTCTCCTAACTCCATGTTGCTCTCCTCTCAGCACATTCTTTTATGTATCCAAAGATCCTATATGAAGGACTTGCCTCTCCCCTCTAGGCCCCTTCTTTCTATGTATCCAAAGATGGAATAGGAAGGATTGACTCCCCCCCCCCCCCCAGTTTTCCCAGATGCATACAGACACCAGGCAAAGCCTCAGTTATGTGCGAACCTGCTTTGATGTGCAGGCAGGGCAATTCACCTAGGCCCAGCTGTAAACAACCCTTCTGGGCCCAAGGAAAAGCCACCAACTTCCTAGACCTAGTGGCGCTTTCAATAATCTCTGCCTCCTTGCTCAGACCCCATATAAGCCTGGTCCCAAATTTACCCTCTGCGCAACCTCTGATTCCCCTCCCTGCTCCTCAATAAACAGTCCTTGCCTGTTGATGATCAAGTCTAGCCTGTTCCTTTTCCATTCCCCTCCATTTTCCTAATAGACAGTGGGCCACGTGCTGGCCATTGTCCTGGAGCACAAGGAATCAGCTGACTGCATGCAACAGCTGCAGTTGATACAGTAAGGGTTTGGTTCTTTTTCCTTTTTCTTTTTTCTTTGTTTAGTTTTGTTTTTGTTGCCAGTCCTGGGGCTTGAACTCAGGGCCTGAGCACTATCCCTGGCTTCTTTTTACTCAGGCTAGCACTCTGCCACTTGAGCCACAGCACCACTTCTGGCTTTTTCTAAATATGTGGTGCTGAGGAATCGAACCCAGGGCTTCATGTATACCAGGCAAGCACTTTAACACTTGGCCATATTCCCAGCCCCTTTTTCTTTTTTCTTATCCTCTGTCCTCATATGCCTAAGTGTTTTTTTCTAGGCTGACTAACTACACAGGAAATATTCTGATATTTCCCTTTGTCTCGAGTTGGAATTCCAATCCTGAATTATATGTATTTCTGTACCTTTTACTTTTTAAAAAATGATAAGAATATATTTTTTTCAGAATAATTACTTATGTATTGTCAAAGTGAAGTACAGAGGCGTTACAGTTTCATATGTAAGGCAGTGGGTACATTTCTTGTACAATTTGTTACCTCCTCCCTCATTTCCCCCCTTCTCCTCCCCCTCTCCCTCGCCCCCCATGAGTTGTTCAGTTGGTTTACACCAAATGGTTTTATAAGTATTGCTTTTGGAGTCATTTGTCTTTTTATCCCTTGTCTCTTAATTTTGGTATTATTCCCTTTCCCTTCCCTAGTTCTAATACCAGTATACGAGGTATCCAGGGTACTCAGATGAGATACAGTGATAGTGTGGGACAACCACAGGAAGGGAATACAAGAGGGGGATCTACTTACTGTTGTTTTGGTGCTAGTCCTAGGGATTGAACTCAGGGCCTGGGCTCTGTCCCTAAATTTATTTGGTCAACTCTGGCACCACTCCACTTGAGCCACTGCTCCACTTCTGGTTTTCTGGTGGTTAATTGGAGATAATAGTCTCATGAACTTTCCTGCTCAGGCTGGCTTTGAACTGCGATCCTCAGTTCTCAGCCTCCAGAGTTGCTAGAGTTATGAGCATGAGTCTCTGCCACTTGGCATATTTAATTAATTTTTAATAAAAGTTTCCGTTATGGTAAAACGTAAATTTTTTTTTTTTTTTTTTTGCCAGTCCTGGGCTTGGACTCAGGGCCTGAGCACTGTCCCTGGCTTCTTTTTGCTCAAGGCTAGCACTCTGTCACTTGAGCCACAGCGCCACTTCTGGCCGTTTTCTGTATATGTGGTGCTGGGGAATTGAACTCAGGGCTTCATGTATATGAGGCAAGCACTCTACCACTAGGTCATATTCCCAGCTCTATTTTCCACTTTTTATTAATATGACCATGACCGTTGATCAGATGCCCTATATCACTTGCTGGGGACCACTGATTTCCCTAAACAAGGCTGATGGCACCCTTAGCTATGTG
Source organism: Perognathus longimembris pacificus (assembly GCF_023159225.1). Classification (NCBI taxonomy): domain Eukaryota; kingdom Metazoa; phylum Chordata; class Mammalia; order Rodentia; family Heteromyidae; genus Perognathus; species Perognathus longimembris. Next base: position 680,333 of record NC_063188.1, on the reverse strand, counting down.
CAAAGGCCCCAGACCCAGGGTGCCTGAGTGGCAAAGATTACTTAGGCAGAGTACAGAGGCATGCATAGGAAAAGAGTGGCCCTGTCCCTTCTCCCAAAACAAGATTAGAAGATAGCTAGTTTACTCCAATATTAGCTTACGAAGTTATGCTCAGCTTGGCTCCTTAACCCTTCTGCCAGATCAAGATAAGAAAGTACCTAGTTTACTGAATAATGTTAGGTTAAGAGCTTATGTTTAGCTTGGGGTTACTTTTCTACCTAAATGTTATCTGCTTTGTGTTAGAGAAGAAACCTATTTCTCATCAGTAGTTATGTATAAAGTTTACTACCTTTCATATTACATCATGCTGGATAGTAAAAACTTCCTGGGAGATGAACTAGGGGCCTTTGTCCTCCAAGCCTCCTAGTTTCCTCTCTTTGATTCCTGAGATTGTTTTTGTATTTTTCTTTCTTTCTCATATTGAGCCGTCCTCCCTTCTTGGTACCTGGTCACCCTGCAGTGCTAGATGTGGCAATCACTCTTCCTTATCCCCTTCCTTTCTTTCCAAACCAGTCTCACCAAAGCTTCACTGTTCCATTTGCATACATGTACATAAAGTATTTCAAACATAGTCACCTTCCTTCACCTTCATTTGCCTTTGCACTAGTATCCATACCCCAGACAGGACCTGTTTTATATACCTGTCTTCAATTTTCAAGTGTTTGTTAAATGTTCGGAGTTTTACCATAGTATTTTATACATACATATACTGTATTTTAATCAGCTTGGCCTTCTTTCTAGTTGTCACTTTCCACAGCCCCCTACCCCCTATTTTTTTCCACAGTTTCAATGAGTTTTGTTATGCCATCTTAATACACACAGGCAAAGTATTTTGGAATTGTTCACTCTCTTAACATTATCTTTTGTTCTTAACATTTCTCTAATTTCCTCAAGCATTCCTACAGTCACAAACATGTTCTTTATTAAAATATTATAAAGGTGATGTACAGAGTGTAGTTTCATAAGTCAGATAAAGAGTACATTTATTTTTGACAGTGTCACCCCCCTTTTCCCTTGCTCTCTCCCAGTTTTTTAAAAACTTTTTTTATTTTCAAAGTGTTGTACAGAGGGGTTACAGTTACATACATAAGACAGTACATTTCTTATGAAACTTTTTTTTACCTCCTCCTTCATTTTTCTCCCACCCTCCCCCTTCCCGGTTCCCTCCCCCTTCCCGGTTCCCTCCTCACCCTCTTCGAGTTGTACAGCATATTGTCTCATAAGTATTGCTGTTGCATTGGTTTGCCTTTCACCCTTTGTATCTGCATTTTGGCGTTCCCCTTCCCTAATTCTGATAAATGTACATACAATACCCAGTGTACCAAAGTCAGTTACAGTAACATCAGGGGCAAAACCATGGGGGAGAAAGACAAAAGAAAAAAGCATAATTTCATAGGGTACATTGGAAATAACAACAACAAAGATAAACCACTTATTTCCAAATCTTGTAGGTCATTTCTCTTAGGATCATCTTATGTGCTCATGTACATTGCTATTGAGCTATTGTGCTCCTCTGATAGGACTCTCCTAGACAAGTACTAATTATTCCCAATGAGTGAAACTATAGAGTTTATGTTTCTTTGGGTCTGGCTCACTTCACTTTGTATGATTTTTTTTCCAAGTCCTTCCATTTCCTCATGAATGGGGCCAAGTAATTCCTTCTAATAGATGCACAGAATTCCATTGTGTATACGTACCACAATTTCTTGATCCATTCATCTACTGAGGGGCATCTGGGTTGGTTCCATATTTTAGCGATGGTAAATTGTGCTGTGATGAACATAGTTGTGCTGACTTTAGTGTGGTCTTGCTTGTGATCCTTTGGGTAAATGTCCAAAAGTAGGGCTGCTGGGTCGTAGGGGAGCTCTACGTTTAGCCTTTTGAGGAACCTTCACACTGCTTTCCAGAGTGAACAAGTTTACACTCCCATCAACAGTGTGGTAGGGTTCTCTTTTGGCCACATCCCTTCCAGCATCTGTTGTTAATAGTTTTCTTGATAATGGCCATTCTTGGGTGAGGTGGAATCTCAATGTTGTTTTATTTCGTATTTCTTTTATTGAGAGTGATGTTGAGCACTTCTTCATGTGCCTCTTGGCCATTCTCATTTCCTCTTCAGAGAAGTCTCTCTTTAAGTCTTTAGCCCACTTATTGAGGGGGCAGTTGTTACTTTCAGAATTTGTTTTGTATTTCCCAGTCTTCCCCTCAAGTCCCCACTCACAAGTTGTACAGTTCATTTTCAACAGTGTCTAGTGAATACCACTGGTGCATTTGTTCACCGTTTGTCCCTCCATTTCTGTGCCCCCCTCCCAAAGACAAATGAGAGAACAAGCAAGATGAAAAGAACACACACACACACACACACACCACCACCACCACCACCACCACCATCACCACCACCACCAACAACAAATGAACAACCTCCTAAACCTAAAAATTAAGTGAGGGAAGGTATAGTGATGGGTGAGAATTTTAAAAGGGGTGACATTGATCAAGAGGCATTGTATTGATAAACTGTCCTGTTGAATAGAAATTCCTTTGTACAAAAATAACAAACCTTTATTTAAAAAAGCCCCAAAATCATGTTCTTGATGATAGTTCCTCTGACTGGGGTGAGATGGAAGCCTTTGGATTTGTATTTATTTCTTTTATAGCTAAGCTGTTGAATGTTCCATGAAAGCTCCTTATTCAATTAATTTGATCATTTTTGGCTTTTTTTTTGTTTTGTTTTGTTTTGCCAGTCCTGGGCCTTGGACTCAGAGCCTGAGCACTGTCCCTGGCTTCCTTTTGCTCAAGGCTAGCACTCTACCACTTGAGCCACAGTGCCGCTTCTGGCTTTTTCTGCTTATGTGGTGCTGGGGAATCAAACCCAGGGCTTCATGTATGCATGGGCTAGCATCTAAGATTTGTCATAAAGTTTAAGTACTTGAAAAGTTAACTTCTTACCACATATTTTCAAAATTCAAAACTATTGCTATATGAGTATTTCTTGGAAGAATTAAATTTACTCTCAGTAGTGTGCACTACTAGAACAAAAAAAAAATCTACCAAAGGTCACTGCTGGGCTTGCTCCACAGTAAGCGCCTGAGGAAAAGGCTACTGCTATGTCCATGAGACCGGAACAGGTTAGTCATTTTGGAAATTCTTATTGCCATAACACCAATTCTGATCTCATGCAGATGTGCCTGTAACCTTCCCTTATCAAATCATGACATGTTTGTTCAAATTCAAATTTTTTTTGGCCAGCCATAACATGTTTACTTACCTAAAGCATTGACTTCTTGTTCTCCTGGAGGATAGGAAGAACTGTGTCCTCTGCAGGCTGTGTAGCAGAAAATTAACATGTGGGAAGAGATGTTGATGTATTCTTTCCCAGAAGGGCAGGCTACATTTCACTCTTTTTCTATAGCTATAAGTATTTTGCAAGAAGTGGGCCCAAGATTCTGAGATACATCTGGGATAAGCACAAGGGATAGATATCTCTACGCACAAGCTTGTCAAGGACTTAAGAAGCCTGGACTATGCCAAGAAAATCATCTAAAACAGAGTTGTCCTGTAGCCTTTCATTGCAACCCCATTGGTCTACAACTCAGAGCTGCAGTGAAGCCAGGACATGTAACATGAAAAATCCAGCCCTCTTGTTATGCCAACTATACTTGGCATGTATCTAGCTAGACTCACACTCGAGGAAGAGGGACACTACCCAGTCATATGATTCACAATGTGGCATAGAAACATTATCATGACATTCCAGTCTGCAATTAGGTTTCAAAGAGAAGAGCTGGACTTAGGGTTGGCCTCATTATTCAGAGAACTATTTAGGATCTTCGCAAAGAGTCTCAGGAGAAATAATTAGGAGTGTTTACTAACCAGAATTCTGAAGTTGTGAGTAGCCTCTTGTGGGCAGCCACAGTAGTAAATGTAGTCCCCAGTGGAATACACAGACTGACTCTTTGGGCCAAAGAATGACAACAAATCACAAACTTACAGGACACCTCATATCCACACACATGGGGTTTCTGAATTCCTTGTCCAAAGCTGCATTTCAGGACTCTTAGGAATCAGTGACTCTTGTCCAGATATCGGAAATATTAAAGCCAAGTACCCATGGATCATGCCTATAATATTAGCTACTCAGGAAGCTGAGATCTGAGGGTCACATTTCAAAGCCAGCCTGGGCAAGGATGAGAGTCTATGAGACTCTTATCTCCAATTAACCACCAGAAAAGCAGAAGTGGCACTGTGGCTCAAGTGGTAGAGCACTATCCTTGAGCACAGATAGGCTCAGGATTCAAGCACCAGGACCCACAAAAAAAAAATTCTGATGTTCAATGGCCAACTTAATACAGATCGTGGCATAGAAGAGAGGCAGAGTCTGTTTAATTAATTTGCTATGAGCGAGGCAAGTGGATGGAAAAGAGACCAAACACATACCCACAGATTTTTCAAAATTGAAAACTATCCTTGCATGAATATTCATTGGAAGAGTTTTGTTTACTCTCAGTAGGGTGCACAGCTAGGTTTGAAGCCCTAGACCAAAAAAAATCTATCAAAGAATTGAGGATTGAACATTAGAATTTTGTTTAGAAGGAAAGCTGAGTAAGACTCCATTGAAGGATTTACTAAGGTGAACCTAGACAGATTTCAGAGAGCTACCCCATTGTGGCTGTGTGTTTTGGGTGAACTATAATACCTAATCTCTTTCAGCTTTAAAATTTTTCTTTTTGACATGGAGTGAATAATAGTAGTTACCTCACTTCCTTGTTTGGAGGAATAACTGGAAGAATACATATATAACCAATCCACAAGTGCAGCTGTCCATTCAGAAAACTCCCAGTACTCCCTCACTCCCGAATGAGTGAAATATTTCTCTCTTGAACAACATGGAGAACATTAGAAGTCTAGGTCAGGACAGTTCCTTTGTCTTTCCTTCAGAATAGAAGTGAGGTAGTGCCATGATGTTTCCCATAGCCATTAATTGTAACTAGGTGAAGTGAATCCTAGGAAATATGAAATACATGAAAACTAAATACCATAATGAAAACACTGAAGAAGAAATATGAAAGGTGCTCATCTTATTTACTTTTATTTCTTTATTCTATTTAAGTGTATTTCAGTGACACACTCCTTACTCTTTCCAAAATTTCTCAAAAGAGTACCTCTTTCCTCACAGTGTCCACTTCCTCTAGTCCTACACATTGTGGTCAGGTTTGCGCTTCTACCATCCCATCTCATCTGCTCTCACTGAGGCTATAATGACCTCCATGATTAGAAATCTACTTTTAATTCCTTATGTAGTCAACCTATCAGTAGCATTTAATCACAGCCTTCCCATTTCTTCCTTGACTTGCAAAGCACCACACACTTTCTGTTTTCCTCCTATTTCATTTCATATCAATTTTTTTATTGGTTCTTTTTTTTTCTGTCAGATCTAGGGCTGGAACTCATGGCCTGAGCACTGTCCCTGGCTTCTTTTTGCTAAAGGCTATTACTCTACCACTTGAGCCACAGCGCCACTTCTGGCCTTTTCTATGTACGTGGTGCTGAGGAATTGAACCCAGGGCTTCATGTATACGAGGCAAGCACTCTACCACTAGGCCATACTCCCAGCCCTGTTACTGGTCTTTGATGTATTTGAACTTGATTTCTGTACAGGGTGAGAGATAAGGATCTAGTTTCAGACTTCTACATGTGAACATCTAGTTTTCCCAGCACCACTAATTAAAGAAATTTTCTTTCTCCATGTAGGTTTTTGTACCTTTGTCAAGATTTGATGGTAGGTTTATTTCTGGGTACCCTATTCCTTTGGTTGACATGTATGTTTTTATGCCAGTGTCTTGCTGTTTTATTAGTATGGCTCTGTAGTATGTTTTAAAAACACATGATACTTAAAACAATGCTCTCTGCTTGATCACTTTTTGAATACTAAAAACCCTTCAAGTTTCCATATGAATTTTAAGATACTGTTCATTAGTTCTGTTAACTATTTTTTTTTGTTAATTTGTCTTTATTGGGGTTTAGGACATAGAATGATAAAGGTCACTTTAGGGCATGCCCTTCCCCACAGGTAATGTCCACTCTAATCCTGGGATGCTTTTTTGAGCTTTTTCTTTTTCTTGGCACTGCTTTCGCTGCTAGCAGCCTCTTCAGGCCCGCTGCCAACTGGCTCCTCCTTGGAGGAGAATTTCCACTTTTTCCTGGGGACAGGGAGGCTGGCTGCCTCCTCTGGTTCATGCGCCATTTCCTCAGGCTGCTTCTTCCTCTTGGGAGGACTTGTGCTGCCACCAGCTGTCTCTTCAAGATCACTACTAACCAACTCCTCTTTGGAAAAAGCTTTCTATTTTGGGGGCTTGGAGAAAGAGACAGAGGGCTCTGGTTCTTCTACCCCATTTTCCTAAGGAGCCTCCTGGGGCCTTTGCTTTTTCTTCTTTTTGGGTTTTTCATGTGTTTCCTCCTTCTCCTCTGGAATACTACTGCTGTTTTCTGGAGATGCCATGGCAAGTGCAACCAGTGGCTTCTTTTCTTTCTTCAAGTGCTTCTGTTTCTCAAGTTTCCTAGTAATTTCAGCAGTTGCTTCCTCTGCCTGAACCATTGCTTTCTTCATGACATCTAGGTTTTTCCGTGGAATCTCTCCAGTCTCTTAGAAGGAAAATGGCTCCTCAACTTGTTCTCTAAGCTTCTCCCCAAACACACTTGTGGGTACCTCAGAGAAGCAATCGATTTGGGAGGCAATGCTGCATTTATTTGCAAGTTATTGAGAGATGTGGCCTTTGTTCTTGGCAGCTGCTCGGCCAATGAAGGTGGAGTGGAAAATGAGTCCGTATTTTGGTGTGTTACCCCTTGTCTTCAGGGCTCTGGAAACTCAGTCCCTTTGCTGGGCCCTGGGAATCACTCAGACACCAGGACTGGCCATCACCTGTGAACTTTTATTTGTATTTCTTGGGTATTGTATTGATTTGTAGATTTCTTATGATATTACACACATTTTAAGCATATTAATCCCGCTAATCCATAAACATGGGAAACGTTTTTATCTTCTAATGCCTTTGTCAAGTTTTTGTTCTGTGTTTTATAATTTTCATTGTAGAGGTTTTTCACCTCATTGGGTAGGTTTATTTCCTTTCCTTCTTTTCTTCCATCTGCCTTCCTTCACTTTTTTTCCTGGTGCCTGAAACCAAAACCAGGGCCCTGCACATGCAATTTCTTTTATACTGAGTGACATTCGTAATCATTTTATAGCTCATGTGTGTTCAAAGCTAGTGCTCTACTATTTAAGCCACAGCTGTTTTTGGTGATTAATGGGAGATAAGAGTCTCATGGATTTTTCTGCCTGGGCTGGCTTTGAGCCACTATCCTCAGATCTCAGCCTCCTGAGTAGCTAGGATTATAGGTGTGAGTCACTGGTGCCCAGCTCTTAGTTCATTTTTAAGTTGTTTGCAGGATCTTGCGAATAGAAATTTCCTAAATTTCTTCTCTGCAGAAGTTGATTTTATATTCTACCAGCTTGCTAATTGTGTTTATCAGACCTAGGTATCTTTTGGTGGAGTCACTGGGATATCATTAGTATAAGATCATAACCGCAAATATGGATAATTTTATTTGCTCCTTTCATATTTATCTATCTATCCATCCATCCATCCATCCATCCATTTTCTGTCCTGGGGCTTGCTTGAACACTGGGCTTGGGTGCTGTCCCTGAGATTCTTTTTCTCAAGACAGGTGCTCTATCACTTGAGCCACGGTGCAACTTCCCTATTTATTTATTTTTATTTTACTGATCTAGCTAAAATATCAAGCACTATATTGAATAGTATAATAAGACTGTTTATTTGAGATGTCTGTACACATGTACACACACATACACATAGTTATACTCTTAGAAGTGGCTTTGCTATATTGCAGAGATCCTGGTAAGTTGTGTTTTCATTTTCACTATATTCTAGGAATTAAAAAAAACAAACTTCGCCACTTATTTCTTTGATGACTTACTCCTGATTAAACAACATCTCCATATGTTTGACTATTTTCTGGAGTTTTACTGTTGATTTTTATTCCATTGTATTCTGACAAAATATGGGAGTTATTTCATTTTTAATCTGTTTTATGTCCTAAAATTATGATATATTTTGGAGCAAGTCTCAAGGACTTCTGAGGAGAATGTGTATTTTACAGTTGCTAGATGAACTATTCTGTAGGAGTTTGCTAAGTACATTTGGGTCCACAGTGTTACTTAATTCAGAAGTTTGTTGATTTTTGTGTGGATGACATTTATTTCTGAGAATGAGATATTGAATTCTCCTACTACTACGATGATGTCTAACTGTGATTATAAGTCCAGTAAAGTTTGTTTATGAAATGGACTGCCCTAGAGTTTGTTTATGTTAACAATTGTTATCCCCTCTTGATGGATTGTTTTATTAATATGAAGTGACCTCTTTTTGGGTCCTTTCATTAAGTGATTTGAAGTCTCTTTCACAAGATATGAGTTTAGCTACTCTTGCCTGTAAGGTCCATTTGCTTGGAAAAAAAAAATTTATCCTTTCACCTTTTGCCAATGTTCATCTCTAGCAGGGAGGCAACAAGTGGTTGGATCTTGTTTTTTAAATTCAACTTCTAATTTTTTCTTTTGAATGTAAAATTGAAGCCATTAATATTTAGTGTTAATAATAAATGATATGTAGTACTTCCTGCCAATCTGCTACTATTTTTGTTGGTCTTTGGTTTGAAGTAAAGGCTTGGGTTCTCTCCCTTAGCCTCTTTGTGCTCAAGGCTAGTACTCTACCACTTGAGCTGCAGCACCACTTCTGCTTCTGAGTGGTTTATTGGAGATGAGTCTGACAGACTTCTCTGCTCAGCTGGCTTTGAACAGATCTCAGACTCCTGAGTAGCTAGGATTATGGGCTTTTGCCATTGGCTCCTAGAAATCTGCTACTTTTTATGTGCTATTCTTTCGCAACCCCCAATTTGTCAATATACTGATCTGGTGGGATTTATTCTTCCCTGGATACACTTATTTAATTATCTTCTGAACTGCTGGTTTACTGATCATGAATTCTTTTTGTTTTTGTTTATTATGGAAGGTATTTATTTGTGCTTCAATTATGAAGGCTAGCTTTTCTGGGTGCATTATTCTAGGTGGACAGTTATTTTCTTTTAGGATTTAGAGTATATAATTCCATGCGATCCTTGCTTTTTGTTTCTCTTGAAAAATCTGCTGTTATTTGTATAAGTTTGTCTCTATATGTGATTTGTTGCTTTGCTCTTATAGCCTTCAATATTCTGCCTTTGAACTGTATAGTGTTTTGACTACAATATGACCAAGATTGTGTCTTTTCTAATTTTTCCTGTTTGGTGTTATTAAGGCCTTCTTTAATCAGCTGATCATGTCTTTCTCAAGATTGGAGGAATTTTCTTTTATTATTTTATTAATAATCTTTTCTGTGCCTTTAGCTTGTATCTCTTCTCTTTGTATATCCATGATTCATAGGTTTGGTCTTTTGATGGTGTCTTTCATATTTCACTCATATTTGTTTCAAGTATCTTTTCTTTATCTTTAATGTAATTCCTTTATCTTTGACCTCTGATATTCTATTCTCAACTTGCTTCATTTTAAGCCTTTCAAATGTTTTTTTTTTTTAAGTCAGGATTATTGAGATTTTTCAGGATTTCAATCTGATTTTCTTTGGGGTTTTTATAACTTTATTGAATTCCTCCTTCATATTATGCATTGCCTTCCTTATTTCATTGAGCTGTTTATGTGAATTCTCTGAGTTAATTCAACTGTTCATTTGTTTCTTCTTTGAAGTAATTCAGATTTTTTTTGCCAGTCCTGGGGCTTGAACTCAGGTTTGGAGCACTGTCCCTGGCTTCTTTTTACTCAAGGCTAGCACTCTACTTCTTGAGACACAGCACCACTTCTGGCTTTATCTGTTTATGTGGTGCTGAAGAATTGAACCCAGGGCTTCATGCATGCAAGGCAAGCACTCTACCACTAAGCTATATTTCCAGCCCAGTAATCCAGATTTTTATATGTCATTCTCATCATTGCTGTTTGAGTTCCTTTTTTTCCCCTGAAATTTTATCCCTTCAGTATTATTTAAACCAATAGTTGTGAAATGGTTGACTTTTAGAGTAAATATGTTGGTTTATTTTTTCATTTATTTGTATTTCTGTATTGGTATTTCTATATCCAAGACCAAGTCATTGTTTGGAATTTTTAATTGCCTGTAGTCTTTCAGTTGAAATAGTGTTGATGTTCAGGAAGGACTGCATAGTTGCTGGGTTGCGGTGGTATTTTTCTCCATTGAACTGGGGAATGTGGCTCAGTAGCCAAGCATCTGTCCAGTGATTAGAGAACTGGGCCTGATTTCCAGAATGCTTCCAATCCAGGTAAACTAGCTGGAATATCTTGGAGAAAGTTTAGTTGTCTGCTTTTGGGCTGTTTTCAGTGTAGAGACTTTTATTCTTTGGGTACTTGAGGCTATCAATGACTTCATGGAGTTTATAGCCTGTGGGCTAGGCAGGCTCACACTAGCTCCATATACTCACCATTTATATCTCCCAGAATACAAGTGTCCAAGCCTCAGGGTAATCTCCAGATTTATTAAGAAGGAGGCAAAGCACATAGGGGTCTGAGTTATGCACTGGCTGGGAGAGAACTGAGGGATCTTGTCACTCTGCTTGCTTGCTTGCTGGTCTCCTTGCGTACAGATCCTATCCAGCAGTTCACTTCTTTTTGTGGAGGAGGAGGCATCTGTGATGTTTTATGTTTCAGAGGATCTGGACATTGGTCTGGGTCCTCTGTTTTATCAGAAAAGATATTCCAAGATGCAGTTTGTATGGGTGGGTGTCAGTGGTTTTGGGCTCTGCCTAACAATTCACCTCCCTGTGGTGGTGGTGGGGAGTCTGTGAGTGTCATGGGATTTGAAGGGTGTAGGACTGTGACCCACATAGCATGCAACAACACATCCAGGAGATTTTGGAGGCTGGATATGAACCAGCCATAGATCAGTTTTATTTCCATAGGATCTTCAGGCTATGGGACTTTCTCCTGGCCAAGGAGGATGGGGTCCCTGGTCACTAAGGCACCCTTTACTGCTAGTGGAGTTCCCAACTGCTTGAAATTATCCACAGGACTAAGTCAGATCCTTTCTATCTTTCTCCTTGACCACTTCTGATGTCCATCTTCCACCTAGACTCTGACAGAGCATTTCAAGATCCTTGAGTTGTAAATGTTCCTTGTTTTTAGATCTCCAGGGTATCACAGTCTCAAATAATAGCCCCGCTCTTAAGATGATGCCTTGTCATTATTCTCTCTTTCTTGTGAGATTAGCTTTCCTCATCAGAGCAGTCACTGTTTCATAAATCTCCTGTCTTGAGTTTAAATCTTGTGGTAGATGTAGGATTATCTTGTAACTAGAACTTCCATCTCCACATGGATCATTTGACTTACTTTGTGACATTGTCTTCAGTTTCTGCTTCCTGAAACCTGGGGATATGCTTGGAACTACTTGATTCTATTCTCTGTTGTCTTCATTTTTCTATGCCTTTCTGCTACCCTTTGACCTCTGTCATTTCTGATGCTCTTCTCTTTTTCTCTTCAGAATGTAGTCTCTCACTATTGGACTCTCCTCATTTGCCAAATCAAAATGGTAGACATCTTTAATCTGCCATTTTTCCCTGATTCTTTCTCTTTTTAAGAATTTCTGCCTCTTAATTATTCTTTCATAGCTCTAGATCATTTTTCTTAATTCATTAACATTTATTTATATCTTCTTTGAAATTATAGATCATTTAAAAATAATCTGAGGCTGGGAATGTGGCTTAGTGATAGGGTGTTTGCCTAGCATGCATGAAACCCTGGGTTCAATTCCTCAGCACTACATAAACAGAAAAGGCCAGAAGTGGTGCTGTGGCTCAAAAGGTAGAGTGCTAGCCTTGAGTAAAAAGAAGCCAGGAACAGTGCTCAGGCCCTGAGTTCAAGCTCCAGGACTGGCAAAAAAATAATCTTTTGGGCTGGGTACTGATGGCTCACTTCTGTAATCCTAGTTTCTCAGGAGACTGAGAAGGCTCATAGTTCAAGGTTAGCTCATGCAAAAAAGTTCACTAGACCCCCATCTCCAAAATAAGCAGCAAGAAAAACCAGTGCTGGAGGTATTGCTCAAGTGGTAGAATGCTATCTTAAGCATAAGGCCCTGAGTTTAAACTCTAGTAGTACTCAAAAAAAGTCCTGCCAACTGTCTTTTAGATGAGCACTAATTTTATTTTTTGCCCGTCCTGGAGCTTAATCTCAAGGCCTGAGCACTCTCCTTGGCTTCCTTTTGCTCAAGGCTAGCAGTCTACCACTTGAACCACAGCGCCACTTCCAGCTTTTTCTGTATATGTGGTGCTGAGGAATTGAACCCAGGGCTTCATGCATGCTAGGCGAGCACTCTACCACTAAGCCACATTCCCAGCCCCTGGATGAGCACTAATTTTTATGCCTGTAATTCTAGCTATTTGAGAAGCTGAGATTAGGAAGATTGTAGTTTGAAACAAGTCCAGGCATACACATGAAATCCCTTGTCTTTGTGTGTGTGTGTGTGCTTGTGTGCTTGTCCTGGAGCTTGAACTCAGGGTCCAGACACTGTTTCTGAGCTTTTGTGCTCAAGACTAATAGCACTCAAGCCACAGCTCCACTTCTGGATTTTCTGGTGGTTAATCTAGGATAAGAATCTCACAGAATTGCTTGCCTGGGCTGTCTTTGAACTGCGATACTCATATCTCAGCTTCCTGAGTAGCTAGGATTATAGGCATGAGCCACTGGTAAGTTGCTATCTCAAAATAACCAGTACAAAAAGGGCCTGGAGGCATGACTCAGTGGTAAAGCATTTGCCTACCAAGAAGGAGGCCTTGAATTGAAATCAACAGTCTATACTGGGGCAAGGTTGGGGAGAAGCTCCAGGAATCAGGTGATTAGCTTGCCACAACCACAGTGAGAGGTTTCAGTCTCAGACTGTTTGTGAATTTGCACACTGCAGATCTCACTCCTGTTCACAAAGATTCACTTGCCGAGGTCAAGTGCAAGTGCCTTCTGCATCCCCCGGCACCACAAAATGAGCTTTCTATCATCACAAAGGTTTGTGCATGAACTGTGTCAAAGTCACAGTCACTTCCATGGGCCCACACTGTGTCTTAGGAAGGCTACAATCTGGTCTTAGAGATATGAAAACACAGAGGTTTCTAAGACCCCAAAGATTAAGGTCAGACAATATGACCCTTTTAAAGATGGCTCCCAGTAATGGTACCTTATGAATATGCAAGGAAGTCCAGGGAACTGTTGTCTAGTGGCAGTTCACTATCCAGATCCCAAGTGTAATTAGACTGAGTGCTTGTTATGTGCTGGATTACACCTGTGTCTCTGGAGATTACCAAGATTCTCTCTTTCCTCCTGCTACTTCATCACTGAATGGTCTGTGCTAAGACTCTGTTTCTCTTACAGTTCTAAGTTACAGTATTTTGGGCCTTCACCTGGTTTATATATAACTGTACTGTCAATTCTAGCATTTTCCCATACCACCTTACCTTACCATAGAGCTGCACATCCCTTTGGTTCAATCTTTTGAAGACATAGGAGTGGGCTGGGTGTCTCTTATCACCTTATTCCCTCCCCCCTCTTGTTTGTAACAACTGGATATAGCTGCTTTTTTTTTCCAGTCCTGGGGCTTGAACTCAGGGCCTGAGCACTGCCCTGGCTTCCTTTTGTTCAAGGCTAGCACTCTACCACTTGAGCCACAGTGCCACTTCTGCCTTTTCTGTTGATGTGGTACTGAGGAATTGAACCCAGAGCTTCATGCATGCTAGGCAAGCACTTTACCACTAAGCCACATTTAGAGTCCCCAGAGCTGCTGCTTCTTCTTCTTCTTCTTCTTCTTCTTCTTCTTCTTCTTCTTCTTCTTCTTCTTTAAAAAAAAACAGATCAGACAAATGGGCAACAATTTAAAAACAACAGACAAATGGGCAACAATTTAAAAATTTAAAAAGGTTGGACAAATGGGACTGCATCAAACTGCAGAGCTTCTGCACAGCAAAGGACATAGCTTGCAAGATAAACCGAAATCCCACAGACTGGGAGAAGATCTTTACCAGCCATTCAACGGACAAAGGCCTCATATCTAAAATATATGCAGAACTAAAAAAATTACCTTCCTCCAAAACAAAACCGCAAAGAACTAATAACCCCCTCATCAAGTGGGCTAAAGACCTACAAAGAGACTTCTCTGATGAGGAAATGAGAATGGCCAAGAGACATATGAAAAAGTGCTCTACATCACTGGCCATAAAAGAAATGCAAATCAAAACAACATTGAGATTCCATCTCACCCCAGTAAGAATGTCCTATATCAAGAAAACTAACAATAACAATTGTTGGAGGGGATGTGGCCAAAAGGGAACCCTACTTCATTGTTGGTGGGAATGTAAACTGGTTCAGCCACTCTGGCAAGCAGTATGGAGATTCCTCAGAAGGCTAAATGTAGAACTCCCCTATGACCCAGCAACCCCACTTTTGGGTATTTATCCAAAAAACCACAAACAAAATCACAGTAAAGCCACCAGCACAACAATGTTCATTGCAGCGCAATTTGTCATAGCGAGAATCTGGAACCAACCCAGATGCCCCTCCGTAGACGAATGGATCAGGAAAATGTGGTACATATACACAATGGAATTTTATGCCTCTATCAGAAAGAATGACATTGCCCCATTTGTAAGGAAATGGAAGGACTTGGAAAAAATTATACTAAGTGAAGTGAGCCAGACCCAAAGAAACATGGACTCTATGGTCTCCCTTATTGGGAATAATTAGCACAGGATTAGGCAAGCCAAAGCAGAGGATCACAAGAGCCCAATAGCTCTACCCTTATGATCACATAAGGTGATGCTAAGTGAAATGAACTCCATTTTATGGAAATGATTGTTATATCACAGTTGTAACTACTTTCAACATCCCATGTGTATCTGTAGTTTATACTGTTGATGATGTTCTTGTATCACCTTCTTGGATTGTATCTACACTATCTCTGTAATCTTATCTGAGTATATTGGAAACCGTGTATACTGGTATTAGAATTAGGAAATTGAGACGGAATACCAAAATTGAGAGACAAAGGGTAAATTAAGAGAAACAAAAGCAATACTTGCAAAACTGTATGGTGTAAGCGAACTGAACACCTCGGGGGGGAAACGGGGAGGGGGGAGGAGGGTATGAGGGACAAGGTAACAAACAGTACAAGAAATGTATCCAATGCCTAACATATGAAGCTGTAACCTCTCTGTACATCAGTTTTATAATAAAAACTTAAAAAAAAATCAGACAAATGGGCAACAATTTAAAAATTTCAAACCAAGAACAATGTTGGGAAAGAAGGGAGAGTTCAGATGATGAGGGAATCTGCTCTGGCCAATGAAGGAAGTAGTAAAGGAAAGGAAAAGAGTCCTACTGAGCTGCTACGTTAGCATCTCAGTTGAAGGTCTTCCAGTTGGTCTCACATTTTATGCTCCGAAGATGCACATGATTTCTCAAACTCTTAGGGAACTAGGGGCCCAGCTTCCACATAACTCAAATATCTATTCCAGAACTGAGAGCACAGAGGGTATACAGGAAGCACAGAAGTTAGTGGAAAAGAGAAATAATGTATTTACCTGTGTACCTTCAGTAAGTAATTTCCTTACTCAGGTTGGTTTTCCATGGTGTGTTATTCCTTTCTAGTTTCTCTTTTATAATGGCCAAGGATGTGGCTTGACACAGGAGCACTGGCATTGGCAATGAGGCAGATTTCATGTCAACCCATTAAGGTAATGATACCTACCTTTCCCAGTGGGAAGGTATATCAAAGTCTCCATTGACTGCTACATCTTGAGCTCACGAGCTTGTACTTTGTACGAACTTTCTGACAACTGTATTTCCAACATCTCTTCCTAGCTGTCTCATTGTCCAGCACTGCCTGACCAATTCCAGAAGGATTTTCTAACTTTTAGTCAGTGTTAGAGACACAGAGTCCAAAAGATCTTTTATAATAGAATTTTCTAAGTATTCCACATATGGTCTGTCACTTGTAAATTTGACAGTTGTTGGCCATGCTTTCCAGTATTAAAGATAGAAAATTCAGTGCTAGAGGAGTGGCTCAGTGATAAAGCACCTATCTAGCAAATGCAAAGCCCTGAGTTTGAACCCTGATACTGTAAAAAAAAAAGAATATATAGAACAAACTTATCTTCAGAGAGAATGAATAATTCAACAGATGCACAGTGATAAAAGAATGAAGTCCTGATGGTGTTTTAGTCTAAGGCAGCACCAGTCCTGTGTTGGATATCAAGGATTCAATCATTGTCCCCAACTTAGCATTCATATATTATCATGGTTTACTGGAATTGATATGTGCTACTTTTGACCATTTGAATCCTGTGTTCTTACTGAATCTTACAGAAGAAGAATTGTGTTCACCTACATTAGGAATTGAGAGAGTTTCCATCAGATACTATGTGTTCTAGGCTTTCAGATACAATTAAGCGAGACAGAACAAGTTTAGACTCTGTGGTTCTACTTTGTGAGTTAAAATACTTAGTTGAATGTGAGCAGCCCAGGATATTGGCAGTAAAATGGCTGTTTTGGAGATCCCCTTGAACTTCTGGAAAGGACTGAATTCATCGCATCCTTCCTGACTATGGTGCATTGAACTGTGTCTCCTCCCTAAAGATCTGAATAGCTCCTGTGAATATGACCAATGTTTGGAAATAGAGTCAGCACACTAGACAAATGAGGTTATTAGTATAGGTCCCTTCCTATTCCTCAAAATGCTCAGTTTCGTGCTAATGTTTCCAAGTTGTTTAGTAATTGGAGTGCACCATATGTAAGAATTCTTTTTCATTTCTTAGCTTATACTTCTACTTGCCCGAGTAAACTGTGCATCCTCCTTCATAGCAAGGCACACCGCATGCCTGGCAATGAGTTCTAAGCCAAGGGAGAAATACCAAAAATGTGCCAACATATGCGGAAACAAAAACCAGGCTTTACAGAGTCTGGCTGGTTGGTAGATACAGCTGGTTGGTAGATACAGCTTGTTGCAGGAGACAAATGGACTTGTCAATTCCATACACATCTCCTATTCTAGGCCTGAAACTACTATTGGAAGGATGTGTGGAGTCTGTTATGCATGCTTACATCTGTAATATGGCTGACTTCAACTGAGCCAAGTGGAACTGGAAAGGAAAAGAAACCAATTTCTCCATACTCAAAACTTTTGACACATGACCAAGAAATGTGAATCAATTGTATATTTAATCACATCCATGGAACATCTCCTTCCTATAGGAAACCAGGAAGAGAAGAGGTACCCCAGAACACACACCCCTAGCATTTCACGTATTTTTGTGCTTCTTGACCCATTGAACCTAGCTATTTAAACCAATGGTATATTTGCAGCCCAAAGTCTACTCTTTATTTTCTCATCCTAAATAATTCCTACCCACCATTGCCTAAAGTATTTCATAAGTGGTTCTGTAAAAAGATCAAATGACAGCTATTAAGTGCTCCAATAATAACAGTCCAACCTATAGGATGTCCCAAATATAAATCTACTTCCACAATGAATTTTCCTACCAAGTAAGTCTTTAGATATTGTGAGATAAATTTGAAAGAAATCGAATTCTGAATTCATTCTCTTGAACCTCCCCATATGCTTAGTGTTGGTTATACATTCTAGATCATTTATGGGGGCCAGGGTTCTGTTGGCTATACCATTATCCATAACAATGGGTGTTATTCATTCTGTACTTCAGCAGTGAAGTTATTTATATGCCAGTACACTAGGACTCACTCTCACTGCTTTAGAATATTTAGGATTTCGCAAAAGCAGCAGGTCTCTGAGTTGCCTTTCCCCCCAAATTTATAAAATAATAATAATAATAATAATATAGCAGTAGCCATCCAAAGAGATCACAGGAGAGGGCTGCTGGCATGGGCCAGATGCAGTCAGGGGTCACATGAATACTCTACGTTTATATTTGAAGCCTCTTCCTTTCTACTCTCTAGTTTGAGCTCAATGTTGAGGTGTTCATACTGAGGTGGTATCAGTGGGTACTAAAGTGACCCATTGCAAGAGTGTTGTACTTTCATGAGCACATGCTCTCAGCATCTAGGCAAGACCTCGTCCTCAGACTCCTGTAGATTTCTGCCATCTGCTGGCTTGTTTTAGGAAGACAATGATTTTGCAACTGGCTTTGGTAATTCTCACATACAGGGCAAGATTACATCATGGAACTTTTCACAAAACTTATCCCATGTGTGCCTAGAACAATAAATATACCATTGCCTTTGTGTCTTCTGAAGTACAAAGACATTTAGTTTAAGGAACTGCAGCCAAGGGAGAGAGAGGAAGGGGGAAAATAGCAGTACAGTAGCCAGAAAAGTACTTGTGCCCACTGTGCAAAATTGTGAGCACCTCTGGCAGTGCAGGCAGAGGCAGAAACTGCTGGAATTATTCAAGAGGATTGTGTGTGAAACTAGGTTCAAATAGGTTTAGATCCATGTTTCTTTCTCCTTGCTGCTGCCTAGAAGTCTGAACTGTGCTGCTCCTGCAAGGGGTGAAAGCTTCCAAGACATTATAGTAGTTTTACCCAATTATTAAGCAGGTTAAATAGCTGAGTATTGCCATTCTCAAGATTTCATAATTCTTATTTACCACATTGTTCAATTAAATAAGCTGTTTTGCTGAGCTTGCGTTTGCAGATTCAAAATGGAAGCCCTGAGAACTCTATGATCCATTCTAGTTCTTGCGCAGAGCCACAGAATCTGAGCAGGATGGAGCTAGGGACACTCAAGAGGCCTCCAGTCTCAGATGTCCATTACCCACTTTTAACTTCTTCCCTGCAAGGTATGATCATTACATTTAACCTGAACCAAACTTATATGTTTTCTGCTGCTTGAATAAGCTGGAAATCCATTCATACATAGGTAATTGAGCAACATAGTATTAGCAGATCTGCCTTAATATTGTAAAATAAAGCAATGGCCATTGGAGTTTGAGTTTAGCTTTGTGACCTAGGGAATGCATTCCCATAGGGTACATCCTGCGATGGCTTTCTTCCTGACCTCTCCGAGGACTGGATCCTGCCTTTGTCACTATTTAAAGCAAGTTACAGCCTGTAGCAGCTCCTTTGATGACACACTTTTCAGAAGAGCCATTAGTAATACAGTGAGGACTGTTCCTCATGGTCCAGACAGGCTGGAAAGCCAGTGTTTGGGTTCTCCAAAGATGTTCTGTTGGATCCAAGCCACTCACCTCCTCCAATACTGTTCCGAACATGGGCTCTTCATACATTTTGGGCTCTCCAACAGCACCTGGTAACAGTAGAATATCTGACAAGGCTACTCCCCAAGTTTCCAGTTCAGGCATGGATCTGGCCTTCTGAGGTAACCCTAGGCCTCTTCTCTACAGGTGTGTGGGGACATGAAAAAAGAACAGGAAAGGATACTCTAGCAGCCTTCCAGCTAGATTACTGCTCTGTGCTGGACTCTGAGATGTGCTCTTGTAGCATGGAATATAATAAAAGAAAATGGCAAAAACTTAAACATCAAAGTAATAAGAGAATGATTAAATTTATTTTTACTATGTTTTATTTACATATTAATATTTTGTGTTACTAATATTAATTATAATTCATTAAATTGCAGTGTGTCCACACTATACAAAGCTGTAGTTAAACTAATATGAAGTGACTGAAAACCTCTCAGAGACATATGATTAAGGGACATATTACTGTAATTAGGGCAATCAGCCCATATGTATACTATGATCCCATTTAACATTTTAATGTGCAAATATGTGTGATATATTTTAGTGTGTGTGTGTGTGTGTGTGTGTGTGTGTTTTTTAAGACAGAGTCTGTGTAGCTCAGGATGGACTGGAACTTGCTATGTAGTCAAGCCTGGACTCAAATTTACAATTCTCCTGTCCCAATCTTCCAAGTGCTAGGACTACAGGCACCACCTCCCACCTGGCCGAGAATGTTTATATGACAAAATGGGGAAAGGAATGTCCTCCACTGTTAATTATGACTCTGTGGAGAATGTGGGGAAAGGAACATGAATTTTCACTTACTTTCATTTTTGTGTTTTTTCAGTAGTTTCAAGGTTTAGCGCCTAATACAAGAAAATGATCCCTATACCTTCACAGCACTGATGGGAGAAGAGAAACATGACCCAGAAATAGAATGTTATTCACAGTTATCAAGAACAATGAAGAGGCTCATGGGAAGGCTGTTCATGCAGAGGGTGGGAGGTTGGGCTGGGTCACAGTGGGGTTTAAGTTCAAGGTGTAGGAAGGAGGCTGGTCACTTTGGCCTCTTTCAGCTTTCAGTCCTCTCAGCTGGGTTCTTTTTTTTTTTTTTTTTGGCCAGTCCTGCGCCTTGGACTCAGGGCCTGAGCACTGTCCCTGGCTTCTTCCCGCTCAAGGCTAGCACTCTGCCACTTGAGCCACAGCGCCGCTTCTGGCCGTTTTCTGTATATGTGGTGCTGGGGAATGGAACCTAGGGCCTCGTGTATCCGAGGCAGGCACTCTTGCCACTAGGCTATATCCCCAGCCCTCAGCTGGGTTCTTGAGACTGTAATTAGGGCACATGGCTAGGGGGGATGCCGAGGTTCAGCTTCCTCAGGACACAGGACTTGGGGCACGAGCTTATTGTGACATACAGGGCAGAAGCAGTGGTAGGGCCAGAGTAAGGGTGGATTGCCTACGGAAGAAAGCTTGTGATGATCTTCAAAGTAGAGTTTTGGCACATTGCCTACTAGGGAGGGATCTGTCTAGCTCAAAGTTTCTATGTGTCTTTTGGGTAAATAAAAATTGAAATATTTCTCAGTATAAGATGTAAATGGCTTAGAAACTAGAATTGCAATCACTATGTCAAGCAAAGATATAATACAAATGTTTTCTTTGGTTTCGTTGGTCCTACTTTGAGACTCAATGGTCCCAGTAGAAATGAAACGTTCCTAAAAATAAGCTATTTTCAGTATCAACCCCACTTCCACAGAGTCCTTAAGTCAAATTGATTCTAGGTTTTGTAAATGTTTAGAATCTCTAGAAAATTTTCTCCTTTTCATTGCTGTGATGAAAAGATGAATAGAAAGAAACTAGGCACTGACAGCAAGGAAGAATTAAACTTCTCTGAAGTCCAGGAAGCAAATCAGCCAAAGGTTCATTCAAACACCTTTGTCATTGTTCCTGACTGGACTGTCCTGTTCATTGTTACCCTGCCATTTGGCCCAGCCCTTTGCCATCGGCTGGTACTAACTGTGTTGGATGGAGACATGATTAATAGTTATTCACTCAATAAACAGTTCTAACTTCTACTGTTGTTTAACAGGTAGGATACGACACCATTATTCAATCTTGGAGCTTACAGGCTACTGAAGTATCCAGAAATAAGCAAGGAATGACAGGACTCAGTGGTAAGCAACATGCTTGTGGAAGCCCTCAGTGCTGTGGAAACAAAAAGGACTAAGCAGATAAGTGGGGTAGGGGAGGTGTGTGGAAAGAAGAAACACGTGTCCAGGGCTTCTGTGCAACACGGGGGAGGAAGCAGCTACTGCAGAGTATGTGTTTTTTCTCTCTAGAATCGTATTCGCAGTCCGTTTGTTGCAGGCAGTCGGAGCATTTGGAGGGTATATTGTAAGGAAAGGACAATAGATCTAATGCACAGTGTCAAAAGTGTTTAAGATTGACTTGGGGCTGGAGGCATGGCTCAGTTGGTAGTTAGTCAGTGAATGAAAGGATCATGCACCAAGTTTGAGTCCTGGGCTTGGACCTAAAAGAAATTCCCCACAACAACATCAAGAACCCTGCAGGCCCACTTTCCATTTAAACCTACTTAGCTCATCAAGTTCAACCCCATAACGAGTTGCTCAGACAGTTCTTCAAAATTGTAGACAACCTCTGACACAAACATTGTCTTTAGATCTCTGAAAAATGATTTCACATGTAGTGTTCACTCATCTTGGTTCATCTTTGAACAGGTGAAATAACATGACCTCAAATGAAAAGTTCTTCATTCTGTAGAAGCAGAGGACATTGTTTAAAAGACAGTACAATGAGGGCAAGAGCTAATTGTGGAAGAACCAGCCACACTCCCATCTGTGGAAAGGGTTCCAGGATGTCTTATGGGTTGAATTACTAGAAAAATGTCTTTTTCTGCTCAGGGGCTCTAAAAAGGAAATATAGGATGGGCCCATGGATGACAAACCACACCTTAAGCTCTGAGTTTATCATCTTCGGTTTTGGGGACCTGGCTGAGCTACGGATCTTCTTTTTTGGACTCTTTCTAATCATGCATCTCATCACTCTAGCAGGGCACACAACCATTGTACTCATTACCCTCACTGACACCTGCCTCCAGACCCCCATGTATTTCTTCCTCCGGAACCTGTCTGTCATTGAAATTTGCTATATATTAGTCATTGTCCCCAACATGCTGGCCAATTTTCTGTCCAGGAACCAGAAGATACCCTTCTTGGGCTGTGCCCTGCAAATGCATCTCTTCATTGCCCTGGGTGGGGCAGAGTGTTTTCTCCTAACTGCAATGGCCTATGACCGCTTTGTGGCCATCTGCAACCCCCTGCGCTACACACTCCTCATTACCAGGGTCTTCTGCCTGCAGATGTTGGGTGTGGCATGCATCAGTGGCTTTGCACTTTCACTCACCCTCACCATACTGATATTCCTCTTGCCCTTTTGTCAGTCCCATGTGATAAACCATTTCTTTTGTGACATCCCTGCTGTGCTTTACTTGGCCTGCTCAGACACACGGGCCAATGAGATTGCAGTTTTCCTCGTTTGCATGCTCATCCTGTTGATTCCCTTTTTGCTGATCCTGTTTTCCTATGGATTCATTATCACTGCCATCCTCAAAATCCGCTCTGTAGAGGGCAGGAGCAAGGCCTTTTCCACCTGTGCTGGCCACCTGCTTGTCTCTCTTCTGCATTATGGCTGTGCAATATTCATTTACATACGCCCCAAGTCCTGCTACACCCCAGAACAGGACAAAATTGTGTCCTTAATCTACACCAATGTAACCCCTATGCTCTACCCTATGATCTACAGTCTGAGAAACAAGGAAGTCCAGGGTGCCCTCAGGAGAATCTTGGCAAGCCACAGCCCATGAGGTAGCTTCCTAGGCCAAGTGGAAGTGGAAGTTATGGCCTAACAGGAGTAACCAGTTCATTTTTCACCAACCTGCAGTCATCTCATGGCATGGCTTGTGGCTCCAAATCTCCATTTGAGGGGCTTCATGGTTCTAAGTGCCTGTAGAACTGTCTGCCCCTTAGGTTGGCAGTACTGAAGTTTTTGTGGATGTTTTGTTTCCTCATGGAAAATTCCACTCATCATCTGGAGCAATGTCAGAGACAAAGACATAGACAAATGGAAGACTGTGAGATGATCCAAACAAAACTTCTCTGGCCAAAAAGCCAGGATGGTTAAAATATATAAACTGTGTAAAGTGGTGGAAAGACATCATCTCAGAAGCTACATTCTGGCACCATCAGAAAATAAAGTAGATATAATTTGAAATCCAACAATGCAACAAGAAACATTTGCACTAGTACAGCAAGCAGTGCTGGGGGCCTGAGACTTGCCCTCACACCTTCATCTTCACTAGGGCATTGCAAGAGTTGTCTCACTCCCGCTTCTGGGCCAGCTCTCCTCATTCTTCAGATCTCAGCAAAAAGCCCCTAATCTTCCATACGTATTTGCATAGCATTTAGTGCTGAACTGGTTTGGGTACCTCGCTGATCAGCAAGGAGACCCCTTGAAGGTGACAAGTATGATTTATCTTTTCCACTTCAGCATCTAACACATAACAAATTCCCAACAAATACTCATTGAAGTGAATTATGAGTTCCAGTGAGCTTTGGCACAGACATAACTGTAGTCCTAATAGAATAAAAATGTAATATCCTATCTAGCTGGGGCCTTTATAAAGGTCAGGTGTACTGATCATGAGAAAACATTTTCTGACTCAACTGCTACCCCCAAACTGGACTAAGTTCTTCCTTTCACCATAGCAGTTAACAGAAAATATTTTTATTTCTGTATTAGTGTTTGGTGTTGTTAGCTAACTGCTCCACCACTTCAGCCATCGTCCCTTTTGTTTCCCACAGTTTAGGGTCCTACACTTTTTGCATGGGGCCAACCTCAAATTGTTATCTTCCTACCTGTGCCTTCCATGTTTCTGGGATTCTAGGTGTGCACCACCATGCTCTGCTTTTTTTTCTTTTTTTGAGACAAGGTCTCACTGGTTTTGGCTCAGTCTGGCCTCAAGCCACAGTCTTCCCATGTCTGCCTCCTACCTAACTCAGATCACAGATATGTAACCTCACACCTGGATTAGCAGAAAAGATTTCTTGAATGAATGAGAATGTCAAGCATACCACATATGAAGCTTGTGAATAGGACTATAAAAAAGTTTTAAGACAAGGTCTCATTCCTCAAGGAGCTCACAAATCAGTCTGGGGTAGTAGGCACTAAAATTCATTTTAACACAATTGTTACTTGCTATTTACTCATAGAAAAAGGGAAATCATTGCTACTACTAAGTCTAGGAACACATATATTGTTAGAACAGTCAGGAAGCAATGAACCTGGGGCCTTAATGGGTCATTCATTGAGCAAATAAAGACCAAGACCACTTCCCTCTTGAATTTATGTTCAATCAACAACTCATTTCAAGGGGCTGGGAATATGGCCTAGGGGCAAGAGTGCTTGCCTCCTACACATGAAGCCTTGGCCAGAAGTGGTGCTGTGGCTCAAGTGGCAGAGTGCTAGCCTTGAGCAAAAAGAAGCCAGGGACAGTGCTCGGGCCCTGAGTTCAAGCCCCAGGACTGGCAAAAAAAATGATAATGAAACAAACCAATTTCATTATGAATCAAACTCAAAAGGTATTTCTGCTTAAAATGAGGCATAGAAGGAAAAAAATCCATAAACATCAGCTATCTCCAACCTTGCCTGCTCTTCCTAATTTTCCTCTCCTACCACTTCTGTCACCATGCCTAAACAATGGCCCTGTCTTCCAAGCCAGCAGAGGGCTGCTCTTAGACGGAAGTGATAGACTGTGAAGGGCAGGGACATGTGGATTTGTAGGGAAAATAGTCCTGAATCACAGCTAATGTGATACCATTTTGCAGCAGGCCACCATTCAGTTGTTCTGTGTACTGAGGATATGTGCCAAACTGCAGCAAAATGAAATTTCTGGTGAGGACAAGGACTTATTTATTTATTCTCTAGGTCTTCTTTGCTTTTCCCCCTCTCTGCCAAATACCACATAAACTTAGAACTTCATAAAAATAAAAGTTTGCTAGGTGGTGGTAGGATGTGAGATGGGAGGGAATGTCTATAAGTGAAGCTGCCCATAAGCTTCCCAATGTCCTGTAACCTTTAATAAACTCAGTTAACTTTTGAAGTGGACTTCTGAGAGTCATTCCTTCATGTATCTGTGTCATCCTAATTCAGAGACAGTCAGATATTTTACATCTTCCTGGGAAATTCACATAACAGACACATGAAGACCCCAAAGATGAGACAGGAAATACTGGGGTGGCCATCCTTTTCTGTGGGGTATGGAGTGGCATATCCACTTGAAGAGTGTGGTCTGCTGGAGGAGCAAAGGGATACCTTGAAAACCCCCAATGGACTAAAGTGTCCCTGAGAGTACTTTGAATGGGATGGGGCTGCAGAAGAGCTTTCGTTGAGGTTGCACGAACCCTGATTTCTACGCATAGAGGTAACTGCTCCCTTGAATGAGGAACTCCAGCTACAAAGAGATATGCAAATAGAGTCCCCTACAGTAGCTTCTAACATAGCAGAAAAATTAGATAAGAGGAGCCCGGTGGAGAAAACAAGGGCCCTGGGTCCAGCTTGCCACTGCTGGGCCCAGTGGTGATTTTCCTGTCCAGCCTGGGCCTCTGGGCCACTCGATTTCCCCCAGTATTCCAGAAAAAGTAGCCTTTTGCTATCTTCCATGTTATCCTGGAGGAACAATTGCATTTTGTGTTCAAAAACTTAACTGTAATTATATAGTTAACATATAAAGATTTTGGATTCTGTGTATTTTCTCTCCTTTCTGCCTTTTTGCTTATACTAGTATCATTTTTGTTTCTCAAGGTCATTTGGATGTTTTGTTATTTTAGGCTGCACTGTTGGAATGTAACATTCTGTAATTGTTAGATTCATGTGAGATCAAGAAGAAAAATTTAAGAGTCCTTTTGAAATCCAAGAGGTAGTAGAGTATGCATAAGACTTGTGGTAAATAAGAACTGTATTGTTTAGCTATGTGTGGATAAGTGACTTTAATTAATTTCATTCTATATTTTATATTCAGCTATCTTTTAATAGAATGCTAAATTTATTTTGATATATTAAATTTTTATGACCATATCACTAGTATAAAATACTACTATAATGATTAAAGAAGCATGGTAGAAAGGTATCAGAAAGCAAGAAACAGAGAAAAGGAAGTTATGAGTAGTCATGTATAGTGGCTTATACCTGTAATTATAGGTACTAGTGAAAAAGTTGGAGGCATAGCTTAAGTGATAGCATGCCTGCCTAGCAAGCACAAGGCCCTGAGTTCAAACTGTCCTACTCCTAAAATAGAAAAAAAGAAAAATTTATAATAGAACATTTTCTGGATAAGAAAAGATTTTGTAGAAAAGAAAAGGGAAAAAATCTCTAGTAGTGAAATAAAACATAATCTCAACATTAAAGAAGAAAACTATTTTGTACAGTAAAATAAGATTTTTGTCCTAGAGTTAAAAAAGAAGAATGGAAGAAAATGGGGCACAGGCAAAAAGTTAAAAGTGGTTTTCAGAAGGAATGTCTCATGCTGGCATTCCATAGGATTATACTTGGTAAGAAACTCAGTGCCATCTTGGTAAGATTTTGGAAGAAGCCTTCCAGCAGTTCACCAAGGCAGAAGAGGTCAGATAGATTCATGTCATAACTATGTACCCTCCCCTCCCCTGCAATAGAAACAGAAGTTCTCACAGGATGGGGTGGGAACTCTCGTAGAAGCTCTTGGCAGGATGGCCAAGGTTGCCTGCAAGTGAGGGCCATACAGGGTTACCAGAAACCCCACATTGAGCAGTGAGTATTGGTCCCTTACTAATGCAGACCACATGGATTCTGGTGGACACTGGGGACAGTGAGAATCCTAAATTTATGATAATCTCCCCAAACATATGATCAATGAATGGCAATACCTGAGTATGGAGAGAGAACAGAACAAGCACAAAATAAGAAGCTTATCTTGGGGGTAGGTTGTAATCTTCCCCAGGATTACTGTTAGTACTTCTCCTCTGCAAGAAGAGATACTGGGGTGGATGTACTTCTGGGAAACCTCTTGCATACCACCATCAGAGAATTCCTTCTGAGACAATGACATATGATTAAAAGAAATGGGAGCTGCTGAGGCTGCCTGTCCAATCAATATACATTGGTTAATACCGAATAGTATGGACTACCCGAGGGTAAGAAGAACTCTTGTCTGGCCTCAAGGAATTAGAAAAGTTAGAAATGATTTGCCTGGCCCAAAGTCTGTTAACTAGCCTGTTATGACCAGTAATGAAGCCAGACATTTCCTAAAGAATGACTGTGGATTATAGTGAGCTAAATATTTGTAGTCCTTCCTATCCATATGGCTATACCCAGAATTCCTGTCCTGACTGACAATTTATACAAGTGCTGCCATCTTATCAGGCTGTATCAGACCTTGGTAATGTTTTTAAGTATTCCATTTGCCACCAAGTCATGGGAAAAGTTTGCAGTCACCTGGACAGCAATGGCTCTTAATAGTACTCCCCCAAAGGTTAACTACACAGTACTACATTTTGCCATGGGACAGTAGCTCAGAATCTTGATTTGTTATCTCTATTCATTCACTGTAAAAATGATTTTTTTTCAAAAAGTATGGACATATGGCAGTTTCAGGGCTACTTGTTCAGCTACTTGTTCTTATTATATAGATGATACCATGCTGAACTCTGAGTGTCTTTCAGACTTACAAAGATCATCTGGAGGAAGTATACTTATAATTGAAGGGACAGATATGGGAGAGCAGCCCAGTGCAAGGTGGCATATTTGTTAAATGAATGAAACTTGGAACGGTCACTAAGAATATTTTGTGGCAGTGTCTGTATTAAGTAATATGAAGCTACTACAGGTGCTTCTAGGACTCGAAGTCATGGTACCCTCTCCAAATTGCCTTTTCCTTACATAATCTCATAAAAAACGTAGTCATGTGGGGATTGTGACAGAGAGGCTCAAGGTGATTTCAAGCAAGCTGAGATTCTTGTAGGGTAGGTTATGTAGTTGTGCACTCCAGCTTCTCAACGTCTATTGGTTTTACAGGTTACCAGGCTATGGCAGAAGTAATCTGATCAGACAGTTCAAATCAGGTCCCAGTCACGGAAAGGGATGGAAGCCCGACATGCTTGTACAGCCATTGCTAGCCATACCTAAGCTTTTTGACTGAGGTATGTCCTGAGGAAGCACAAAATCAGACTGTATGGATGTGGCAGATATACTTACATCAGCATGCAGTCTTGTTACCCCTGTGACAAATGCCATGTAAGCCATATTGGGAACAGGATCCTCTCATAAAGAACCATCCTTGGGCTGGGAATATGGCTTAGTGGCAAGAGTGCTTGCCTCATATACATGAAGCCCTCGGTTTGATTCCCCAGCACCACATATACAGAAAATGGCCAGAAGTGGCGCTGTGGCTCAAGTGGCAGAGTGCTAGCCTTGAGCAAGAAGAAGCCAGGGACAGTGCTCAGGCTCTGAGTCCAAGCCCTAGGACTGGCAAAAAAAAAGAAAGAAAGAAAAGAAAAAGAACCATCCCTAGTGACTGAACCAATTGTCAGACCAGATATAAGATTCTAGAAGGGTCAGGGGCCATTTCTGAACATGCTTGGTACACTGATGCACTAGCTGGGTGTAAAACAGGTATGTGTAGCAGTAGTGATACAATGAATACAGATACTAGTTGGTTGGAGAGAGCACAAGGAAGAGTAGCAAATAGAATGGACTTTGTAGGAGCACTGATAACTGTTTGGTAGACAGTTGTGTGGACAACAGATGGGGTGGAGAAATTAATGAAAAAATACAAAAGAATCAGAGTCCCCTAACAATCTTTCATGTGGCCAACCACAAGCTACTAACCTGATCCTCTATAACCGGGAGATGAGTATTCCCACAAAGGTGTGAGCCCTCAACATCTGAGGAAGCTTCCCATTGGGTATGGAAGAAATGATGGTACAAGTGGGGAGAAATACAGGCTGAAATAGCAAAGGCTCTGAGCATTCACATAAAGTATTCTGACATTTTATATGCTTTACAAACATGTAGAACTTGTTCCTAACTATGGTTTTGAAGTGTGGTTACAATAGCTGGATAGGCATAAAAGTTAAAGTGTCCAGAGAGGGATTGGCCAGTGGATTGGGTAGGGCTCATGAGCATATATGACGGATGAAAATATATTGTCACTTGTGTGGATACTGTCACAGGCACCCTAAAAGAGTTATCCTGTAAATGGACCACTGGTGAACTTCCTATTAAAGGTTTCACCAAGTTATGGGTGTTCACTAAGGATTACAGTGACAGGGTCCCTGTTTCACAAACACTGACATGCAAAATTGGGCTATTTTCACCTAACTTATTGGTTATGTTCACTTGCCTTACAATTTTATTGGAGCTGTTCTGATTGAATATAAAGATTGTTAAAACAACAGCTATCAATTTTCAATGAGGTCACCCTGCATGGGTGGGAAAATGCATTTCCACAAGTCATATTTTATTAAATGGAACCACTAGTGCCCGAAGTAGATTATTTCAGTATGAATTATTAGCCAAGTAGACACTTGACCACTGTCTCCCAACCATGTAGGCAATTGCTACTTCAGTTGGTTGCATGCCAGAACTAGACGGCAAATCCCTATTGCTGAAGATACCACATGCTCTGGTTATAAGATATGGAGAAACCATGTTGAGACGGAAGTGGGAGCTTCTTTCTTAGCAGTTGTTGTGATAGATGGTACTATGTGGGCTTCCAGGGGAGAACTGTCACCAACAAAACTGCTTGGCCATACATGAGTCACTATAAATAGTCTATGCAGGATGTGTACACAATGCAACCATATTCCAATTGGATCTTAGGTGTGTTTCACGGAAGCAGAATTTCCCATCCTGTGACAATGTTTCCTGATACCTTAAACTTTTCAGATAAGGACAAGGATAAACTGCATCCAAATACACAGTTCTTTTCTACGTCTAGTTTGCTTCTGCCCTCTGCTGGGCATTTTATAAACAATGAATTTCAAGCTCTATAAAATAAGAACTTGAAAGTTGGGTGGTGATGATTTCAGTGAGTTCAGCTCCCCCAAAGCTGGCCAGGGCTCATAAACTCATTTGCTGTTTGATCTGGATTTGTTTGTCATTTTTTTGGTCTCCGTGTGCCATCCCAATAAGGAGGTAGACTTTTATTTTACATCTCTCTAGAAAATTCACACAACAGGGCACTTTTTCCTTGTGCCCAGTCCTGCCTGTTCTTAGGTCAGTGACAAGGTCATGAAAGCCACCGAGAGAAGATGGCAACTATAGGCTCTGTTTGGGAGCTTGCAACCCAATACAAAAGAGAGATCATAAAAAGCCCGGTGTTGGGGCAAAGGGGAGGGGGTAGATGAATCAAGGGTGCAAGGGGAGAAGAATGCAGTCAAGAATTCATTGTATAAGCCAAAAATTAAGAAAAGTAAGGGGAAAGTGGGTAGAAGAGGGATGAGAATGTTGAAAAGAGTAACACTGACTAAGAAGCATTGTGTTCATAAACTGCTTTGTTAAATGCCACTTCCTCTGTTCACGTACTTAAAGACAATAAAAAAATTACAAGAGAAAGTCTGGTGTTATCAATGTGATCTCTGTTTAAAAGTAGGCTCAGGTTGCCTCCCGGGGTTGGGGCAAGGACTGTGTCAGATGATGAATGGAACATGATGCATTGTCCCAGGCCCCAGCGAAGATGTGGCAAACCAATGGCAATAAGGGTTAGCCATATTTCAGGGCATCTGGGTGGGTTCCACACTGTCTGTCTGAAGAGTGGGGCAGTGTTGCAGCCTGGAGGAAGTCTTGTCTAGGAGACATCACCAAGAGGTCTTTGTGGAAAACTTAAATGATGATTTCAGGTATAAGGGAAGTTGAAGTAGCATGTAAATTAAATCCATATCACTCTTGAGAAAGAAAAGGGCATGGGGGTAAGAGAGAACCAGCAAGAAAACAGTGGCTGTTTGGTGCTGATAACACCCACCCTACTTTTGCCTCACATGACCCTTGTTCTCCAGGGACACACAATGCCCTTATGGGCTGCAGCAGTACTTGTCTACTTGAAAAAGCGTCAGTTGTCCCAACAGTCATTAGCTCTCATTTCTTATATCACTAAATCCTCCTCTGTGTTCAGAATAAACCAATGAAACATTCATAATTACTAAAGATGTATAAGAAAGGGTAGATTTAAGAAATATTTTTTCTTATGCAACTATAACTCCTCTGTACATCACCTTTATAATAATAATAAAAATCATTTTCTCTGTTTTTGTGTAGATATGTAATTTCCATAACAAGTTTGAAAGTTTAAAGACTACTACACAAAAGCAGATAAAACATACATACATACACACATACATGGCCTTTTAGGGAGGACAGACAAGTAAAGAGTCACGCTAGTCTCACGCAGGGGGAGAGCCCCATTTAGGGAGAGGAGGCCCCATTCAGTCAGAAGCAGACCAAGATTGCATTGTGGGGTGAAAAATAGAAAAGAAACTGTTAGAAAAGCCATCACATGACACTGTAACTCCTATGTACATCACCTTTATAATAACAATGAAAAAAAAATAAAGCCGTCATGGAGAATGCCCTCCCAGTCCAAAGAGCAGTGCCTGGAGGACCAGCTGAGCCTCTCTTAGCAGAGTGAGATCCCTATTCCCAAACAGATGAGTCCTAGTCCTTTGTGGCTGCTTTTCACTGTTCTCAGTTGGTAGAAGGATGGGGAAGGGAGCTTCAGAAAAGATCAAGCATACCAGATGCACAGCGATTTGCAACCAAACTCCTTGTCTCCAAGTTCTAGGGGGCCAAAAGAGCCCTCAAGAGGTCCAATGTCCTCAATGACCTTCAAGGAAAGGAGCAAGGCCAAGTCAACCAGTCCTGGTATGTAAGGCCGGTCTTTCATCTGAGGTCAGGCGTATGCCAGTTCTATCCCCTTTCTAAGAGGAAGAGCCTCCACCCCACCCCAAACCCCCATCAGCCCAAATCTCTAGGGAAGGGACCCAGAAACCTGCATAGAATAGAGGCGATGCTGTTCATCATGTAGGTGAGATAATGCCAACCTGGCTTCTGTTACATACGGAGAGTGGAGAGGACATATTTAAGGGAATTGATTATCTGTAAGATGAGATGAGCTAGCGGGAGGCTGTGTGCATGTCACTAAAACAGAGCTCAAAGGAGAGAGAAGCATTTGGGAACTGAGGAAAACACATAGCATGGTTAGGGGCTTGTTAGATTCAATGTATTCACATGCATCCAAGGTCATGTGGCTATCTATACCTTTGATTCTCCAAACCCGCAAATATAATCAATCTCAGATGAAAATCACTTGAAAAAATAGTTTGTTCTAAACACATACTTTTCTGTCATCAATCCCTAAACTATAATACAGCAATTATTTACATATGATTTACACTGTGTTAGAAGTTGTTGGTAATCTAGGGAATCATTTAAAGCATATGACAAGATATGCTAATCTACAGGCAATTATCATGCAGTTTTACATGGGTGTGATAGCACATGTTTTCAAACTCAGCACTTAAGAGGCTGGAGCAAGAGTATCACAAGTTAGAGAGCAGCTCTGGCTATATGGCAACACCCTGTCTCAAAATACCCAAAAAATAACTAATAAATAACTGTAAGCAAATAAAAACAAAATGCTTCAAATAAATAGCATATAATCATTAATAATAGCATGACACTTTATATAAGGAACTTGGGCATATGCGAGTTTTGGTATGTGAGGGGGCTCAGAATCTAATGGATAGTAAGGGATGGTTGTACTGGTTCAAAATTTTAAAAGGTAGGAAATACCTTGAGTATTTGGTAAAGAGGTTTGTTTATAACTTTCTTCAAATTTATGCACCCTTTTTCTGTCAGTGCATAGGCTTAGTCATTACAGAGTGTGCTAATGTGCTTTAAGATATATTGTTACATTCCAAACAAGTCTTCCCTGATTCATAAACATAAAAGAAAGGCTGTTACTGGTGATGACTTGCTCTGTGCAGACAGGCCATCATTTGCTCAGCACCTCCCTTGTGGGTATGGATTTTTTGTGCTCAAGTGTACGTGTTTATTTGTTAGTACTTGAAAGAGAACGAAGAAAATTTGTCATTATGTAATATTGATGAAATGTTGTTGAAGCAAATTGCCCTCATGAGGGACAACTTTCTAGTTAGGATGATCACCGGTGTAGAATTTAGAAAGAGTTGCTTTTTGGAAGTAGCTTAAAGCCACAGAGACAGGGAACGCTGCATAGCATTGGCCTCATGAGGCTCAGGGACTTCATTAGAGCACAGTCCTCTTCGTTGCATCAAGAAGAGGTGCCAATTAGAAGAAATTTCAGAGGAAAAGCTCAGCCTCCAATGGATTATGCAGGATAATTAAAATTTAAGCAATGTGGTACACTTGGGAACTAATTAGAAGTTTTCACCAATAAATGAATAATTTTCTTAACTTTTTTCCTGTTTACAAACAATGCATGATCATTATAAAAAAGAAAATATGATCAAGTTTGGAAAAGAAAATAATACTCGGGCTGGGGATATGGCCTAGTGGCAAGAGTGCTTGGCCCTGGGTTCGAGTCCCCAGCACCACATAAACAGAAAAAGGCCAGAAGTGGCGCTGTGGCTCAAGTGGCAGAGTGCTAGCCTTGAGCAAAAAGAAGCCAGGGACAGTGCTCAGGCCCTGAGTCCAAGGCCCAGGACTGGCCAAAAAAAAGAAAAGAAAAGAAAAGAAAAGAATACTCAACCACTATCTCACCATTAAAGATAACAACAGTGAAAATGTGGTAAATTTGTGGATAAATGGCTAATTTCTGTTTATTGCTTAGATTGAGGAATGAATGTTATTCTATTGCTACCAGGCTTAGGAAAGACTTTTTCCATCCCCAAATCAAAAGTTCATGTAAAAAGTTTCTAGCATTTTTAGTTTTATTTGTATATGCTAGGTAATCATATTCTCACTATAAATAATGAAAATAGATCTCTATAATATTCGTTCACATGTCTCCCTCCTATGTTTGTACTGAGATATTTAACAGCTTAATAAGTCACTGCTCATTTGAAATTGCTGGAGGGATGTATTCAGGGCTGCACAGGATGGGTGGGCAGCAGGAAAATAGAGACACTGGGAGGTCCTCGTGCATGTAATCATAGTTATTTGTAATCTTATTTATTTATTTATTTATTTATTTATTTTTGCCAGTCCTGGGGCTTGAACTCAGGGCCTGAGCACTGTCCCTGGCTTCTTTTTGCTCAAGGCTAGCACTCTGCCACTTGAGCCACAGCACCACTTCTGGCCATTTTCCATCTATGTGGTGCTGAGGAATTGAACCCAGGCTTCATGTATACGAGTCAAGCACTCTTGCCACTAGGCCATATTCCCAGCCCCCTATTTTTAATCTTAGGATGAAATCAGGAGGATTGCAGTGTGAAGCTGGCAGGGCAACAATGTGAATGACCTTTTCTCAATTCACAAGTGGTTTCAATTGCATAAGCCTATCATTCAAGCATTGTGGGAGGCTGAGAATGGGAAGGTCTTAGTTCTAGGACATGCAAGGTAGAAAAGTCCGTAGCATTCCTTCTCAAAAGAAGAAGCTGGGTAAGGCGACATGCACCTGTTCTCCAAACTAAAAATGGATAACTTGTGGACTGCACTTCCAGCATACCTGGGCAGGAAGCAATAGCCGATCTCCAAAACAGCCAACACAGAAAATGGATGGATGTGTGGCTTAGTAGTAGTGAGTCCACCTACCAAGCACAAGGGCCCAAGTCCAGTACTACAAAAAGGGAAAATCTTGTACATATAAATGAATTAACATGTCATATTTACACCAGAATGTTTGTGTTCTTGTTGTAGAGGTGGGTTCTTGGTCTGATTATGTTGACAAAGTGGGCCTGGAACTTCTGATCTCAAGCAATTATACCGTCTCAGCCTCCTAAATATCTGGGACTATAAGCACATGTCACCATGCCCAGCTTTCATCAGGATATTACTTCACACCATCAAGTAAAAAGTTGGAAAGATACAAATGAGTCAACTAGGGAAAGATTCAGTAACTCATAAAGCACTTACTGTTCCAGTACAATGTTGCATAGCAGTTAGAGAAAGAACAAGATAGGTGGCTGTGTGCTACTATGGGAAGAGATTCACACAAGTCATGGATCTCTGTAAGTGGTTTTTCCGTAAGGCAGGGTAACTGCCTCAAATGGGTCACCTCCAGCATTAACAAGGCTCATCAGTGAACAATAGCATTACAGAAAGAAAATTTTACCAATTAGATTTCATACTTAAGTGTTCTTCAAATGCTAACATCAAACATGTATTCCTTTGAAATATATCTATATACCACAATTGTGTACAGCTCACCCTTCTGAGTAATAATGACATGAGAGCCTACCTTACCTGGCTTTGAATTGAGTCTTTTACTTGCTTTACTTAGCTTTCCAGTTTTGAGATATACATTTTGTTCTTTTTTCCAAGTATCCATCCATCTATGCATTGATTTTTTTTTAGTGTTGGGATCAGACCCAGAGCCATGCACATGCTGGACAAGTGCTCTACAAGTATATGACATAGCTAGCCCTTTTATGTCTTTATGGAATTAGCCTTTCATATCCTACAGTATCCTCCTTAATCCATTCAGCTGCTTGTTTGAATCCCCTCGTAATCCATTGATCACTCTTCACATCATTCTTGTGGAAGTTCTTTTTTTGTTGTTTTGCTATTTTATCTATTTTCTTAGCCATAGCATGCTTTCTGAGAGAGTTATAAACTTTTGAAGGTGTTGTGTTGTCGTTCTTCTTTTTGTGTGTTTCAGAGCTGAAATTTGTAAATATGTTGGGATGAAAATCTCTCCATGTTTATGAGTGCCTTCTTTGTGAACGACCTGTTTTTTACTACATGCCTGGTGTAATGATTAGTTGTGTAATGTTGAATTTAAATTCTAGTTGGACTTCATACAGTAGTTTTCTTCTAGCTACTTGGCTGTAATTAGTCAGTTTAAACACAATGTGTCCTGTGTCAAAACCTGAGGGGCCTGCTTTCTGTGTGGGTCTCACAAGAACGGTACCTTCTGGTAGTTTAGGGTGGTGTAATCCACACAGCAAAGTCTGTGAGCACTTTTTCAGATTTGTCTGCAGTGTGTGGTCTGACAGGATATGGGAACAACCTATCAAGAAGTCGCTGTTACCAGCCGCCTCTGCAGTCTCTGAGCGCGCGTCCCCAGGCAAAGGTCATGGAGGGCAACCAGCCGCTGATAGCAAGGGCTGGGTGTGAGAGCGAGGACGCGGCTGTGGGCTTGTCAACCCGGAGCCAACCAAGAACCTGAAGCCAAGCTTCAGCGTCACACTGGTGAGTGGGTGTGCTAGCGCGCTGTGGGAGGGGAAGGAGGCTGCTGGGAGAACACCAAGGATTAGCCTGCTGGGCGCAGCAGTCTAGATCGTCCTTGAACTAGGGTGTGGCGGGAGGAGGTGAGGAGTTGGCCACACAGAAACCTTGCTCCTAGCTGTGTGTAAGGGGTGTGAATAAAGTCCTTTCCGCTGTGATGGGGAACAAAGTCCCTCTTAAGCCCAGTGTCTACAACCTTTCTGTTATTTCTCTCTGCTTTTGCTACAGGGATGGAGGTCTTCAACTGGGTCTTCAGGCTCCACTCCCCCGTCCCCTCAGCTTTGCGTACTGAGCTCTTATTTCTTGTGTTCTTTTTTTAGACATAGTTTTATTGATATTAAGCCATTGTACAGAGGGCTCACCATTTCATAAGTCAGGCAGAGTACAATTCTTTTTGAATAACATTTTCCCTTCCTTCCTCCCATCCATGCACACAAGTTGCATAGTTAAGTTTCCACATACTATATACTAGACACCACAACTGCATTTGTTCATTTTTCTCTTCTATTTCTGTCTCCTGCCTTTGCCCTCTCCAAAAGAAAAAAATACCAAAAGCAAAACAATAACACCATCACCACCACCAATCTCCCCCCCCCTCAACACCGTGTTTCTATTTACTGGAATTTGTTTTGATAAATTGTTGTTTTAAAGGTTCAGAGGAGCTATTCTTTTGGGTTCCTTCCCCTAAGGGTACCCTCCTTCAGTCTGACTGTCTGTGAATGCCTGCAATCATTATATGTTATCCTGTCCAGATGTATTTTACACCTAGTTTCCACATATGAAAGAAAACATGTGCCATTTGTCTCTCATGCCATACCTTACTTCACTTAGCATGATTTCTTCTTGGGCCATCCATTTCCTCTTCCATCCTTTAAGTTGCAGTATCTTTCATGGTATGAAGGGGGGTGGTTCTTGGGTGCAGTAAGGTGTCATTTCACTTAAGACCTCAAACTTTCAGGGCCAGCCCCCAGCACTGTGCATAGACCAGAGAGCAAACGGCAAGGATAACCAGCTAAAGAAACAGAGGAAATCAAAAGAACAATAATCAAGTACCAACACCAACAACAGAAAAGAAAGGGCAAAGCACAGAGAAGAAACTAAAACAATAAATAAATAATAAAAATAAAAGACATTTAAAAAGCAAGAGAACAGCTACCATGGTGGGGTGTTTGGGGACAAGACTGTAATCCCAGCGACCTGAGGGACAGGCACAAGCATCGTGAGTCTCATATCAGCCTGGCCACAGTTAGTGAGATGCTATTGCAAAAGAAAAGTTTAGTGTTTCCTTCCATTTCACTGTGCAAAGAAGCAGGAAATGTTCATCTATTTCTTTCTCTCCTGGATTTATCCTGTTATAATAAAACAAACTTGAGCCAAAGTGCTGTCTTGCAAGATTTTCTCTCTCTTTTGTATGTGCTGGTTGGGGGGCTTGAACTCAGGGCCTAGGCACTGGTCCCTAAGCTTTTTTTTGCTCAAGTCTAGTGCTCTACCACTTAAGTCACACCTCCACTTCTGTTTTATTGGGTTTTTTTTTTGCTTCTTAATTGGAGATAAGAGCCTGAAAGACTTTCCTGTCTGAGCTGGCTTTGAAATGTTATCCTCAGATCTCAGCCTCCTGAGTAGTTAGGATTACAGGTGTGAGCCACCAGCACCCAGATGAGGCAAAGCTTTTCTCTGTGCATTTCATGGAAACTGGGACGCTGAGGGAACCTCCTCATCCATCTTCCAGTGTCAGAAGATTGATGAGCAAGATCCAAGAGGTAAAATGGCGAAGAAATGCAAAGCATTTACCTTTGGAAATTTTTCCTGTGTGAATCTGTCTCTTAATCATGGTGGCAACTTTCTTCTACCTCTCCTACCCCACAGCCTCTCCCTCTCTCCTGCCCTAGACAGGAGAAACATCTGAGAAACAGAGGTAAAGATGGATAAGAACAGAAAAATTCCATTCTGGCTATTCCATTGGCTATTCCACATGACTGTAATCCTAGTGGTTGGGAATTCAAAAATCAGGAGGATCATGACTTTGAAGCCATCCTGAGCTACATAGCAAGTTCCAGGTTTGTGTGAACTATATGATAAGACCCTTTATAAAAACCACAGCAGAATGGTTACTTCTGAAAGCACTTGGCCAAGGGCTCTCACATATGATCAACCTGGCTCAAAAGTCCTTTCAGGCAATTTAATTCGATATTTTATTCTTAGCAATTAAATCTGTCCTACCATAAAGGTACAATCATTCATTATAATCTTGATTTTACTTTTGCAAGGGATAACATCGTTTAATCTGATGTTAGAGATAGCCAGGAAGATGAATAAAACTTTTTATTGTATATTGAACTAAAACACTGTCCACAGAAGGTAGCTGTGACCTGATCATTATCACCTAAAATAAATAAAATTGCCATGTTTACAAACAGACATGACTCTACTATGTTATTTTGGTGGAAAGTTAGGTGTTTGCAGTACATTTAATCTGAAAATGTTATATTTAATGAACATTTTAAAATCATTCTACTTAAGCATCCTATTAGCTTTACTCATATAAAAAACATTAGTTTTACTTTTAAAGGTGTTTTTCACTAATTTCCTTTTCATTTCACTTTCGGTAAAATAATAGCAGCATATTCTGGTTCTGATCCTGGAAGCCTGCTGGGTGAATTTCCCATGTTACATCTTAACCAAGGTAGGGAAAAAACTTTTTGGTTTTGTTTGTGCTAGGGACAAACAGACCAGCCCAAGTATGAAGCAGTCGTAGGAAACAGACTTCATATCCTCTGCAACCCCTTTTAAGATTGGTCCCTTAAAAGGGAGTAAAGTCCTTCAGAGGGCAAGTGAAGTAGGATAAGCATTTCATAATAAAGCACTTCAAGCAATTAATATTTACTTCAACAAAAATATTAGGAAGTTGGAACATGTCTTGAGTGTAGGCATCAGTGAGAAGGAAGCAGAGGAATAGGGAAGGGTAGGGAGGACAAATATATACAGAAAGCTTTATATATGAAAATGAAAGCAACTTGATGTGTGACTGACTGGTTTATAAAAGGGCAGGGGATAAGAGGGGCAATGGTAGAGAGATGATTATGATCAAGAAGCATTATGTGAGCCTAGCACTTGTGGCTCACACCTGTAAGCCTAGGTACTCAGGAGGCTGAGATGTGAGGATTGTGGTTTGAAGCCAGCCCAGGCAGGAAAGTCCATGAGACTCTCCTGTTAACCAACAAAAAGCTAGAAGTAGAGCTGTGGCTTAAGTGGTACAACCTTGAGTGAAAAAGTCAAGGGAGAGTGCCTAAGTGCTTAGTTCAAGCCCCAGTACAGGCACACACCGAAAAGAGGAAATTAAAATCAGGCCAAGCATGTAACTGATACATCCAAATTTATGGGCACGGGAGTGTAAAACGTATGTAGCAACTGTTGGAGCTGCTTGTCCCGTGCCTGTGGTAGGAATGTCACAGCTTTGTAAGCTTTGGGGAGGACCCTGAGTGACTCATTGGTTTGTCTGCGGGGTCAGGAGGGGGTAGTTCTTTCTTAACTTGAACTGACATTTCATCTCCTCATTTGGGGTCTAAACCATCTCTTGTCTAGGATGGATGTCCCCTGAGCCCCTACTCCACCCACTGTACTTAGCCATCAGCTGTGCGTGTGATTCCCAGAGTGACCTTTGTTTGGCTCATCTCTTGCATCATCACTCCCTAAAGTGTTTCTTCTTGAACGTTGTTGTCCCTTTGTTCCCCAGAGTTATGTAGAGTCTTCGGAGGGGAAATGGAAGGGGAGGAGGTTTCCCTGGGGTCAGGACAGGAGACACATTAGTTCTCCTATTTAACACCCAAACATAGATGCTCAGAGGGCTTCGGGGAGGTGAGGAGGGGCGATGGATGAGGAGCCTGTGCAGACACGTAGAGAGGTGAGCCCCTGAGATGGAGAGAGAGGAGGGATGGCCCATTGTTGCCAGGGAGGGGGAAAGCCAGTGCTGATTGCAGAGGTGGGTGGGTGTTTGTGATGATTGCTTCATGCATTTGTGCCCAGCCTCATGTCCTTAACCATTTACCTGTTGATGTATATTTTGGTTTTCAAGTTGCAGTTGTTTCTAATAAAGCTAATATGGAAATCTATATGCAAATCATGGACATTTATTTTGAATTCTCTTGAGAAAATGTCCAAAGTGGGATTTTGGGGTCATATGGTAAGTATAAATTTAGATTTGTAAGAAACTGAAACTGGGGCTGGGAATGTGGCTTAGTGGTAGAGTGCTTGCCTAGCATGCATGAAGCCCTGGGTTTGATTCCTCAGCACCACATACACAGAAAAAGCCAAAAGTGATGCTCTAGTTCAAAGTGGTAGAGCTCTATGAGAAAAAAAAATCTCAGGGACAGTGCCCAGGCCTGAGTTCAAAAGCCAGGACTGGCAAAAACAAACAAAAAATGGAAAAAAAAGAGAAAGAAACTGAAATTGTGCCAATATACATTCATACCAAGCATGTGTGAGCTTTCCATCTTACCTATGTCCTCCCTTAGCCATTCTTGTGCCTTTCGACTTTTATTCTTCTTTGTCTAGTTTCATTTACCTATTCTAGAACCTTTTCAGTTCTATGTCTACTTTAGAATTAGATTCTTCTTTTTTCTTCTGTTGGTTGTGAGGCTTGAACTCTGGGCCTGGGCACTGTCCCTGAGCTCTTCAGCTCAAGGCTAGCACTCTGCCACTTGAGCCACAGCTCCACTTCCAAGATTCTTAATTTTAGTACTTAAAGTCAGTACTTTTGGGGATCACATTGATTTATGTAGATCCTATGGTAGAATGGGTCTTCCATCCATGCACACGATGTGTTTCTCAATTTCGCCTTGTCTCCTTTACATCTTTTTTTTTTTAACTCTGTCATTTTTGCTGTAAAGGTTTTACAGGTATTTAATTGTAAGTGTAAGTGCTTAATTATTTTTCTCTTTTTGCAGATCATTTAGGATTTTCCACATATACAAATGTAGTGGCTCTATAAAAATGGCTCTGTTTCTTTTCTCCAGTATGTGTAGCTCTTATTTCCCTTTCTTGCCTAGTGCATTTTCTAGGATCTCCAGAACAATGTAAGTGTGGTGAAAGTGAAAATATGCACTTGATTCCCTCATTTAGGGAGGGAATTTTGTTTTTCACTGCTAAGTATGTTGTTAGTTGTGGGATTTTTGTAGTTTTTCTTCATTAGAGACAAAACTTTTCTTCTATTCTTAGGTTTTCAAAGTTTCTATTAAGAGTGTTTGTTGAATATTGCCATACTTTTTTAAACATCTATTGTAATCATATTTTCCATTATTTTCTTAATATAGTGCACAATACTTTTGAAATTTAAGATTAGTCTTTTGTTCTTGTGATAAATTCCACTTGGTAATGATATGGTAGCTTCTTTATGTCTTTCTGGATTCAAGTTACTAACATTTTTGAAGTTTTTCATATGTACATATAACTTGGAGAGGTCGATTGAATCTGTGGTACTTTTTTATCATGGAGGTGGGGATAGAACCCAGGGCTATTCACATGTGAGACAAGTGCTCTGTTACTGAATGTACTCCATGATGGTTATGGCCTTTTCTTCCTGCAATGTCTTCGTTTAGTTTTGGTGTTGTGTAATGATAGCCTCCTAAAATGATTTGGGAAGTTTTCTTCCCTCCTCTACCTCTTCAAAGAATGTATATAGGCTTCATAATTTTTTTACCTTTAAATATTTGATAGTATGCACTGGTGAAGCCACATAAATCTTAGACTGCTCCATACCTTTCATAGACTTAGGGCTATTCAGATTTCTTACTTGTCAGGTCAATTTTGGTCATTGATGTCATTCAAGGAAGTTCATTTCCTATCAACTGGCAAATTTATTTGCAAATATTGTTCATAATATTCACTGGTTATTCTCTTTGTTGGTTTTATTGGTATTTTAAAAAGATTCCATGTTCATGGAATTTTCTGTATTGTTTGTACATTTTACATTTTATTTATTCTTTATTTCCACTTCTTTCCCATTAGATATTTAGATTTTTAACTTGCTGTTCTACATCTGATTTTCTGATATTCCATGAACTACTAAAAATGGATTGGTGGGGCTGGGAATATGGCCTAGTGACAAGAGTGCTTGCCTCATATACATGAAGCCCTGGGTTCGATTCCCCAGCACCACATATATAGAAAACGGCCAGAAGGGGCACCGTGGCTCAAGTGGTAGAGTGCTAGCCTTAAGCAAAAAAAAGAAGGCAGGGACAGTGCTCAGACCCTGAGTCCAGTCCCCAGGATTGGCAAAAAATACTGAAAATGGATTGGTAAAACATTCATCTCTGTGTATTAATCTCTTTCTACTTTGTGTATGTTCAAGCACTATTCTATGTAATGTGTATATTATATAGAGAGACATATAAGGATTTTTATTTATTTTATGAATTTACCTTTCTATCATTAGTAAATGTCCTTTAATCTTGCCATAT
Source organism: Perognathus longimembris pacificus (assembly GCF_023159225.1). Lineage (NCBI taxonomy): Eukaryota > Metazoa > Chordata > Mammalia > Rodentia > Heteromyidae > Perognathus > Perognathus longimembris. The sequence continues at coordinate 637,060 of NC_063188.1, read as the reverse complement.
TCCTTGTTCTGAAATCTACATTCACTGCTTGCTATTAACAGGTAAATAAAGCTTTGTTATGATTAAACTTTATACATTGTACCTTGCCCCATTTTTTACTTTTACCCTATGTATTTATTTCAAGCCAATTTATTTTTTTCCTTGCAGCACTACGAATCAAACCCAGAGTCTTGTGCATGTTCGGCAAGTGCTATACCACTGAACTACATGTTCCTAGTTCCTTAGTATGGGTTTCATATTCTTTGCCTTATCATTTTTTTCAATCTGACACTTTTTTGCCTTTTTTGTGCCAATACTGAGGTTTGAACTCTAGGCCTCACGCTTTCACTTGTCTTTTTTTCCTTCATAGCTGGTGCTCTACTATTTGAGCCACACCCCTCCTTCTAACTTTTTGCTGGCTAATTGGAGATAAGAGTCTTGCAGTTTTATATGTTCAGATTGGGTCTGAATCTCAGTTCTCAGATCTCAGTCCCCTAATGAGCCACTGACACCAGCAATGTTTGTGTTTTAATGAGTGTTTTAAAACTAATTTAAAACTAACGTAATTAGTAATGTAGTTGAGTGTTTAAATCTAACAGCCTGTTTATTAACTTGTATTTGTTCTTCATTCCAATATATCTGCTAGATATATTAGATCTAGGGTTTCTAATGTATGTTTTACCTTATTGTAGATGATCTTCCCCAATTTTAAGCCATTTCACATTTAATATAAACACATTGCAACAATATTTTCAATCACTTCCTTGTGATCTTGCATTATTTTTTCAAGATTAGTTTTCACTTTTACAGAGGTTATAACCCCCATATGTTATTATTTTGGGTCTAAACAGTTTACTATGTTTTATAGAACATTTATTTGTTTAAAAATTTATTTGTAGTACTAAGGTTTCATCTTGAGTCTTCTGCTTGTTTGGCAGGTGCTCTTTTTTTCTTTTAACTGCTGAGCCATGCCTTCAGCCTATTTCTTAATTTCTTCCACATTTATTTTGGCAGTATTGGGGATTGAACTCAGGGCCTGAATTCAGTGCCTTGTGCTTGAAAGGCAGAAGCTCTACCACTTAAGCTATGCATTCAGCACTTTCCTACATTGTTATTTTCAAGGTAGAATTGTGCTTTATTCCCTGGGCCAATCTGAACTTTAATTTTCCTCCTCCCTATATTGCTAGGCGTACTAGGCCTGTAGCCATTGGTTACAACGAAATCTTAAGAACTTTTGTGCTGAGGCTGGCCTCAGACCATGATACCCTAATCTCTGCCTTCCTAGTAGCTGGGATTACATGCTTGAGGCACTGTATCTAGACACCCCCCCATCCATTTTTATTTTGTGCAGTACTGGGGCTTGAATTCAGGGTTTAGGTGCTATTCCTTAGCTTTTTTTGTTCAAGGATACAGGTCTCTACCACTTGAGCCACATCCCTACTTCCTGCTGTTTGGTGGTTGATTGGAGATGGAATCTCCTACACTTTCCTGCCTGCACTTGCGTTGAATCTCTGTCCTCAGCTTCCTGAGTATCTAGGATTACAAGAGTAAGTCACCAGTCCTCACATTTAAAATTTATTAGCATTAGTTGTACAGTGTTCCTGGGTCATACTAATCACCTCAGTTACTCTCTCTTCCTCCAGCTCCCCTTCCCATACCAATATTACACACAATTACATAAGGCATTTTGACCATATTCACCCTCCTTTACTACTCCCATCTCCAATAAGTCCCTAAACCCTGAAAAAAATCTCTTTTACATTTAAAGAAATTTTAAATCGAGAAAGAAATGTGTTGATGTGTTTTCATCAGATGTCGTCTTTCTTTGGGAGGAATGATTAACATTTTGTGTAGGGCAAGTTTTTGCATTACAACAAATTATCTCAGCTTTTCTATGTTAAAAAACCCTTTATTTTGCCTTTTTTATTGCCGTGAAACTGACATAACATGTATTTTGAAGTAAACTGTGTGAAATTGTTAAGGATTGAGATGTAAGGGAGCAGAAGGAGAAATTGGCCATGGGAAGATAGGAGGATGGATACCTCTTCCACCAAGGCTGACTTAGGCAAGGATGTTCAATGCTATGGATCTGTCTGAAGATGCAGCATGGGGGCAGGGAACTGACATGTACCTCTAGCTTGGTGAACAGAGAGAAGGGAGAAGGGAGTGCATTCTAGAAGGCCATGTAAGCTGTGGGGAGGAGTTTGGCTTTGACCCCTAGGGGGCACTTAGAGGTTTTGAGCAGGATGGGACCGGATGGATGTCTTGACATAATTTTATCACTGATCTGAGCTTGGGTCTTGTTGGGTTGGTGATAGTGAAATAACGACGCTATTTCAGATAGTTACCAAGACCAGGTTCCTTTCATTGTTAAGCAGTTCCGAGGGATTGACTCTGATGCCATCACAGGAGGAGGCTGAAGCTTAATTCTGCATGCCTCAAACCTTCCTTCTGCGTCTTTGGACCTTCCCTCACCGTCCCACCCCATTAGGAGTCCTAACTCTACACCTAGACCATCATCTCACTCTCCGTTGGACCCTACAGGTGCAAGTTTCTGCGTGTGCTTCCATGCAGCTGGGGAATGGGACTTCAGTATCTCAGTTTCTTCTGGAAGGCCTGACAGACACTGAGGAGTTGAAGCCCCTGCTGTTCATCGTATTTTTGCTAATCTATCTAGTGGCTGTGGTTGGAAATGTGGGCATGGCTAGTCTTATTGTTATAGACTCCCGACTCCACACTCCTATGTACTTCTTGTTAGGCAACCTTTCGCTGCTGGACACTGCCTACATCTCCAATACAGTGCCTCAGGTGCTGGTGCATCTGCTGGTTCCCGTGCGGACCATGTCCCATCACGCATGTCTCACTCAGATATTCTTTCTCCACTTCTTGGCACCCTGGGAGTGCTTCTTGCTCACAGCCATGGCCTATGACCGCTATGCAGCCATCTGCCAGCCACTACACTACCTAGTCTTGATGGGTCAACACACTCAAGCAACACTGGCTTCAATCTCCTGCCTTCTTGCCTTGGCTAATGCACTCACCCACACCATTCTTGCAGCCCAACTCAAGTTCTGTGGACCTCGCATAATCACACACTTCTTTTGTGATCTCCCTCCCCTACTGAGACTCGCTTCCACCAGCACACAGGCCAATGAACTTGCCCTGTTCTTTTTCAGCTTTCTGGTAGCTCTTATACCCTGTGCTCTGGTCATGCTCTCCTATATTCATGTCGTGGCTGCAGTTCTCAGGATTCGTTCCAGTGAGGGCCGAAGGAAGGTGTTTTCCACCTGTGCTGCTCACCTCACCATGGTGTGTATTTTCTACCTTACTTCAGTACTCTGCTACATCCTACCCAGTTCTGCATACTCTGGCTTGCGAGATCGATTGTTCTCAGTGCTGTACACGGTCCTCACTCCCATGCTCAACCCAGTCATCTACAGCATGCGAAACAGTGAAGTGAAGAGGGCATTGCTCAAGGTCTTTGGGAAAGAGAGGGCCTGCTAAGCATCAGCAAAGTCGACACACATCCACGGTGAACATGCTGTGTGCCTGAGCTCTGGTAACTCCAATCCTATAAAAAGCCAATGTGGAAGATCCATTTGGTGGAAACAATTTTATCTGCGAGGCTTTCCTCCGTTACAGCAAAGATCTAGTATTTCTGCTGTGTCTTTCTTTTTGCAACCATTGGATTTTATGCATTTAGCTTTAAAAAGCCAAGTAAGTTGAACAACTGCACTACTGATGCAAATGTAAATAATCCCAAATAGCTATAGAAATAAGCATGAATATGTGACAAAAACTACAAACAGGACTACCATATGATCCAGGTATTCTACTCCTGGCTATATACTGAAAAGAATCTAAGTTGGCATACAGTGAAAATACCTACACAACAAGGTTTATCATACCATTATTCAAAATAACCAAATTATAATGTAAGTTCACTAGTGAATGAATGGATAAAGAAAACTGATAAACACACATGGAGTTCTTTATACAGCCCTTCTGGAGAGGAGAATCCTGTCATTTTAAGGAAAATGCATACAACTGGAGACAATTATGTTAACTGTGATATGCCACACTCAGATACATAAGCACAACATGCTTTTTCTCTCATTTGTACAGTATAACAAAAAAGAAAAAAAAGGGGCTGGGAATATGGCCTAGTGGCAAGAGTGCTTGCCTCCTACACATGAAGCTCCCGGTTCGATTCCCCAGCACCACATATATGGAAAACGGCCAGAAGGGGCGCTGTGGCTCAGATGGCAGAGTGCTAGCCTTGAGCGGGAAGAAGCCAGGGACAGTGCTCAGGCCCTGAGTCCAAGGCCCAGGACTGGCCAAAAAAAGAAAAAAAAAAAAGGTAATGAATGTAGGGGCTGGGAATATGGTCAAGTGGTAAAGTGCTCGCCTCATATACAGGAAGCCCTGGGTTCGATTCCTCTGCACCACATATATAGAAAAAGCCAGAAACAGCACTGTGGCTCAAGTGGTAGACTGCTAGCCTTGGGCAAAAAGAAGCCAGGGACAGTGCTCAGGCCCTGAGTTCAAGCCCCAGGACTGGAAACAAAACAAAACAAAAAAAGGTAATGAATGTAGATTAGGCCTATTAACAGAAAATGAAAGACTTTGAGGATAATAAGGGAGGGAAAATACAGTTTATGTGTGTACAAAAATTATGAAACCCACTATTTTGTACAATAAAAATCACTCATGCTTTATACAAAGGTGTGTGGTTACAAAGAAAAAGTTTCTCATAATCTGTGTGTCTGCATTATGAACAGTCTTATTATATGTGTATTCTCTGAGACTTTTCTTAGGAGACATGAACCTGTATTTTTTATTTTGCTATTGCATAAATAAGCTCATACCATGTACACAATCATTTATCTTATCCCATACAATCCATGTTACCCTCATCTGTGCAATTCTCCATTTTCCAAGTTTTAAAATATTTTGATTAACATGTCAATTGTACATATTAATAAGGTTCAGTGACATTTGAATGGAAGCACAATATATATTCAAATTGGTACAATAACCAAATCGAGCCTCCTTTTATACTGGTTGTCTCCTATATATTAATTGCTAAAAATTATTTGGTCCCTTAGTCATGTAGTATTTAGGTAACAGACTTGTTTCCTTTTCTTTCCTTCCTTCCTATCTTTCTTTCTCTTTATTTCCTTCCTTCCTTCCTTCCTCTTTCTCTCCCTTCTTTCTCTTCTTTCTTTCCTTCCCTTTGCTCATCTCTCTCTCCCTCCTTCCTTATTTCTTCTCTCTCCCTCCTTCCTTCTTATTTCTCCTCCCTCCCTCCATGCCTCCCTCCCTTCACTTCTTCCCTAGCTCTCTCCCTTCCTTCTTTCCTTCTTTTTCAATAGTGCAGGGGCTTAAACCTTAGGCCTCACATTCTTTCTTGGTCTTCTTGCTTATGGCTGGTGCTCAACCACTTGAACTATGCTTCCAGCCTGGTATCCAGCTGGTTATTCGAATATGAAGTCTTGCAGACTTTTCAGTCTAGACTTACTTCAAACCTCTATCCTCTGGATTTCAATCTCTTGACTAGCTAGGATTAGAGGTGTGAGCCACCAGAACCAATCTAGGTCACAAATCTTGTATACAATTTATTGATTGTGCTTTCTTCTTTAATAGACTTTAACGTTTCTGTGTTATTAAACAGTGATTTTGTATTTTTGGTTTCTAGATTTTGTATTCTGCTTTGTCACTATTTGACTTAATTATTTCCCTGTTTAGTTTCTACTTTGATTTCTGCTATAAATATTTTTTGGCATTTCATTACTTTCACTCCTATTTATTCCTGCATGGCTTCTGTGTTTCCTGTTAAACAAACATTCTTCCCCACTGCTTTCATTTTTCAGTAGCAGCAACATGGATTCTATTATCAGTGAGTTTGGGTTGTCTGTTTTAACTCTTGTTTCCCTGAAGGGGGAGCAAAAGGGCTGTCATGGGTTGATTTTGCCTAAGTCTTGGGTATTCTCCAGGCCAGGGACTGGAAGAAAAGTAGACTACAAAGAGGCACATGGGAATTTGGGGAGTGAAGAAAATATTCTACATTGCAACTATGTTGGTGACCAACTGTATGGACCGCAGGAACTTCATAGGGCAGTATACAAAAAAAATCAACATTACACTATGAAAATAGAAAGTAGCCTGAGTTAACAAATGAATGCAGCCAGCGATTTTCAAAAGAGTGAAATAAGATAAAAATTATAGTAAGTACAGTACTATGTATAATGCTGGATTGCATATCTAACTCAGGACTGTGGTTCCAGCTCTGGAAAAAGGGAAGTCCCAAGGTATCACCTGTGTAGTAAGCCAGCCCAGAAGGAAGCAGCATGGAAGAAGAGGACAGAACACAAGATATTACATTATTAGAGACAACATTAAAATATTTCCCTTGAGAGATTATAGACAGTTTTTAATCTTTGGTGATTGTAGGGAGAACAGGGAGAATCCCTCAAAATGAACAGAATTTACTAGAATTATGAGGGTGGGTGAATGTTGATGGGAAGCAGAGTGATTAAAGTTGTAAAGAGCATAATTCTCACCCATATACAAATAAAAGGGGTCTATAAAATGTGAATCAAGAAATAAAAGAAAGGGCTGGGAATATGGCCTAGTGGCAAGAGCGCTTGCCTCGAATACTTGAAGCCCTGGGTTCGATTCCCCAGCACCACATATACAGAAAATGGCCAGAAGCGGCGCTGTGACTCAAGTGGCAGAGTGCTAGCCTTGAGCAAAAAGAAGGCAGGGACAGTGCTCAGGCCCTGAGTCCAAGGCCCAGGACTGGCAAAAAAAAAAAAAAGAAATAAAAGAAAAAGAGATGAGCCTGAGACAGAGTGACATGAAGGGAAAAAGACAAAGAACCAGAGCCTCACTGCCTCTGTCACATGCAGTCAGATGACAATACTTTATTGTCCTCACATCACAACCACCAGCACCTTGCACAGTGTCTCTCTTCCTCCAGCTCCCAATGTCAGGGCTCACCAAGTTCTGCAAAGGGACACTGCACACAGATGGAGGTACAGGAACTGGATAGAGCCTTCACATGAAAGAACAGCCCTCCATGTAGACAGATGTGAGATGTGGAACACTGAGAAACTGGCTGTCATGCATCAAGGGGCAGAGATCTCTGGGAGAGGAGAAACAAAGGAGGTGAATGCTGAAACCTATCTTGCTTTGAACGAAGCACAAGAATTTTCTTCATGCATGCAGTTCAGGAGGAAGGCAAAGAGTCGGGTGGCTGGAGCCTGTGGGATGCAGGCAAGAACATGGCAGAGGTACAGAGCCATGGGTCCCACAGTGAGCTGGCTAGAGTATCCAACAGGCGACAAGAAGCTTATGAGATAGCTGAAAGAGGCTAGGAATTTTCCCTTTACTTATACACAAAGACAATGACAGGTAACTCTGTCTATCCTATAAACAGGACAGGTAGCAGTGACTGTCCTCACCTGTCAGGGGAAAAGTCTCATCACTGGTAGGAATCAGGTAGAGCACAATTGAGGTTCTGATGTCAAATGAAGAGTGGGAAAATTCAAACAATAATGAAGAAAGAAACAAATAAAAATAATTAAAGGGATTCAGGTCCGGGCAGAAAGAAGTAAAAATGCATTTGATACAATTTACTTTTACACATAACATTTATCGTTATAGGAAATATGAGGGAATCTACAAAAGAGCTATTGAGCTAATTTTTAAGTTTAGCAAGATTCTAGTGTACAAGCTATTAAGAGTGAGTTAACTATTAACCCCTAATGAAAACCAATCATCCTAGTAATTTCCTTCATATATCTGAAAGGATGTCAAAGATCCACAAAATTCCTCCTCTGTTGTTAAGCTTCTGAAAAAATAAGGTTTTACATTTTGACGGAAAGACAAAGGCAGTTGCAACAAGGGTATGTAGAAAGCAGAATTCTGTAATATACATATCTATATATTGATATGTGTAATATGTATATATGTGCTGTTGATCAACAAGCATTAATAGTAAAATAAAGTAAATAGGTAGTAATACTTGCTCTCAGAAGCTGTCTTAAGAAAATAAACATTCACTTAATAACTTATGTAGACAAATCCCGTGAAGTCATTACCCATCACAAAGTAAAATATTGAGAATTTAATGTTTATACATTATAAAATTGTGAATTTTCACATTTCTATATAATGCCATTTTTTGTAAAACTGTTTACGTATAGAAAAGTTATGGTACTAAGTGAAAAAATGCAGTATAAATTTCAATAGTAAGCCTTAAAATTTATATGCACTTTTTCATACATTTTATATATTAAAACAAAGAAATCTGAGAAAGTTCAAAAGGTCAATCAGTATTTATTGACAAATGATTGATTGGTAATGATTTTTCTGTTTTTTCCATTTCCTAAGTTGCCTTCACTTTCTTAGTAGTACCAGGGATACTTGAATTTAGAATCTCATTTCCAACATAAAGAGTAAAATGGGACAAACCTAGAGGCTGCACATAAAAAGTAGCAACAGATGCTGCTACTGATGCATGACATAGTGCTATTATTGGTCTTTTTATATAAATAAATATAATTTGAATTCTTGGAAACTTTAGCCGTGCTGTCAGTTCTGGAAACATGTATTACAGTTTACTGTCCTGAGATGGCATGGTACAGAAATTAATAGCTGTATTGGTCTATAAATGTTAAACTTATTTTTTCCATTGGTACAGAGGTAATCACATTAATATGTGAGGTCTTCCCTATGTGGGTTTGATTAAAGAAATTAATAAAGTATTCTCTAAATAAAAAATAGCTTTCTTTCTTTTTAAAAACTAGCTTACATTAGTTAGACAACGAAAGGTTCATTGCTAAATTCCATATGAATTCACAATATATTCCAATTTTATGTCTTCCTTTACACTCTGTTCTCCACGCCCATTTAGCTTTATTTTCTTCCATTATAACTACCTAAGCATTCAAAATTAGGAAACAGAAAAAAAAACCAAAATTAGGAAACAGAAAAAAAAAAACCAGACACACAAAAGATATCAATGACATGTAGAGTCAAAAACTTAATCCTGATCAAGTGGCAACTACTCAAAATGTCAAGTCTCTAGTATATGCCTAGTAGGGGGAAAATAATATTAGGTTCAGGCCTGTTTCCTCGACCTCATCTCAGCACACCCAGAGTTTCCAAGCGTCGAATGTTCCTCATCACAACACAAAACAGGTCCAGGAACTTGTTGACCGAAATGTGGAACTGAACGAGGTCTTCAGCCGTCCACTTACTAAAAGCAAGGGGGAGAAAAACCATCAGGTAGAGGAGGAGAACTCTGGAGAGGCAGGGCAGCCCCTCCCCACCCTGCTTACACCTAACCCAGCCGGGCCTCCACATGGCACCCACAGAGTGCAGACGGCCTCCCACTACCCAGCGCCACCCGCTCCAGCTTCTCCTAGAACTGACACAGTCAACACACTGCCAGCCACTGTGAGCTCTTTGTGCACCATCACTTCCTGACGTTGGGCAAACGTGAGCAGGGCCCTGTGGGCCATCTCTGCCTGCAGAGGGGATCCAAACCGCACCATCAGCGAGCTAGAGGAAGACAGGGTTAAGGCACCATCCATCCGCGGCTGCCTCTGCTCCTGCCTCAGACCTCCTCACCTTCCAGAGGCCTGACTTGGAGAGCGTGCCGCGCCCACCCTGAGCACCCCAGGCCCCCGCCCGGAGCTGCAGCCCTCCACACACCTGCAGTCCTACCAGGCACGGATGACTCCCTGCCTCGCCACGAGGCCCTCTCTGCTGGGGCCTTGGCCACCCTCAGTGCACGCCCGCCCCGGTGGGGCCTTGGCCACCCTCAGTGCACGCCCGCCCCGGTGGGGCCTTGGCCACCCTCAGGGCACGCCCGCCCCGGTGGGGCCTTGGCCACCCTCAGTGCACGCCCGCCCCGGTGGGGCCTTGGCCACCCTCAGTGCACGCCCGCCCCGGTGGGGCCTTGGCCACCCTCAGGGCACGCACGCCCCGGTGGGGCCTTGGCCACCCTCAGTGCACGCCCGCCCCGGTGGGGCCTTGGCCACCCTCAGTGCACGCCCGCCCCGGTGGGGCCTTGGCCACCCTCAGTGCACGCCCGCCCCGGTGGGGCCTTGGCCACCCTCAGTGCACGCCCGCCCCGGTGGGGCCTTGGCCACCCTCAGTGCACGCCCGCCCCGGTGGGGCCTTGGCCACCCTCAGTGCACGCCCGCCCCGGTGGGGCCTTGGCCACCCTCAGTGCACGCCCGCCCCGGTGGGGCCTTGGCCACCCTCAGTGCACGCCCGCCCCGGTGGGGCCTTGGCCACCCTCAGGGCACGCCCGCCCCGGTGGGGCCTTGGCCCATGGTGCCCCTCCCACCGTCCGTTTCTTCCCCAGGGTGTGGGCAGCCTGCTCTCAGGCCGCCTGCAGAAGCCGTCCCTGGACCTCGCTCCCCGGCTCCTGTCCCCACCACGGTGCCAAGGCGGCATCTGGGAAGGATACAACTCCAGGAGGCTTCCCGGCCCTAGGGGGGAGGGGGCGGCCTCTCCCCCGGCTGTGGGGGCCCCTGGCTCGGCCTGGGCCGTGGGGCCTGCGGCCGCGCCCCCCGCGCCTTCCCCACCACGGCGCCTGGGTTCGGGGCTGCCCTCCGCAGCGCGGCCTGGCGCGCCTTCCGGGCCGCTCTGGGCACCGTCGTCGCGCTGGCCACCCTCGGACGCAGGCCTGCCGCCGCCCGCCTGGCCCTCGGGCGCCAGGGCGCCGCGCTGGCCTCGCTCGCTCTCTTCTTTCGGACTGGCTGAAGCCCCCGTGCCAGCCCCGCCGCCGCCGCCGCCGCTCTGGCCTTCGTCCGCCATGGCTGCCCCGTCCTCGTCCTCCGTCAGGTCCAGCTGGCTGAGGGCTGACACCACCGCACCCGCCATCTTCGTGCGCAGTCAGCGGCGGCAGCAAGTACCGTGGGAAACGGCGCTGCTCGCACGTGCTAGGGGATGCCCAGGGCGCCTGCGCAGCCCCGCCCACCGGGGAGGAGTTGCTTCCACCCAATCAGGACCCTCCTAGGCTCCGGGGCCCCTCCCGGGTTGCCACGGCAACAGGCCTTCCCGCCAAGGTTCCTCCCCTGACCTCCTGTGCGGCCTCGAGCTTGCTGGCTCTGCAGGCTCCTCCAAATTGGCCCATTCGTGAGGTCCCAGCGCCCTCGCGGGGGAGGGGGAGAGGGCGCCTGAGTCTTGAGGAAGCCCAGCCCTATTGCAGGGACGTCTCTCGAGCTACAGAGTCTGCATGCACAGGCCTTGCCTGCACCCCGCACTCTCCCCACGGGCCACTGCCCTCTGAGGCACGTCCGCCAAGCCTTTGCGCTGTATCACGGCTCCTAGGCACGGGAGACTCCATCAGTGCCCGCACAACACTCGAACCCGGGACCTCCCTAGTGACGCACCCGCTGTCCTCCAGTTCTGGGACGGAGCGGGTTGCCTCCGACCATGGGTAGGCCAATCCATCCCTCGGGTCCCCCACATGTGGTCCAGCCCCTAGGACTCGGCCTGTGACGCAGGGAGCTGCCTCCAGTCCCTGTCTCTAGGAGCACTCGGGCCTGCCCTGGGGCCTGGGCTGGCGTCCTGAGAACATCATTATTTGTCACTGTGGTGTTGGGTCACTGGGGACCTGAGGCTGTATAGCTAGCTGCATATGGTGGGGGAGGGGTGGCAGCCTAGGCCCAGGCTGGCACTTCCCACCACCTCAGGACGCTGGAAGCTTCCAGACTCCAGGCCCATGGAGACGGGACATGCAACAGGCCCATGGGGAGAGACGGGGCACATCGCAGCTGCTATGCTCTCTACTGGGAACACCCTCAGGGGCACTCCCTCAGACCCCCTGATAAGACCACAGAATTGTGGTACTTCAGAGCTGGAGGTGTAAAAGCTTTCCCCTGAGAGGAGATGCTGTTCTCGACACAGCTCACTGATCCCTTAACAGAAAATATTCAGAATGTCCCCATTCTCTTAAGTATCTTTCTGTTCTTTCTTTGTTCTGTAGTGCAGAACACTACACCCTGCCATCTGTAGAGACGGTACCTATAAATCTGGGAAAGGAACAGAGCATAGAAAGGAATGGACACAATCATGGAAAAGATACTGCAGTAAAAGGCCAACAGCAGTCTATGTAATAAACCAATGTACCTCTTAGAGCTTCAAACACTAGAATAGAATGGGATTTGGCAAAATATAATGTGAAAATGAAGAGAAGTCTAAAGTCAGTCATAAGAATTTTTTTTTTTTTTTTTGCCAGTCCTGGGCCTTGGACTCAGGGCCTGAGCACTGTCCCTGGCTTCTTCCCGCTCAAGGCTAGCACTCTGCCACTTGAGCCACAGCACCGCTTCTGGCCATTTTCTGTATATGTGGTGCTGGGGAATCGAACCTAGGGCCCCGTGTATCCGAGGCAGGCACTCTTGCCACTAGGCTATACCCCCAGCCCCAGTCATAAGAATTTTACACAGTTGCTTTTTAAGAGTTTTGCTTTCCAGTAAGCCATTAATGTTTTCATTACCAATCTTATTCCAAAAAACAACAATCAAGTCTCCCCCTCCCACAATCCCCCTAGGTTCCAAGCCTCTACAGGATTTGCTTTTCAAGTATGCTCCTTTTGTGTACTCAACACCAAATCCTGTGCATTGTTACACAATAGGCTTGTCATTTCATGAATATCCATGCCAACTTTTTTGCTCATTAGTCTATTGATGGGCACCTGGGTTGATCCTCCCCCCCCTTTTTTTTGGTCAGTCCTGAGGCTTGAACTCAGGTCCTGAGCACTGTTGCTGGCTTCTTTTTGCTCAAGGCTAGCACTCTGCCACTTGAGCCACAGCACCACTTCTGGCCGTTTCTATGTATGTGGTGCTGAGGAATCGAACCTAGGGCTTCATGTATACAAGGCAAGCACTCTTGCCACTAGGCCATAACCCCAGCCCCAAACCCCAAAATTTGACTATTGCTCATATTACTACAATGTACATGGCATGTAAATATCTCTATGTTAAAAATTACTTTGATTGTTTTGGTTATGTACCCAGAAATGATATGGCTGTGTCATATGGAGTTCTACTTAACCTTTTTTTTCTTTGTTGACCCTTTGAACTCAGGGCCTGGGCACTATCTCTGAGCTTTGTCACTCAAGGATAGTGACCACTTTGAGCCACAGCACCATTTCCAGTTTTCTGGTGGTTAAGTGGAGATAAGAGTCTGTCCTGGTTCACTTCATCCTTAGACCTCAGTCTCTTGAGTAGCTGGGATTATTTAAATTTTTCTTGATGATGGTCATTCTGTTGTGAGGTAGGATCTCAGCATACTTTTGATATGCATTTTCCTGATGGCTTAGAATGAACATTTTTTCACATATTTCTTCATTTGAAGTATCTTTCACTTTATTTACCCACTTATTGATTGGGTTATTTGGTCTTTTGGTGTCTAGTTTTACATATTTTGGATATGAATTTCCTGTCATATGAATAGCTGGTAAATATTTCCCATTATGTTATTTGCTTTTCTGTGCAGAATCTTTAATTTCATCCAATTCCATTTGTCACCTTTTTTATTTACTGAGCCATTAGACTCTTTCTAAGAGAGTCTTCTTCTCTATTCATATCATGAAGTATTTTTCCTTTGTTGTTTTATAGTACTTTCAGTTTTAGGTCTAATAGTATGGCCTTTAATCCATTTTGATTTGGTTTTTTTTTGTTTTTGTTTTGGGATAGGATGAGAGGATCTAGTTTCAGCAGATATTTTCACTGTTGAATTCTACTAGATGTTTAAAGAAAAACTAAATCCATGCCACTCAAACTCTTCTACAAACACAAAGGGACACAACACTTCCAAACTCATGTTCTTACTCTGATAATAAAGCCAGATTAGGATATAAAAAATACTGTGAATCAATTTCCTTTATGAACACAGACACAGAATCCTCAACAAAGTTCTTGAAAACCAACTTCACACACTCATTAAAAAAAAACAAAAAACCTCATACATCATGATTAAGTTGGCTTCATTCCAGGAATGCAAGGATGGTTTAATATATATGAATGTATAGTGAAGCATATAAAGCCATTGCCTTCTATAATATAGTATGGCATATAAATTTGCTTTATACTTTCTCTCTCACCTGTGTTCAGCATGGTCTAAAAACTATTGTGACATAACAGACATCTCTAAATTTAGTGACTTAAGAAACATGAATCATTTACTTTGTACATTCATCATCAATTTGGGAAGTCACTAGAGGTAAGCTTAATGTTTGCATTACGTAATACAAAAAGTTGGAGGAGTCTATTCCTGATAGGTGATACTGACATGGTGGGGAATTTTGTGTGTGAACATAGTCAAGACCACTTAAAAGTGTCTGAAGGAGGAGTCTTCGTTTCTTTTCATCTGTTTCTCCTCACTGTATGATGCCTGGGTTTAAAAGGTAGAAAGACAGAGAGAGACAGAAAAACAGAGACAGAGAGACAGAGACAGAGAGACAGAGAAAATAGAAACAAGAGATATGGGGAAGGAGAAATCAACCAAGAGGAAGCTCTGTCATTTTGTATAACTCTGCTTCAGAACTCTTTGATAATGGTCAAAGCATTCACTGCCTAATCTGTATTAGAGGAGGGGATATATCCTGACCCTTTTATTGCAAAGTGGCTAGATTCTGGAGCAGCACACAGGACAGAAAATATAATTGTGTCCACTTTTCAAGAAGACAATGTACTAGAATTAGGTTTCCCTTAGGGTGACAACATCGAATAGGAAGAATCCAAGTGATTGTGTAATCCCAAATGGAAGATAGATTTGATAGTTCATACAGGAGAACTCTAGGGTATAATTCCTATTTATAGTTTATTCTAATGAGGTAATGGAGCTAGGATTTGGTAATGCTGCACCACTCAGAATGGAGGGCATGGAGAATCAATCTGAGGTACTTCCAGCTGTTTGCTTTTAAAGCCACAGAAGCTAAAGGAGCCTGAGCTAGGAGCTCTTCTGCAAGAGAAATCTGAGAGATGTGAGCTGTCTGAAGTATCTGAATCTAGGAAGAGGAATATAAAACAGGAAAAAGAGGTCTCAGAGGTTTTAGGTGGAGTACCAACAGTGACTACCACATCCTGCCAGAACATAAACTCCACAATAAAAGATACTTTTATTTCACTTATGTAGCCTCAGTGTCCAATAAGAATATGTGTTGTATAATAGATGATCATTAAAGTATGTTAAATTGAATTGACTTGTCAGTGTGAATAAATCTTTTTATGCTTTGTGTGTTTTATGTGTTTTATGCTCTGTGGCTGCAAGTCTTCCATATCCAAAGTAATGAATTTTAATTTTTTTTTTTTTTGGCCAGTCCTGGGGCTTGAACTCAGGGCCTGAGCACTGTCCCTGGCTTCCTTTTTCTCAAGGCTAGCACTCTGCCACTTGAGCCACAGCGCCACTTCTGGCCATTTTCTGTATATGTGGTGCTGGGGAATTGAACCCAGGGCCTCATGTATACGAGGCAAGCACTCTTGCCACTAGGCCATATCCCCAGCCCGAATTTTAATTTTTGGCAGTATTGGAGTTTGAATTCAGGGCTTTGCACTTGCCAAACAGGGGCTCTACCACTGAGCTGCTTCCTTTCCAGGTGTGTGCCTGGACTGTGATCCACCTATTTCAGGCTTCCTGTTGTAGGTAGAATAACAGTGCATGACACTGTGTCCAAATATGGGTCTTATGAACCTTCCTGGGTGGGCTGGAACCACTGTCTTCCCAACCTCAGCCTTGCAAGTGACTAGGCTTATAGGTATGAGCCCCAAGCACCCAGCTGCATCTTCTAATAGTTTTCTAGTCATTTTCCTTATAATAGTTTTCTGATGCCCTGGAGTATTTCATGCTAACTTCATGTTTACTTGCAGTGAATACATAGATATTTAATTTACAGATTGATAAAATGTATGTATCCACCACTCAAAATGAGATACAGAACATTTTCATCAACCCTGAAAGTTCTTATGCCTCTTTCTTACAATAATAATTTCTACAGTACAGTCAACCACTGTTCTGAGTTCTATAGCACAGATTTTGAAAATCAATAAAAAGTCTCATTAAGAAATTATTTCCCTATATGAAAAAAGATTATTTTATAAGCACTAAATAGTCATAAAATAAGGTTTATTACTCTAGGTTAAAATGTTTGCATAACTTTAAATAAACAACATGTGTATTGTATACAAAGGAAATGATAATTTTCATGATTTGAATTGTAAAGACAGTGAAATAATTTGAGATTTCAACACAAACATAGGTTGTGCTTTAATATGAAGGCAAACAAATGAAAGTAGAGATCTGTCCAAGAAACAAACAAAAACAACTGAACAGAAGCAAAATGGGTGAAAGTGTTAAAAGGGGCAACATTGATCATGATGCATTGGCTTCATAAACTGCTTTGTTAAAGGGCAACTCCTT
This sequence comes from Perognathus longimembris pacificus, assembly GCF_023159225.1. NCBI lineage: Eukaryota > Metazoa > Chordata > Mammalia > Rodentia > Heteromyidae > Perognathus > Perognathus longimembris. The sequence continues at coordinate 620,638 of NC_063188.1, read as the reverse complement.
TCTACAACTACTTAAAGATAAAACAAGCAAAATGGGTCTACCAAAGCAGAAGAAAAACTAAACTTTATCATTCCGCTTTTTCCATTGAGATTCACCTAGAACTGGTGTTTATGTGTGGTGACACAGTGGACTTCATTTTGTCTACTGGGATGTCATAATGTGGCACCTTGTGCTGGGAAGGCTATCCTGTTCTGGAGCTTCCTGAGTTCCTGAGTGCCCCTTGTTTTTTTCCTAATTCTAAAAAATGAATTTAAATAATCACTGAGTTCTGCTTTTACTAAAACCATGAAACTGTAGCTTAAAAAAAGCATATTCATCCCTACCCAATGCTCCCTCTGTCATACATGAACTTTTGTGGATATGAGGGTTTGAGTTTTTGCTTTATATGCTGTGGGAGCCACTTTACACTAAGCACTACCCTCTTTTAATAGTAGAAGATAAAACCAAATATAAAAAATAAGTGGCACAATGGAGATCATTGTAATAAAATGTAATTTAAGATAAAGGGAAATAAAAGCTAAACAGGAAGCTGAAAACAGAAAGAGTAACAGGACCACCACATAAGAGGCTAGGGGTTCAGAGAGCAATTGACTTACATTTTGAGGTTCCTGTTTCTCTGGTCTGCTTTGTGGGCCAATCTATTCTGGAACATGTATATCAGTGTTTACAGTTGGCCTTATACTGACCAGTGGTTTCTCTTTCTTTCAGCACCAGTACTAGTCATGGTTGTCTTCTCTATACCTTTAGCCTGTTGGCTCTAAACTGGAGCCCAGTTTCTAACATGTATCACAGCCTAGAGATGCCACTGACATAGAACCCAGGGCTGCTAGGAGCCTTGGCCATGAAGAAAAGGGAGGTACAAGTGAAAGAGATCATTCCAGGGGAGAGACAGGCCTAGGGCTCCTGTTTTGCTCATGTAAAAATGGAGGACAAAGGTCATGCTATATGTAGTGTCAGGAAGAGCAGTAGATTTTCCTGCTAATTATTGAAGCTAGTTTCTGAAGGAGGAAAAGGATGTCAAGATATTGTTTGGCTGAGCAAATATACTACATTACTAATTAAGCCACCTGCTCAACTATTTGCAGCCAAATTTTGTGTAGGTCATTGCACATGAGTCCAGTTAAATTTGGTGTACTTGAAAACAGTAATAAAGCCTATTTATAACACTCAGCTTTCTAAACATGGTCCTCCTCATTTATATTGAATGTCATCACTTCAAACAAATTAAAGAGAACTTAAGTCATTATTTTCCCTTATAAGACCTTTATTAATTCCAGAAACAAAACAGTAAGAAGCAAAGTGATTTTTTGAAAAATTGGTGTGATTGTAGGTACAGATATGGTAGGAATGGGAATTGAGAAGACTATTAAGAGAAGGAAAACAGGCTGGAGAGGAACCTTCAGTTTGTACTTAGACTTGTAGGTCATGATTCAAGTGACATTTGCTTTACAATGAAGTGGCTCATACAGTAACTCCAAGTGGGTTGCTTTGTGCCTTGATGGCTAGGCTGTGTGCTGGGCTCAGGACTCCTTCTTCCCCAAGGAAAGTTTAACTTCTCAGAATTCCTGGGTTTTTGGCCTTCCCAACTTGCAGGCTGAGACCCTTCTGTTCTCCATCCTGCACCAGAAATGGAACAAAAAAGGAGCTACAAGAAACAATGTGGGATTAATTGCTGCATTGCTCTGTTGTATTGATTCACACATCTTTCAGGAAGGTATCCACTGCACTATGTACAGACATGCCATGTGTGTGATCATAATGGTCTCTGCTCTCATTTCTGCAACACACACCAGGTCCATGGTCCGTAGCACAGTCCTGTCTTATATACATAGACTGTCTACACCAGAAAACAAGATTCAGCTGGCATTCTTTAAGGTTAATGGAGTTTTTCTCAGGAGCACATACGCTGTTGTCAGCTGAAAAACTACCCATGTTTCATTTCACTGAAACATTGTACGTTTGCATAGCCATTCTTTAGGAGTTTGATCAAAGCAGAACATAACTGCCTATATCTTGGAAATGAAGGATGATCCCAACTTAAAAAATTATACTGAACTCTATTGTTTTCCATACTTTTAATGTAGACAGTGACTATTTAGAGCATTCCTGTTTTTAATTAATCACATTCAAACATGCCATACTACTCATGTATATATTGCTTCATGGCATAAATATATTCCTGGAAATATTTTGTAGGGAAGAAATTTCTCCTTTTTTGTGTCTCCCTCTCTCTCTCATTAGTTGAGTGACATTTCACTACTGGCAATTTCTCTTCCATCTTCAATCTGGTGTGGGTCTTGACACTTGGGCCCATAGCTTTTGTGCATCAGACTTTGCCAGGTAATCAAGGATCCAAAAAGCAAGTGCCTCACACTTGGGGAAGCTACTATCTGTGAGAAATGTCAGTCTGCAGCTCTTGCTTCTTGCCTGAGATCCTGTAACTTTGCATCAGTCACATAGAGAAGTTGTCAACTCCTTATAAGCTGTGACAGGGGCCTTGACTAGGATCACTAAGAACCCTGAATTTAAAGTATTTAGATATTTCTCCCAACTTTGCCACCTGAAGAAAATAGTGTCACTGCTTTGAAAGTCAAAGTAACTTCTTATATGGTCAAAGCTCTTAAGATTCTGATATTTACTTACCTTTGGGGCAGTTTAAAACTCTCAAACTCTGTGGCAAAGCCTACAATTGCCCCAGCTATCTACTATCATAGAGCTGCCTATCTGATTCATTCTCATATTTGACACTTCGTTTGTTTGTTTCTCAGTTGTTCAAATATGTCATCTGGTTATAGATACTCAGAAGAATACAAAGAGGCATTAAATAAAACTCCATGTCTAACTGAGTCCTTCATTCTGGATTTCATAGATCCCATGAAACCCATAAAGGAAAGGGTGACAATATCCCCTTAGAAAGCAGGATAATTTGTACTGTCAGGATTGGATTGTTTCTCCAGAAGGGAAAAACTAGTCAGGAAACCTGACAGTGGAACTTATTATTTTTTTCTGGCCCTTCATAGGATAACCAGGGACAATTTATATCTTCCCGGAGGTGGCAACGATTTATCTGGCAGGGAAGTCGATTGATTGCATAGGAGACAATTTGGCCTACAATGGATCTTAGACTGACCACAAGGAGTTATTTCTAATTGTTAATACTGATGATGTTAGAATTCCAGTTAGACATTGCACAGAGCTCCTCATTGGACACACATATCTTTCAAGTATCAAAGTATCTTTTCAGGTCCCTAGGAAAGGGAGAGGGGATGGTGGCTCATCTTCTGTCTGCAGATATTTTCTATGTCTCCAAGGTTGACCCTACTGATGTATTTCCCTCCTGAAATCCTCAGAGGTGGTGTGAGATAGCAGAATGAGCAAATTGGCAAACTAGACAATCTCTAAACCTAACTTTGTCTTAGCTCTATCAGTGATTTTGGGCTACATTGTTCCCTCTTAGCTTTCTTTTCTTCAATGTGGGAGCATCAGTCTTTGCCATGCCTAGACTCTGAGGTCTTTTAGGGGAAGGGATGAGGTGATGAGTTTGACTGCTGGGAAAAGGCCAACAGCAATGAAATAGCAAGCTTAAACAAAATGTCTTTAGAGCCATCAATGTTATCTGATATGCTTATCATGAAGCCTGGGCCCTATTGCCCATCACTTGAATTATATGTCTTCAGGAACAGAAATGATTGGCCTGATGAAGTCTTTAGATAAAGAGTATGGATTCTGCCAACAGTGCTATGCTTGATTTCCTCAACTGTGTCTTCAAGGGCTGCGACCAGGGTCTCCAGGGGCCCTGTTGTCAGGATGATTTATGATTCCAATCAAAGCACAGGAGACAGGACATAATTTTAGGTATTGAAGGCAAATGATGTCATACTGTTGGTAGCAATACTGGTTCTACCTTTGCTCCAAATAGTGTTTGAAAATTTTAAAACAGAATATTTAGAATAATGTTCTCCCAAGTCTTAAAAAATTGTTCCTACCCTTCCTGAATGGATGCAATTTTTTATTTCTCAGTTTGTGAATGTGGAATTTTCCATCTCTTCCTCTTATGACTATGGAGCCAACGGCAAGCATCCCTGAGGCTGAAGAAGTGAACTGTCTGCTACAGGGCGCAGCACAGGGATCTGGGGGCTAGACTCTTTCAGATCTCTCTCTGGGAGGAAGCTGCCACGCTGTTTTTCTCCATTCAAAGCTTAAACAAGTTCTCTCTCCTAAAGATGTTTGCCAAGACTACCAAAACTATATATTCTTTTTTTTTCAACTGTGTCGCCCATTGGTGTGTTTTCCGTGAAAAGAAAAAGCAAACCGAGCCCCACATTTCCCTCTTGCACACTTGACTCAAGCCCACACTTCTCACGCTTTGGATTGCCTTTCATCCGTCCACTCCTGCTTCGTGCTCTGGAGAGCCTGTGTCTTCTGCTCATCCACCTGGACATAGTCTACTCTTTGCTCTTCTGAAAGAAGTTTCTGAGGAGGGAACCAAAAAGTTTCCATTATATGTTAACTTAATAATTCAGGACAATAGCTGCCTCTCTTTGGTAGATTACATTGTCATTAAATATTTTCCTTTCCTCTCTATGGAAACATAATGTGTCTGTGTATGTGTGTAACATTCTGTAGCTCTGACTTGCTTTGAGCAAAAGAATGTGAGTTGAAGTCACATATGCCAATCGTAAGGAGAAAAGAGGCTTCCTGGTATTCACTCACTTTTTCCTCTTCCAAGAACCCTGAGTCAAAGATGACCTGGAACACAAAGGCCTAGTCTGAAGTAGTCTTTCTCATGAACAACAACTAAAAGAGCCTTTGTTGTTCAAAGCAGCTGAGATTCATAGGTTGTTCTGAACGTAAACTGACTGATGTGTCTTTTGTTCTTGTTGCTCCCATCCTTTTGACCACCTTTTCTTGAGTACCAGTTCAGGTTTTGGGGACAAAACACACAAATGGAACCAAGCTATATATTCTATTCAGTGAATTGCTTTTCTCCATCTAACAGCAGATTTTTAGACATAAGCATCATGTGCTGACTTAGCATTCATTCATTCCATGACTTACTGATATTACTGGCTAGGATCGCCTTTATTGGTACAATGAAAGTGATCCTCACAACAGTTCTTGATGTAGGTGTTATTATTTCTGATCACTACTTTTCAGATGAGAATACTATCTAGTGGAGCTAAAACTGACTAACCTGATGTACAAGGACCTTTGCTAAGGGGCTCTGCTTCTACTTAGGTCTCCTTTGCATCATTCCTTAAAGTCTAGCCAGACTAAGGTTTTACATGTTCCCTAAACAGGCTCTTGCTATGCCTAGAGAGCCTCTTGCCCCACTCTCATCTCTGCCTGAGGATTTTTTTCTATTAATTTTGTGGTCCAAAATTTGAACAGCATGAATATATCATCTTTGTATATATACATTTATCAAAAATATATGCCAGAAGGAAATACCCAGGATTTCAGTTTCTGTGGAAGACAGGATTAGGGTTGATTTTTTAAAACATTTTTTTTCATTACACATACCTGTATTTGTTTGGTAACAAGGAAACCTAAGCAGATGTGTGATTGCCTCAAACACAAGATCCTCCTACCTGTTGCACAGGAGCTGGTGACGCTGAATTGAAGTCCAGAGCCAAATAATCTAGGCTGAATTTCTTTGTCCATGTAAGAGCACCACTGCTCAGGGAGTTGACCATTCTGTGCTCCTCCTAGGAATCAATATCACAGGACTCCAGTTAATGATGTGTAGGCAGGCTGTTCCTGGGAAAGAAGGGCACATTTGGCTTCATCCAAGTAGCTGCCATCAGATCATAAGAGACCTGAGAAAACTTGACCAAACATCTGAATGAGATACATTTCAAAGACAATAAAGCCAGTTCAGCATTTACTATGAAACCCTACTATTACAAGAGAGGGTTTACCAAAATTCCCTTACAAAAGAATGTCCTTTATGGATCTGACAGGCCCATGCTACTTTTATAGATTAACTTTTGAGATGATCAGTACATTTATGAAAGTTCTAGGCAAAGCATTTCAAATGCTCCATACTACTCTGCATCCTGGTTAACAATTGTTATTGTCAGACCTTTATACCTTTTTCCAAACGATGATGTTTGGTAAAGTAATATCTTCTCAGGGTTTCAGGTTTTTTTTTTTAATTTTCCCTAGTTATTTACTGCTTTGGGCATGTTTTCTTGTGTTGAAGAAACATTTATTGTTTTCATTCTGTTTGCATTTTAGCTTCATTTTTGTAATGAAGTGTATTTTTTTCTTATTTATCTTGAATACTTCCTCATATATTTTGGAGACTAAGCACATGTTGGTTATACAAGATTCAGATGGCCATTTCAGTCTCTGGCCTGCCTTTTCATTTTTTAAAAATGGTAACATTCATGCTTCTAATATGTCTTTTCCTATGTGTTTTGGACATGAGTTTTCTTCAGGGAATCTTTGTCTAAGCTTAGATTATGATTTATTTTTCCATGTTGTCTCCTAAAATGATCAAGTTTTAACTTTCATGTTTATTAGCAGTTTCACTTGAACTAATTCCAATATATATTGGCAAACATACATATACTTTCTTCCTTTTCTAATTAATTATTTTTCCTTTACACAGGGTCTCACTCTAGTTCAGGCTGGCCTGGCACTAAACATTCTCCAGCCTCTGCCTTCTGCATACTGAGATTACAAGCATTCACTACCATGCCTGGCTTCCGTGTGTTCCTTTGTGTTGTTTTTTTCAGTTTATTTATTTATAAATTATATTTTTATTAACTTTAAATTATTGTACCAAAGGATTACCATTTACCTGTCAGTTTATAAGTACAATGCATCTTGATCAATATCCACTATATCATTCCCCCCTGTTGTTGTATCTTGTGAAGAATTGCTCTTTTCTCAGTAATAGAGCCTGTCTGCATTTATACATCAAGCAAGCTATATTATGGTTTGGTTTCTATTTATGGGCTTTCCCTTTTATCCTATTAGTATACAGGTCTATTTTTATTCAAGGACTGCATTGACTATTGCTGGTGTTAATAAGAAAAAATTCACTCACTCTATTCTTCCAGAATGCCTTGGTTATACTTGGCCCTTTGACCTTAATAAATAAGTATTCAAATCAGCTTCAAAGTTTCTCAATAATCACCCTTAGGTGTTTAGTAAAATACAAGTCTAATATTTGAGTCTTCCACTTCAGAAATATAATCTATTTCATTTATTTAGATCCCTTCCAGTTTTTCTGTAGTCAATATTTTCTCTATAATGTTTTTTTATTTTTTATTACTAAATACCTAGAATTTGTTTTTATTATAAATGGTCTATTTTCTTTAAATTCTACTTTTGATTTCTTACCATTGTGTAGACATTCAACTGATTTTTTTTTTTTTTTTGGCCAGTCCTGGGCCTTGGACTCAGGGCCTGAGCACTGTCCCTGGCTTCTTCCTGCTCAAGGCTAGCACTCCGCCACTTGAGCTACAGCGCCGTTTCTGGCCGTTTTCTGTATATGTGGTGCTGGGGAATCGAACCTAGGGCCTCGTGTATCCGAGGCAGGCACTCTTGCCACTAGGCTATATCCCCAGCCCCGATTTTTTTTTTTTTTTTGGCCAGTCCTGGGGCGTGGACTCAGGGCCTGAGCACTGTCCCTGGCTTCTTTTTGCTCAAGGCTAGCACTCTGCCACTTGAGCCACAGCACCACTTCTGGCCATATTTTGTATATGTGGTGCTGGGGAATCGAACCCAGGGCCTCATGTATACGAGGCAAGCACTCTTGCCACTAGGCCATATCCCCAGCCCCTCAACTGATTTTTGTGAATTGATTTTATATCAATTAATCTCAGTAATGCCTTTGATTAATTCTAATTATTTCTAAGTAGCTCATTTAAAGTATTTTGGGTAGCAATCCCTTCATTTATGAATAATTGTGGTTTTTCTTCCTCCTTACTTTGTAATCATTATTTCTTTTGGTTCTTTAATTTGACATAAGTCATTGGATGAGAATTCAATTATAATGCTGCATAGAAATAGTTACTATCCCACTCTCACCCACAGATAGCTTTCCCAGGAAAAACTCAGTAAAGAAACTTCAGATTTAAATGAAACTACAAACCAATTGGACTCAACAGACATCTCCAGAACACTTCTAGCAGTTGTAGAAGTCATATTCTTCTTGGCAGTTTATGGAACAGTCCCCAAAATAGACCATATTCAAGATCATAAAGTCATTCTCAGCAAATGTAGAAAAAGTTAACCCCCGTAACTTGTAAGACTATACAGAATAAAATTAGATCTTATTAGTAAAAATTTTTACAACTGTAGAAAATATTCAAACTCATGAGGAGTGGACAACAAACACATTGCTTAAAGTTGAATGGGTAATTAAAGATAACAGGGGAAATTCAAAACTTTCTTGAATCCAATGAAAATGAAAATACAACCCACCAGAACCTTTGGGGCACAGCAAAGGCAGTTTAAATAAAAAGTTTATAGCTATGGGCACCTATATCAACAACATGTATTTCAAATTAATACTCTAATAATGCACTTGAAGCTCTTTGAAAAAAACAAAAAACAAGGCAAATCCAAACTAATAGATGGAAACAAGGAATAAATATCAAGGTAGAAATCAATGAAGTAGAGATTTAAAAACACTACATAAAGAATCAAGAAAACTAAAAATTGGTTCTTTGAAAAGATAAACAAAATTGATAAAACCTTACCCAATATGATTAAAAGGAGAAGAGAAATCACACAAATAAATAAAATGAGATGAAAAGGGGGATACTATAACAGATACTAGTGAGGTCTAGACCATTATGAAGGAAGACTTAGAAAACCTTTCTCAAACAGGAAAATTGAGTAAAAATTGATATTACAAACCAATGAGACTGAAATAGCAGTAAAGGATCTCCCACCAATGAAAAGTGCATGATCCTGTGGGTTCACAGCTCAATTTTATATGGCCTTTAACACCAATGCTATTCAATTTTTCTATGAAACAGAAACTGGGTGATCACTACCACACTTGTTCTTTGAAGCTAATATTGAAGCTCTCAAATGGACAGGAACACAACACAAAGAAGAACTATACCCCACATCTTCTTTCATGTCAAGATGCAAGGATGCTTCAATATACACAAATCAAAAAAAACATAACAGATTTAAAGACAAGAATCAAAAAAAATCCCAATAGATGCATAAAAAAGCCTTTGACAAAATACAGCATCCTTTTATAACCAAAGCTCTGGAGTATCTAGGAACAGAAGCCTCATAGTTCAACAAAAGAAAGACGATATATGACAAGCCTATAACAAATATCATACTAAATGGTGAAAATCTCAAGTCATTTGGGAACAAGACAAAGATGCCCACTCTCACCACTCCTATTGAATATAGTACTGGAATCCTAGCCAGAGCAATAAAGCTACAGAAAAATATAAAAGAATCAAAATTGAGAAGGAAAAAGTCAAACTTTCCCTATTTGTAGATGATTTGGTCCTATATCTAGTGGACTCTAAACACTCCACACCCAAATTCCTAGGGTTGATAAATATCTTCAACAAAGTAGCAGGACATAAAATAAACACAAAAATATGTTGTATTTCTATATAATTGAAAATATGTAAAAGAAAATTGAGAGAACAATCCCATTCCTAATAACCTAAAAATACCTAGAAATAAACCTAACCAAGTTGGTGAAGGGCCTCTGCAATAGAAACTACAAAACTTTGAAGAAAGAAACTGAAGTAGACACCAGGAGATGCAGAGAAATTCCATGTTCATGGATTGGCAGAATAAAGACAGAAAATGGCCAGACTGCCAAAGGCCATCTATAAATTAAATGTAATAGCTATCAAAATTTTGATGACATTCTTTGCAGACATGGAGAAAACAATCCAAAATTAATATGGAAACAGAAAAAGGCTCCAAGTAGTCCAAGCAGTTTTCAACAAAGAAAGCGATGCTGGAGCTATTACAAGTTTAGACTTCAAACTATACTACAGAGTCATAGTATACAACTTAGTGCTGGCACAAAACCATACCTGAAGACTAATGAAACAGACTAGAAGATCCACAAATGAATGAGTCCATATACCAAAAGCATCTGGTTTTGACAAAGGACACAAAATGTATCTGGGGGAAAAAAACCTCTTTAATAAATGGTATTGAGAAAAACGGGATGCTCATATGCAGAAATCTAAAAATGGATCCATGTCTGTCATCTTGTGCATATAAATTGTAAAATCAATTCAAAGTGGATCAAAGACCTTAAAATGTGATTGGAAACCTTGAAACAACTAAATTAAAGAATAGAGAAAAAATTAGAATTCAGAGAGTGAGGGAAAGAGTGGATTGGGAGGGATGACTGAGAACACCGAAAAAGGTGACATTGATCAAGAAGCACTTTATTCATAAACTGCTTCATAGAATACTTAATGATAGTAAATAAAAATTGAGGTTAAAAATAACAAGATGTAAGAGATTTTGAGAAATTTTAGAGACTTAATTTCTTTTTGGTTAAAATATGTACAATTACTCTACAGTTTTTTTAAAAGGGTTGAACTCTGAAGACTTACATATTGAATAGCTATTTACAAATTACATCCTTTTACCTACAATTATTAAGTCTCCTATGAGGTGTAGCTAATCTTGAGACTCACTTGACAGCCTTGAGAATGAAGTATAATTTTTTATTGCTGCAACTAACTAACATGTGTACCAGCATTTTGGATTAAATTATTTTGAAATTAAAAAGTCACAAGACAAAAAATAAATGGGCAAAGGGACTAAATAGGCGCTCCTCAGAAGTACAAATGGCCAATAAATACCTGAAGAAATGTTCAACATCTGTAGCCATAAGGAAAACAGAAATCAAACCAACACTGAAATTCTATCTCTTTCATGAAGTCAGAATGGCCATGGTCAAGAATATGAACAATGAATGCTGGTGAGGACATGGGGAAAAAGGAACCCTAATATATTGTTGGTAAGAATGTGAATTAGTGTAAGCACTATGAAAGTCAGTATGGAAATTCCTCAAAAAACTTAAAAAAAATACACGTGCACACGCACGTATACACACACACACACACACACACACACACACACAATGATCTATATTACTCTTGGGCATTTATCTGAAAGATTGCAAGTCAGGACACCATAAAGGCATCTGTTGATCCATGTTCATTGCAGCACTACTCACAATAGTCAAAGTATGGAAATAGCTCAGAAGCATTACAATGGTTGAGTGGGTCAAGAAAATGCAGCATATATACATTTCAGTATTCAGGAAGAATAACATGTTATTTTCAGGGGAATGTTTGCTATTATTCCAGTATGTTTGCCTTTGTGATTTTCTATGACTGTCATTTTACTTTCAATGTTTTCTTTGTTCTGTACACTTAGTATTTTAAGTACAATAGCTCATAGGAAGGGTTTTATTTTTCTGGTTTTGTCTGCTGTTCCAAAAGCCTCCTGTTCCTACATGGTTGTTTCGTTTTCGAGATGTGGGCAACTATTGTTATTACTTACTGAGTATGATTATTTGCCTTTAAGTATCTACATCTTCTTCTATGTATACGACTCCCAAGTTTGATCTTTTAATGGAGACTCAGAGGTCTTATATAATCTGTACAGTTTCTTGTCTTTTTATCTATTATTTTCAGAATTTCTAAATCATTTGCCTTGTCTTCAAGCGTCTTCTACTTTATCCAGTCTATTGGAAAGGCTTTACACTTTAAATCTTTTATGTGACTTATTGAGCCTTTTATTTTCAGAATCTTAATTTTAGTTCTCTTTTTCAATACTTTAAAATGATTCCTATATCTTTATTGAATTCCTCTTTCATATTCCGCATTATTCAAAGCCAATATGGGCATAAAAGTTTGTGAAACTCTGCCTCAATCAATGGTTTCAAGTCTGTTATCCCAACTACAGGAGAAACACTATAGCTAAGTGTAGTAGTATGTGTCTGTCTTACCCAGTGACATAGAGAAATTCATGTAGGAGGATTGCAGTCCAAAAACCAAAACAAATAAGGTTAAAAGGGTTTTAGTTTATCTGTCTTATTAGCATGACAACATCACTTCAATTACAAAAATTGTCAAAAAATATCCAACAATCTGCTAACAAAAAAACAACAACAACCCCAGGCTATAGTCACTGTTGAATTCTATAAAACCATTAGAGAAGAAATAGTACCAATACTCCTCAAACTATTCCATAAAATAGAAATAGAAGGAATGTTGCTATACTCATTCTATGAAGTATTAACTCATTCTAAAACCAGACTTAAATAAAAAAGAAAAATATAGACCAATCTCTTTGATAAATATAGATCCAAAAATTTTCAATAAAATATTTGCAAACCAAATTCAACAGCACATCAAAAAGTCATACTGTAATTAAGTTGCTTTCATTCCAGTTATTCAAAGTTATCTAAGAAAAAACCTTTTGACAAAATTAATCATCCTTTTATAAGAAAAATCTCTAAAGAAACCAGAAACAGAAGGAAATTGCCTGAACATAACAAAGCCTATATACGACATACAGTCAATATCATACACACTAAATGGTGAAAAGCTAAAATCATTTCCTCTAAGTGAGCAATGAGACAAAGTGTTCATTCTTATTAAATATAGTACTGGGTCCCTCACCAGAGGAATAAGGCAAGAGAAGGAAATATAAGGGGATCCAAATGGTGAAAAAAGAAGTAAAAGTATCTCTATTTGCAGATAATATGACTCAAAAGACAAAAGACACTAAAGATTCCACTCTAAAACTTTCAGATCTCATGAACACTTTTCACAACGTAGAATGATAAAAATAAGCCAGTAATTTTTGTATATACCAACAATGAACAGGTGGAGAAGTATATCAGGAAAGCAATTATGTTTAGTCTCAAAGACACTTAGGGATAAAATTAAACAAGGTGCTAAGAAATTTCTGCAATGAAATTATAAAACCTTAAAGAAGGAAATTGATGAAGATACTAGGAATGAGCTCCCATGCTGACATATTGGGAAAATTTATATTGTAAAAGTGAAATCAACCTACAAAGTCAATGCAATTGCTATCAAAACCTCAATGTCAGGGGCTGGGGATATAGCCTAGTGGCAAGAGTGCCTGCCTCGGATACACGAGGCCCTAGGTTCGATTCCCCAGCACCACATATACAGAAAACGGCCAGAAGCGGCGCTGTGGCTCAAGTGGCAGAGTGCTAGCCTTGAGCGGGAAGAAGCCAGGGTCAGTGCTCAGGCCCTGAGTTCAAGGCCCAGGACTGGCCAAAAAAAAAAAAAAAAAAAACCTCAATGTCATTCTTCAAAGAAATAGAAAAATCAATTTATGAATTTGCATGGAAGCATAAAAAGACTCCATAGTTAAAGCAAACTTGAATAAGAGAAATGCTGAAAGTACCACAATTCCATAGTTGAAAAGATCCACAAAAATGGAAAATCTTTACAAGGCATACATATGAAAAGGGGTTAATATTCATAATATAGAAGAATTTCCTATAACTCAATAACAACAATAAAAAACAAACAACTCAACAAAGTATCTCTCTAAAAATAAAAACAAGTGGCCAAGAAGCACATGAAAAGATGCTTAGCATCACTAGTCATTACAGAAATGTAAATGATAACCACAATTACATTGCTACTTCCTGTTGATTATTATGCCTGTTATGGAATGGGGATGGTATAAATGGTGAAAGTATAAGAGAAGAACAAATCAGAGCCCTTGTATATTGATGGCATGATGTAAAATGGTATCGCCACTGTGATTCCTTAAAAAATTTAAACATGGAATGTCCGTATGTTCCAGCAATTTCACTTCTAGGTATATATCCAAAAGATTGAAAGCAGGAACACAAACATACACTGTACCTCTATGTTTATAGTATCAAACCAAAATGTCCATTATTGGATGGATGTATTCATATAATTAAATATTACTCAGATTTAAGGAATAAAATTCTGATATATACCTTAATATGGACAAATTAAAAACACTATGATAAATGAAAGAATGCAGATACAAGAGGACAAGTGTATGATTCCACTTTTATAGAAGACCTAGAATAGGAAATTGACAGAGAAAGAAAGTAGACTAGATATTAGACCTTGAGGGCAGGAGAACATCTGTTTGAGATGAAAAAGTTATTAAGATGGACCATGGTGATGGCTATAAAACATTGTGAATGTATTTAATGCCACTGAATTGTATGCCTAAACAGTTAAAATATTAAATATGTTAGGTATAACATATTATACTAAAATATATTTCTGAAGTACTAGAAAAGAATATTTATAATTATTTTAATGGCTTCTAAACTTGAAGGAATCCAAAACTCTTTCAATGGGTAGATAAATAAAATGTGGTACATCCATACATACAATTGAATATTACTCAGCAATAAAACAAGAAGAAGCTGTCGACATATGCAGCAATTTGGATGAATGTTACCCATTATTCTGAGTGAAATAACCCAGCCACAAATGTACTATTTATGTCTATTTATGTGGCATTATCAAAAAGACAAGAACTACAGTGATAAAGAATAGATCAGTGGTTACCAGGGACTAGCAGTGGACAGAAGGTGTAGCTATGAAGAAGTAGCACAAGTTTGTGTGTGTGCATATGCATACTCATATGTATTCAAACTCAGAACTGAATAACAAGAGAATAAATTTTATTCTATGTATAAAAACTTTAAAAAGTATTATAATACTATGATAAAATTTAGTGGGAGGTTTAAGAGTCTAGACTTGTACTATAAAAGCCTTACAAAACTGTTGAAATTACAAGTTTGAGAAACTGATAGAGAAGAAACAACACATTAAAATTTTGTTTATTTTTAAGATTTCCTATAATTTCACAAACATTTTAGAGCTATGAGAGAACTTGTAGATCAATAAAACAAAAGTTACATTTCAATCTCTGGCCTTAATGCTTAATAATTGGATCAAAACTTTTCCTCCAAGAGAACAACTTAACACATACAAGTATGCACAAAATCAAAATCAAATCATGAGTTTCTGACTACCATATTGCAGTAATGTGTATAAAAGAAACAAAATAAATCAAAGTAATTTGCAACTATCTTGTTTGTAAAGTTAAACAAACACAATCAAATGAACTAAGACAGCCTAAAACACTTGTATGAACAATTGTACAAGGCATTTCACAGCTAGCTTGAACAGGTGCTCTTAGCTCTCCAACTGCTATGTTGTATTACTTAGAAATGGAAACAGTCATTGGCCACTGACTACAAACTTAGGCAAGCAATGAATCCTTAACTGTATTGTCAATGAAACCTCTGGTCTTTCTCACAACCTCAAAGATCAGAAGTAAATTGCTGGTGTCTGGAATGACTCCGTACTTGCTTCCATTATATTTTAGGTTTACTTCCCCTCTCTGTTCTCTGGAGACAAAGCACAGCTGTTCAGTATCCTTTATAGAAGTGTTTTCTTCTAGAAGTTTCCCAAGGGCCATTACTAAGTGTAAGATTTGTATATGAGTCATTTTCCATCTGCATATGGTTAAGTGCACTTACAGCATGATTATCATAAATAAAAAGGCAAGATGAAGCATTTAATTATCGCTTTCTGGGAAAGCATAAATTTTGGATTTTCAATTGCCTTTTATTCTGTTGTATAGGAGAAGACTGTCTTCTCCAAAGTAGATAGTAATAATGCCATGAACATTGTCCTGAGATCTATTTTCAAAATTTCAAGTTCACACTCAACTTATATCTAGAATTTAATATGATAGTTCTTAATTTTTATTTTATTTTCTTAAAAACGACTTTTATTAGCACTCATTAGTTGCTAAGTGGAGATTCATAGCGACATTGCCATATATGCATACAATGTACTTCATTAATGTCATCTCTTCTATCATTCTTCTTTATCCCCCTGCTCGTTCTTCAAATAATTTCAACAAGGTTCATTATTCCATTTTGACACACGCATGTAAAGTACTTCAACCATATTCACCCTCCCTAGAGCCTATTTTACTTTCCTGCATTTATTGTTTTAGTGTATATTAATTGTACCAAGTTTCTCCATGGTATTTTACACATGTATACATTGCATATTCATCAGAATAACCCCCTTCATTGCTCTCTCTCCTTCCTAAGATGTCTCTATATCTCTAAACTGAAGAATAGGCACAGTTCTAGCTACAGTGTACACCAATTTCTAGAGGTGCTAAAATATTCTTAAAAACCTATTATCTTAATAGCATACAAGATGAAGAGCATAGAAGGGACAACAAGGTAGAAAGTAGATATTAACACTCTTCACCTCTGTTTATTTGTTTTGTTTTTGTTGCCAGTCCTGGGCCTTGGACTCAGGGCCTGAGCACTGTCCCTGGCTTCTTTTTGCTCAAGGCTAGCACTCTACCTCTTGAGCCACAGCGCCACTTCTGGCTTTTTTCTATAAATGTGATGCTGAGGAATCAAACCCAGGGCTTCATGTATACGAGTCAAGCACTCTTGCCACTAGGCCACATTCCCGGCAACACTCTTCAACTCTGAATTGCTAATCAAAGGATGGAGATGTCTGTGTCTCTATCCATCTAGGTCTATAGAATTACACTATAACACTAGTTTTCAGAGGTTATGACATACCAGGAAGGTTCAGAGTCAGATGTTCTTATAAAAGTGAGCCTCTAATATGTGCTTTTTCACAGCCTAGACTCTGGACATCCAGGGAATTACAAACCTATTGGGGTCAAACAGGATACCACAGACTCAATGAAAAGAATTGCCGACATTTTCATTTTGTCATAACACAGGCTTCAGACCTGGGTTCTCCTGAAATACTGTGGCCTCAAAATGGCATGAGGATCTGAATACTGCAGGAAAGAAAAATAGCTTCAAATTGATTCACTTCTAATCTAGAAAAGATGTGACCTGGTTTTATAATCAAGTGAGTGTTTTAAGGTTGCACAGAGATTTCTGAGGGATGTGTTTTTTTTATAATGAACTCACAAGACTATAGACTGGGAGAAGAAAAAGAACATGAAAAATATAGGATTACCATTTGGATGTAGCTTTCTTCCTCTTCTCTGGTAACAGAATTGGCAAAAAATCTTGCAGAATTAATACTGTTTCTTTCTGGAGAGAGAAAGCTGGTTCGATTGCTAAGAACAAAAAATATAGATGAGGTCAAGGCAATGTCTTACAGCTGTTCTGAAAGGCAGCCAGGAACTGACATGGCCCCATGGGGTTTGAGCCCTCCTCTTCCAGACACAACTTCCTTCCGGCCCAAGCAAATTCTGAAGAAGCAGAGACTTTGCAGCAGCTCTGGCCCACTCTGGGGCAAGTGGCTCACAATGTCTTTTTCCTAGGCCCCCAATCTGATACAGTTTATGAGCTTTCTAGAAACAGACCAGTTAACAATAACAAAACAGAAAAAAAAACACAAAATACCCCCACTTATTTAGGGAAAAGCCCCACTTCTTTGGAGTCTGTTACTTCCAGAGTAAGCAGGAAAAGCAAGAAAGTATGGTCATCATTCTGAGAGGACAAGAATAAGATTGTGGGATAATTTCCTTCATACTCTTGAAGAGAGAAACACAGTGTGGGTATCTGTGCAGTTTTCCCTGAAAATAAAGCTCATTGCAGAATTCTGCTTTACAAAGTCATTGTGCGTTGTGGCATTTGCAGTGAACCAGGAAACTACTGGGCCAGCCTCAGGACTCTGAAAATGAAATTTCTAAATGGTAGGACAAGTGACTGAAGATTCATTTTTGGATTTTTCTATCCAACACATGAAATATCCCACCTTTTCTGAGAGCTTCCATTTCAAGCTACATTCACAAAGTTGGACTTTTGGAAGCTCAGCTACTAGTACTGGCCCTGCCCGTGTGCCATAGCTGATCATTTTGACAGAATTTCACATTTCTTTCTTCTCAGGAAATCTGACTTTGGATTGAAAAAGAGCCCATTTGTGTTGGCACTGAAACTAAAGCCTATAAATAAGCTCAGGAACTATAGTAAAGCTATCTTTGGCCACAAGAAAAAAAAAGAGTTTTGCAAAGACCGATGATTTACAAGATGTGAAGGGACAAGAAGATATGAGAGAATGAGAGAGAAGATGACTTGTGCTCCATCCAATTCCTGGCTCCAGAATCTCAGGAAATCCAATCATATTCCATCTTTTGTGCTACAAAAACCACCTGTGACTCTGGATAATAAACCCAGCCCCTCCTTTGGTTTAGGTAACATGAAGCAGGTTGCAATCACATGAGGCTCACCTAAGGCTGGAAGTGGCTATCAGAAGCTTACCAAGGCACAGTGCAGGTCCTGGCTAGAGATGCATGTTCCCGGATGGTGGAGAGGTTCCTCAGGTCCAGGGGAGGTGGCCGCGCTATAAGAAAATGCAGTTCGTTGTGTATCTGTAGCTTCTATTATTGATGATGTTCTTGTATCACCTTCCTGTGGTTGTACCTACACTATCGCTGTAATGTTATCTGAGTATATTGGAAACCGTGTATACTGGTATTGGAAGTAGGAAATTGAAAGGGAATACCAAATTTGAGAGACACAGGGTAAAAAAAGACAAACAACCACAAAAGCAATACTTGCAAAACTGTTTGGTGTAAGTGAACTGAACACCTCCGGGGGTGGGGGGGGTGGAAGGAAAAGGGGGAGGAGGGAGGGAGGTATGAGGGACAGGGTAACAAACAGTACAAGAAATGTATCCATTGCCTAACGTATGAAACTGTAACCTCTCTGTACATCAGTTTGATAATAAAAATTTGAAGAAAAAAAAAGAAAATGCAGTTCGTTTTCAGGGATTCAAGACCACAATCTGAAGACTATAATAAACTGCCACATTCCACTTTCTTATCACACTAACCCCAAATTTACAAACAATTATCAAGCAAATGGTCACATTACTCACTGGAGGTACAAAAACTAAGGCCGTTCATTAGTCAATACACATTTCTGAGACCTCAGTGTTGGTTAGGCATGATTCTAGGTGTTTTAGATGTACTATGAATCAAGCAAGCAAAATCTCTGACTATGAGGAATTCAAATGCATTGCAGACACTCCACATGTCTGAGAGGTAGGTTCTAGTCTCTCCATCTCCAGATCATCATCTACTTGCAGATTCTTTTGCCTAAACATTCTTCCCTATGTCACTGGTTCTTCTTCACAGTTCAGCTGAATTTCTCCTCCTTAGAGAGCCCTCCCTTGACTTCCAGTCGGGATTAGACTCTATGTCATGGGTTTCATGGGTTCTCCTTTTGGATTTGTTCAGTGAAGTATCCTCTGCATGTAGAGAAGTGCTTGGTATTTGACCCCAGTGGTATCTGACTGCTTTGGTATCTACTTCATCCATTGAACTGTGTAGACAGCAACTGCTTAATTCCACTCTGGGTCACCAGAGCCTGCGACAGTGACCTTCCCATTGCCCAATTATTTTCTTTGGTGCCTTGGCCTGGGCAAATGGCTATGCTGGAAAGAGCACATCAGTTATATGTAGTTCCCAGGAGGTCTCAACAACTATACCTTGGTGTCAGGCTCACCTACCAAGTACCTCCTGACTTAGCCACCTACTCTCTCCTCTCTGGACTCCAGAGAGGAGTTCATCCCAGAACTCACTCCTTCTCATACAAGATTCCACTTTTGTACCTATGTGCTAAAGTTCCAGCCCTAAGTCAGTCAAATAACTTCTCTCTGCTAGTGATCAATAGACACATATGGCTATTTATACTCACAATATGACCAAATTTATTGAAATAAAATAAAATGCAGTTCCTCAGTCACACTAGCCACACTTCACATGTTCAATAGTTACATTTCTATCATCACAGAAAGTTCCACTGGATGGAATTTCTATACAAAATTAATTGAGCAAAACAATAATAGCCACTTGAAAGTTATAGGCCCCTGTGAAACTGTTTCTCATCAGAATGGATGGTTATTTCCTCTGCACCTCTAAGACAGAGTCTGTACTTGTATTTAGTACTGAATTCCTAATTCTTTTTCTTCCAGGTGTTTTTTATATATCTTCCTTCCCCTCACACTGAATAATTCTCCTTTCTTCCTCTTATTTGCATACCATCCAGTGCTTAGGACAGCAGTACACATATGAAAAATGCTCTGCAAAATAGGCAAATGTGGTATGATTCAAACTCAAGGGGGTAGGACTGCAATGGAACAGGCGTTAGTAGGGGCCTTAGCAGCCTTGGGAACAGATCATATGTGTCATCTGTATCAATTGCTTCCATGTACTCACACAGCCTAGTCAGAAGATGAGGTCGTGAAAGAATAAAGAAGTCCCTTTGACTTGCCTTTTCTTTCTCCCTCTTTTACCACTATGTGGGTCTATAAAGTGTAGCAGAACAAAGAGGCTTCCTGAAAGTGGTAATGCAGGAGGTAAATTGTCCAGGAGTTGAACTGCTCATTGCTTAAGTCTTCTACCATCCTCAGTCAGGTTTGCTGAGGATTATGCAGATAAATAGGTGATTAATTATACTTGACTATGTAATATATTGACAAATTGGTGTCGGAGGCCATTCTTGACTGCCAGAAAGCTGGCACTGTGGTTATATTCAAGTATTGTTTAAATGAGGAAATGCTCGGTAAGTTCCATTCTAATTCATCATCACCCACTCTTGGTTGTTGAAAATAGCCAAAGATAAGTTCGGTGGTGTGAATTTGACTTTGTAGGCCTCATTTTTAGGGCCACACTTTCTATAATTTCTCTAAGTCTTTCTGTCACAATAGTCTGGGATAGCAAGGTGCCTAGTCCTTCCCATTATATCCCAGACATTTCTTTCTTGTACTTTGTTGATGGTTTTCTAGTGCTTCCTTTTCAAGTATTTTTGCTCTTCTCCCTGACATAGCAGGTCCGTTCAAGTTCTTACCTTTCCTTTGAGGTTTAAGGTCTCTGTTCACTGGAGGAGGCTCCAAGTTTGCAGGTAACTCAGGCAGTAGGCTTGAGATGCTTCCTGAGCTCATTGGAATGTAGTCATCCTGGCTGCAGTGGGGTCCAAGACCAGAGGCAGTGAACTTGGGACTCATGGGCACATAGCCATCTTCAGCACTGGCTGAAATTGCAGGGTACACTGGAGAAAATTTACATGGCTGCAAGAGAACAGTAATAGATTAGGGACTATAAACTAATGATGGAAATAGATACCAATGACTATCAAGGTTGTGAATATAGTTTTTTTTGTTGTTGTTGGTTGTGGGGCTTGAACTCTGGGCCTTGGAGCTGGCCTTGAACTTTTGTGCTCAAGGCTAGTGTTTTACCACTTGAGCCACAGCACCACTTCCAGTTTTCTGGTGGTTAATTGGAGCTGAGTCTCACAGACTTTCCTGCCCGGCTTGCTTTGAACTGCAATCCTCCAATCTCAGCCTCCTGATAGCTAGGATAACAGTCATGGGCTATTGTTTTAATTCCAGACTGCTCAACAATAATCCTGAATTTCCTCAAGAAATTTAGTTAGACAAGCCTCTAACCAAAGTTCTGCACATAGATCCAATGTGTGAGAATAGGGAATAACTACCCTAGATTTGATGTTGAAAGACTGAAAGTGTTGAACGTATCACATAAATGTTTTAAGCATAATATGGTACTTGTTAGTTATCTCAATTAGGCCAACGTATAGGTTATTAAAATTTTTAGGGTCCTTATGGAATGCTAAGTCCAATAATTCTCCAACCAATTGAAGTCTTAAGGGGAGAGTAGATGAATCCTCAGAAATTCCAAGTGCTGAATTTCAAAGGATTTTAAGGGAACAGATACAATTCAGGATATTTTTTTGTTACACTTAATATTAAAAGAACCGAAATGCCAAACTTACCAGATTTAAACTAAGCCGCTTGTCTCGGTGTCTTAAGGATTGGCCTTCTATGTCAGCTGCAAGAAACAAGCCAGAGTGGTAAGAACATCAGGACATTATCAACAGAAACTAGGGTCTAAGACCTTATACTCTCCAGGGCCTGTGCTCAGCTCCAGAGAGGAACAGAAACATAACACATAATTTCAATACACTTGGCTTGATCTTGAGTCTAGCTAAGCAGTCAAAACCCATTCCCCAAACACATGGAAAATCAGACCAGATTTTGAAGAAATTTCTCTCTGATGGTTTTTGTTTTCTCTATGAATAGGGAAGACATAGCAAGAAATAGTAGGTAATTAAAAGATGCTTGTTGCATTTATTACATAATTCTTCAGAGTTTAGACATGGTGGAAGTAGAGGTGGGTGTTGAGGACAGGAGAGAAGATTTGAAATATTTTTTGCAGTGAGCAGGAGAACAAGGTGGAAATAGAATCAACAACATCAAGTGGTAGCATTGAGGACCCAATTGAGATCTATGATCGTGAATCAGTGACTATGATTTTCTGTAGCAATAGGCATAGCTCAGGCATAGCTATGGAAAGATAGAATACTTGGATTAAAATATGACTAAAAATTTGTCAGATGGGTATGAAAATGAAAAAAAATTAGAATAGTTGTTGAATTCAAAGAATTGTCCAGAAGGCATCTTGAATGCTACCTAATAATGCCAAATAATACCATGTAATAATACCAAAGCCAGGGCTGGGAATATGGCCTAGTGGCAAGAGTGCTTGCCTCCTACACATGAACCTCTTGGTTCGATTCCCCAGCACCACATATATGGAAAACGGCCAGAAGGGGCGCTGTGGCTCAGATGGCAGAGTGCTAGCCTTGAGCGGGAAGAAGCCAGGGACAGTGCTCAGGCCCTGAGTCCAAGGCCCAGGACTGGCCAAAAAAAATAAATAATAATAATACCAAAGCCAGAAAAGCCAATATAAGAAAAGGAAACAACACACACACACACACACACACACACACACACACACACACACACACACACACACCACAACTTAGATGTAAAATTCCTCAGAAAATACTAGTAAATTGAATTAACGCTGCAAAAATAGTATATATCAGGGCTAAATGGAATTCATCCTAGGTATACAAGGCTAGTTCAATATTTGAATATCAATTGTATCACTCATTATGTCAGAAAATTATGGCAGAAAAATCACATATCAATAGATGCAGAGAAAACATTTGAATATATTTAATTTTCATTCATGATTTAAAAAATTCAATAAGGTAGGAGTAAAGACAAATTTCAACTTAATAAAGAAAATCTACAATCTGTACGCTTGTACTGCTACCATTATACTTAATAGTGAGAAACTCAAATGTTTGTTCTATAAAGTCAGGAGCAAAGCAAGGACATTTCTTCTACTCACTAATTTTTAAGACTGCACTAGAAGTACTAGCTAATGTAATATGACAAACAAAGGAAATTAAAGCTGTACAGATTAGAAAGGAAGAAACAAAGGAAGAATGACATTATTATAAAAATGTGAAAGAATCAATGAAATTTTCCTGGAATAATAAGTTATTGCAAGGTTTTAGAATATAAAGTTATACAAAATTCACTCACTTTCCTACATAACAACAATGAACCTTGGAATTAGAAATTAAAAACAGTACTATTTATAACAGCACACCTCAAAATGATATGTGTTTATTTGGTTATTTGGTATAAACATAACAAAATACTACCAAATCTATATAAGGAAACCTACAAAATTCTTATAAAATAAATCGAAGAAATAAGTAAGTGAGCTGGGTGTTGGTTGGTCACAACTGTAATCCTAGCTAGTCAGGTTGCTGAAATACAGAGGATTAAAATTTGGGGTCAGCCTGGGCAAAAAAGTCCAGGAAACTGCATCTCCAATATAAACAATGCTAGAGGCCTGGCTCAAAATATAGACTGCAAGAAAGCTGAGCAAGTGTGAAGCCTCCTCAAACCCCATCTACAAGCAGAAAGAAACAGGTCAAATTTTTCCAAGTTAAGATGGTAGTCCCTGCCCAGGTTTCTCTCTGTATCTGAATTATAACAATTGACACATACCTTTCCAAGTTCTCATGTGATCTAAACCAGAGAGAGAGATTCTTCTTGGCACCACACTGCATTCTGGCTTCTTACCATGCCCATGCCATAGGGCCTGCTCTTCTTGGCGCCGTTCAGAGAGATAACTTGGCTTAGGGGGACGGGGAGGTGGGCTGTTGGACATAATGTCTAGTTCTTTTGCTCCATGGGGCAAAAAACCTTGTTTTTTATCCCCATGAATAGGGGGATTTAAGGCTGTTTCCAACTGTGGTAAAGAAGACAAGTGATCCCTAGGTGGACAGTTGATTTCTCTGTTCCAGATCACAGGAGGCTGGGGCCTCATGGACGGCGTCTCCTGAGATCCATTCCCATGGCGTGAGGGGTAGACCAAGCTATTGGAGGGTAGTGGCTGAAGGCCATCAACGAAAACATCATCAAATGAAGTTTGTTCCAATGAGCGGTCTGAATTTGACCAGCTATCACATCTGGTGGGAAGACTGAGGGAAGAAAAGCATGTAAAGTTGAGTATGTACCCTTCTACTCATGAAAAAAAATCCATGTTGGCCTCATTCTCTCTCTTTTTTTTTCTTTGCCAGTCCTGGGGCTTGGACTCAGGGCCTGAGCACTGTCCCTGGCTTCTTCCCGCTCAAGGCTAGCACTCTGCCACTTGAGTCACAGCGCCACTTCTGGCCGTTTTCTGTATATGTGGTGCTGGGGAATCGAACCCAGGGCTTCATGTATACAAGGCAAGCTCTCTTGCCACTAGGCCATATTCCCAGCTCCCATGTTGGCCTCATTATCATTCCTCTAATACCACTTTTTGTTCTACTTGTATATTCCCTCTACAACACTCAGTTACAGCAATGCCTCGGCACAGGAAAAAATTTGTTGATATTTTTTAATCCTTTAGAAGCATCAGATGCATATGAAAATTCAAGGGTGCAAATGAAAGCCATAATGCCAAAGTACGTGACTCATTTTATTTAGTATACTGCTCCTTCTTTCATAGTGGTTGATAATGATCAGCGGCATGAAGAGAGGTAATAGCAGATACATCCACTACAAAACAGTCTCACTAAACAGGTTGATTTTGTCAGGTGCAATGAGCATATCTCAGAAGGAAATTGTGCAGGAGGAGGCCCTTTGGGCTCTGAGAACAGAGGAGTGTATGATAGAAGGCACACCTCAGACAGAGTCCCATGTAGAAACATACCTGGTATGGTGCAGTCTTCCAGTTTCACAGTTGGACAGGACCAGATAATCAGGAAGGAAGAGAAACTCTGACTCACTTCTGGTTTCCTCAGTGGTCATGGTATTGGTGCTTGGGTTACTTCTTGGCAGAGAGGAGCTGGCAGCATGGACAGCATGAAGAGAGCTGGCAGGGGATGGCCTGAGGGAGGAGGGCATGCGAGAGAGGCTCTCCATGGAATCTGCTGGAGAGATCATTTCCCAGGTTAGTTTTTTAAGAATGGCTATAACACTCGCTCAAAATTTCACAACAGCATTCAAGAAGCCAAATAGAAGATGCAAATCACAGCTGGTGTTTGTACTGATGGAGGCAACCATTTCCCCAAGCTATAAACAATGTCTGGGAACGAAAGCCAATGTTCCAAGAGTGAAGTGTTGAATCAATTAAGAGTAAAAAAAAAAAAAAAAGAGCATTCTTGGCCTGAAACTGCAGTTAGTCTACACACAGCCTCTTTATGGCCTTCAGCAGCAGTCTTGCACTTGCATCACTGTTTATTCACTCAACAAATATACATATATATACATGTATGTATTTATGGATAACAAGTCTATGTTATATAGTTACACACGCAGTTCTGTATATATGTGTGTTGAAGGCTTGGTCCTCAGCTGGTGGATCTAATCGAGACGTAATTGGATCATGAGGGCTATGAACACATCGTGGATTGGTGGAATTATTGAGCAGTGAAAGGAATTGGGTCTTCTTGGAGAAAGTAGGTCACTAGGAGCAAGTCCTTAGGGGCTGTATCTTTTCCTGTTCCTCTGCTTCCTGTTTTCCATGAAGTGAGCAATATGTCTGCTACCATGATGCTGTCTATACCTTACCTCAGGTTCAAAGCAATGGATCCAGTTGACCACAGACTGAAACCTCTGAAACTGTGAGGAAAAATATAAATGCCTCCTCTATTTCATTGGTTTCAGGTTTTTTCACAGCAACAAAGACTGATGAACATGGAAAATTGGTACTAGGAACCTTTGTTACATGTGGTATGCTATATGTGGCAAAGAACTTGTCTGCATTTTGTACATACACTGGGACATTGAATACGGGTAAGTTTAAACATGATTAATTAATGTAGAGTAGGAAATCTCAAGGCAGAATTCATGCAGTGGCATGGTTCGTAACAGTTGCTGTTAGATACGTTTATAGTGGAAATCTAGAGCAAAAGGCAGAGCAGATAAATGTGCAGTGGCCAGAAAAATCCACGTAAAGTTGGGGCTAATGAAGTCATGGTTCCTAAGGAGATTAACACCATTAAAAAAAACCCAAATACTTTGTGCTATGACAGTAGAAAAGATGTCTTGTTAATGGTCAATGATATAAAAGTGTAAACGTGTTTGAAAGACTTTCCTTTGAGGAGAGTGCCACTGAGGTGCCCCACTAGGGTGCCTAGGGAAGTTATTACCCAGGTTCAGTTGCCCAGGCTCCCAGAGGCCACTGTAGTATGTTCCAAAGTAGACTAGCTACCATTTGAACTGGCGGCAGATGTTGCCATTATCCACGTGGCACCGGCTTTGTTTTTGTTTTCCATGCAGAATATAAGAATTGGCGGGTCTCAGCTGCTTCTCTATAGATTCCAAAGGAAAATGTGGGAGGCCAGGTCAGACAATGTGTGGTAGATGCTCCATATTCCTGGTATCTCTAACTTCCTGGGTCTCTATTATGTCTTTGGCTTTACTTTCACAGTTTCATGCATTATCTTTGCATCTACTCAGGAAAACTGCAGGCAAAGAACAGAACCAGCCCAAGAGAGAGTCCATGTAGGCTGTAGCTAACAAGGATGTAAGCCCAGTCCTATGGAGCTCACATCATGACAGCTTGTTCCCCAGATGTTGGACATGGACCTACAGATTTTTAAAGCCTTTTTTATTATCTGTAATTAATTGTACAAAAGGTTTCAATTATGTGTACAGTACATTTTGATCCTGTCACCCCTTCCATAATTCTCCCCCTACTCCCATTTATCCCAATCTCACTTGTCCCCTAAAGTTTCCTAGTTCCATTTTCATATATGTATGTGTATTAGGACTGTACTTGCCTACCATTCTCTCCATTTGTCTTCCTTGTACCATTAACTTCACTCCCCTCAAACAAGACCTGTTTCAGCTTCCTGGTATTCATTTTTTAAATTGCCTGTTAATTGTGCAAAGAGGTTACACGATGGAAATCCACCCCTGTTCATATATGTTTCTATTTTAGATCTAACTTCCACATAATGAGAGGAAAACATGAGCCCGTTGTCTCTGAGCCTAACATTTTACTTAATTTCTCCATCAATTTTCTATGATACATTATCTTTCCTTTTAGATGAATAAAGTTGTAATTCTAATTTTTATTGATCCATTTATGAGTTATACAGCACCTGGGCTGTTTCCATGACGTGGCATTGTGAACAGTGCAATAATGAACACGCGTGTGCAGGTTTTATTGTATCCTGAAATGCAATATTTTGGATAAGTGAAGAGTTGTAATACTAAATTATAGTTCTATTTTGAATAGTTTTTTTTAGCAATTGCCATACTGTTTTCCATGGTGTTTGCCCTAATTTACATGGTCATCAGTGGTATAAGAATGTTCCTTTTTATCTGAATTCTTGCCAGAATTTGTTTTTGTTCATATTATTGATGATGACCACTCTCACTGGAGTGAGAGAGAATCTCAACATTGTTCTGATTTGCATTTCCTTTATGGCTAGACATGTTGAGAATTTCTTCATGTATTTATTGGCCATTTTTACTTCCTTTGAGAATTCTCCAAGTTTTTTGTCCATTTGTTAATTAGGTTATTCATTCATTGGGGGCTTACTGTTTTGAGTTCCTTGTATATTTTGGTTATTAGGCCTTGTCAAACATATATCTCAAAGATCTCCCATTCTGTAGGCTGTTTTTTTTTTTTAGCTTAGTGGCTATACCATTTGATTATGCAGAAGCTTATTAGTTTGATAAAATCCTATTTGTTAATTCTCTCTTATTTGTGGAGCCCCTGGAATTCTACTCAGGAAATTCTTGCCTATGCCAATAACTTCTAGTGTTTTCTCTAGCTTTCCTGTAATGGTTTCAAGATCTATGGAATTTAATGTTTGCCCTGTTAGGTTTTGGTCTTGCGTTGGTCTGATCTTTGCTTGCTATTGTCATATTCTTCCCTTTTGGAATGGGCATGTTTACTCTTTATCATTGTATGTATGGACTATGTAGATTGTTTTTTTTTGTTTTTTTTTTTTTTTGGCCAGTCCTGGGCCTTGGACTCAGGGCCCGAGCACCATCCCTTGCTTCTTCCCGCTCAAGGCTAGCACTCTGCCACTTGAGCCACAGCGCCGCTTCTGGCCGTTTTCTGTATATGTGGTGCTGGGGAATCGAACCTAGGGCCTCGTGTATCCGAGGCAGGCACTCTTGCCACTAGGCTATATCCCCAGCCCTATGTAGATTGTTTTTTTAATTTTACAATATTTAAAGCTAAAGGACTGTCTTGAGCTTGTGTAGAGACTTTCAAACTTTGAGCAATGCCTAAAATGTTCAGATTTTGGTTGTACATAAGACAGTCAAATCATACTGAGTAGAATTATGACCTTTTTATTGTCTTTATTTGAAAGTTAGGTGTGGTTTTAGGACATATGTTTGGTGTCAAGTTGATAAGGAGTGAATTTATGATAATATTAATTATCAATTTCATTGGGTTGACGTACCTGTGAAGGCATTTCTAGGGATGATTAACTGATATCTGCCCTGAATGTGGGCAGAACCATTCAAAATAAACTAGGATTCCTGGTGCAACACATGAGGAAGAAGAAGGAAGCCCATGAGCACAGGTTCTACCACATGCTCTTGCTGTTAGAATGTTCTGCCTCACCACAAACCCACAACAATGAAGCAAGTGAACCAAATACTGAAACCTTTGAAACCATGAGACAAAAGTTGTTTTTCTTGGATACATGTCAAAACAATGAAAAGTCTTATTAACACATTATACATGTACACACACACATATGTCTGTATCTTTCTTAGTATTGCATCCACTGTGTGACTAGAACTCTTTTAACCCTGATGATGTATCTGAGACAAAGACCTTGACCTTATTGATGAGTTTACATTCTAACAAAAGAGTAAGACAAAGAACACATGAGGAAAGAATTGAATTAATAATTCTTATCAGTAAAGAAATGGAAATGCTTTATTGTGATAACTGGAAAAGCCCATGTTTCTCAAGAAGACTAGCATTGTCTCCATCACCTGAGATCATGGTATTAAGATGTATTTGGATCAGCAACCAGTAAAACCCTCAGATCAGAAAAGGCCAATGAAAAGCCTGCTTTTGTTTCTCTTTTGAACCAAATTGACAGTGGAGGATCCTTGATTTAAAGAGACCCTGAACTGCTTTGGTTCAAGTATGGGCTCTATTACTTGCTTATCAGGTTACTACTTGCCTTCTTCAAGTTTCCTTCTCTGCAAAGTAGAGATAATAATAACAACATACATGCCATAGAACTAGTATGGAGATAAAACAAGTTAATATGCAGAAATTTTTTGTTCTGTTTGATAGTAAAGGCTTTGTGTTTGCTAGTCAGGCTTGTGTGGATCACGATCCTCCTATTTATGCTTCCCAAGTATTGATTGAGGTCTCAGAACATTTTTGTCCCTGGAATGGCCCAGGGACATGATTTTTCTGATCTTTGCCTCTCGAGTAGCTAGGATTATAGGTATGAGCCATCAAACCCTGTTATAAAAGCATTTTAACAGAGCTTCTAGCCCAGGTGCACATAATATGATGACTAGTTTATGGTTGCTGGAGACAAAACCAAACACTATATAGTCATTCCCTCTTATCTACAGTTTTACTTTTCATTGTTTCAGTTACCAACCATCAACTTTGGTCTGAATACGTGAAATGGAAAATTCCAGAAATAAATAATTTATTAGTTTTAAATTGCAAGCCATTCTGAGTAGCCTGATAAAATTTTATTCCATCCACACTGTGCTGCCTGCAACGTGAATCACTCTTTTGTCACTGTGCTCACATTGCACCCATTGGTCACGTAAGTAGTCCTCCTAGTTATCAAATTGACTGTCATAGTATCACGGTGATTGTTT
This sequence comes from Perognathus longimembris pacificus, assembly GCF_023159225.1. NCBI lineage: Eukaryota > Metazoa > Chordata > Mammalia > Rodentia > Heteromyidae > Perognathus > Perognathus longimembris. Next base: position 590,399 of record NC_063188.1, on the reverse strand, counting down.
TAAAGTAACAGTTATTTGGCTTAATAATGGTCCCAAGTGTAAGAATAGTGATGCTAGGAATTTGGATAAGGAAAAGAGAAGTCATAAAGTGAACTTTTCCTTTAGGGGAAAGTGGAGAACATTTCAACTTAATAAAGAAAAAGCCAGGCTTTGGTGGCTCACACCTGTCATCCCAGCTAGATCTCAGGATCATGGTTCAAAGCCAGCCTAATCAGGAAAGTCCATGAGACTATTGTCTCCAATTAACCAGCTAAAAGCTGGAAGTGGAGATATGTATCAAGTACTGAGAACATCAGCCTTGAGGGAGGAAGCTAAGGGACATTGCCCCATATCCTAAGTTCAAATCCCAGTAGTGGCATTCAAAAAAGGGAGAAAGAAAAGAAAAAAGAGAGAATAGTAGAGTTTTGTGCTATCCAAGGCTTCAGGCATCCAGTGGGGATCCTTGGAATAAACCCAATGCAGATAAGGTACTGTATGTGAAAATTCTCAAGACTTGCTTGTCTGATAGCTTACTCTTTATTGTTTTTCTTGAGTTATTGGTAAACCTACTAGATATATATGTGCTTTAGTATAAATCCTGGATGGGAAAAGAAACAAAGTTGACACATAGCAGGATGCATGCACATGTATCTAATTTGAGCTGATGGCAGGGAATAGAGGTGAAAAGTCAATAGAGCTGGAGGACTTGATCAGGAACATTCTGTTTGGCTTGTCTGATATCAGACTGTAGCCAAAATGGACTTATTTTGACTTTACAAATATGCTTCATTGATTATACCAAGGATTAATAAAGTCCTATCAGTTTATTTTCATTTATCTGTTATCAAAGCTCAGCAGTGTGAGTGAAAAGTCTTACTTAATACATTTGCTGGTTCATGAGAAGAAAAGGCCTGATGGCCTCAGGAAGCATACACTCATGTCTGTCCTAAAGAGAGATGCAACTATGACTCCTCATTGCCATCTACTGTTAATGTGGGTATTTTAGTGCCAGATGGTAAAAATCAGTAACTACTGAAATACTAAAGAAATTGTAGTCTAGATTCAGGGTCCTGTTTTATCTATTAGAATAAGACATTAAAAAGAAAAAGATTCAAATTCAAAATTTCATATTTTGAGAATCAGTTTATTGTGTAATAATGCCAGGGCCCGAGAACAAAATCCACAAAGGGATTGTAATACATTCGTTATATTACATGGGAAGCATGGTGTGTGAATATGTATGTGTGTATGTGTGTGAGTGTATGTGTTTGTGAAAGAGAGAGAGAGCGAGCACACAAGCAGGAGAGAGTCAGCAAGTCAGACAGACAGAGACAGAGAACTAGAGAAATTGGATCCATTGCTTCCTCTACCCAGAAATGGTCCAGAGAAAACTTGCAGTTTATTTCACTTGCAAACATCTGTAGTGCTGTGTGTGAGTAGACCCTGCTTTCACATATTTGGGGTTTGAGTCATAGAACCAGGTGAAGGCAATCTGGCATTTCCAGTACTTTACTGTATTTAATTGAGAATATCTCTGATGTTAATTAGATGTTGAAAATATCTTCAAGGAGACAGGCTTGGCACATTGCACCATTTTCCTGCACTGGGTCTCCAGTGCAGGCATAGCTTCCCAGGCTGTTCCTTAGAAGAAAGGAAGTGCAGCTTTGTTCTTACCTCCACTGCCCTCCAGATGACTAAGGTTGCAGACCTGACTGATGCTGTGCACCCACACCTGCATTTCTTCTTCAGTCTTGGCCACCAGATAGAATGTACGGGAAGTGGTCTTGACAATGAACACAAAATGGTTCTGAAATTCCTTACGAACAAACCCAGGGCCTGCATGTTTCCACACAGCACATTCACTGAGGTCTATCACGCGGATGGGCTTGCTGGAGTGCTTGGTCCTGTAGTACTCCAAGACATCTGGGTTGCCACTCATGCGACCCCGCCGGAGGACAAACCAGCGCTTGCGCCATGCCTGCAGAGACAATTCAACATGGAGTTACTGTACTAAGTGCTCTTACTTATCTGGCCCTTCCAAGAACAATATGTTGTGATAGAAGGAGAGAAACCAGCCATTCTATTGATAAGGTGTATCATCATTTGCAAGTCTTTATCGTATGATTATAAGGATGAATCACTATTAGGGAGTCCAAGGATGCGATTTACATCCGTAGTTTCAGTAAGGAAATGAACCTCTGGATTCCCTATCTCACTACATGTTCATTCTGTGCCTCTGTGCCTCTGTGCCAGCCTGCATGGCTACCACATACTTACTTTCTGCTATAGGGTAAAGTAAGGTGGTCAGGTCTGGCCATTGCCTTCATGGTGGAGGAAGGGAAGTCCCACCCCCAGGTCATAGGCTGGCCTGAATCCCTGGAGACAGGAGTGGGCACTTGCCTGATAAGTTACTAAACCTGTCAGTCCAGTGCCTGGACTGGGAGCTTCCTGTGACCCTGTCCCCTGACCTGATCCTATTTAGGCCCAGACAAGCATAGGCACCATTACACCATGCCATGTGTCTCTGTGTTCCTGTCCTGTCCCCTGTCTCCTCCCTCTTCTCTGGTCACCATGGTATCCCACCTCAGCTCTCCATTCAAGCTGAATTGGTTTGTGGGTATTGTTTTTGTTCTCTCTGCCCTGTTTCCTAATAATGTTAAGTGTATTTGTGGCTTTCAGGCCTTTGTAACAATTGGCTGCCTGCAGACTGCTAATGCGCTAATAAAGACTCCAAGATTCAGCCTCTCAAAATGTGGCTTTTCTGTTTTCTCACCTCACAACAAGGGAACTGCTTGCTGCATTGGCCCCAATTAGGAATTGAGCACAGAGATGAGCAACAGGCTGACCTAGCAGTGCTTCCTCCCACTACAGATTCTCAATGTAACAGTTGGCAAATGCAAATGGAGAAATTTATGGCTCTGTGGTTTTCTCTCCTATGCTGTGGCATGTGTGACAGCCGGAAGTGTGGTGCTGCTGGGAGGCATGGTGAACAACGAGGCAGGAAGTCTTTTGCATATCTTACTTCATTTATTACTGATACGTTTATAAGCCTATCAGTTCTGATCAAGAGGCTAGAGAAAAGGGGAAAGCCATCATTTGGAATGTTCTCATCTCCCTTTCTCAGATAACATGAGATTTGAGGTAGCAAGGAATACAAAGAAGTGATGAAAAGTGAAAATGAAGAGCAATTGTCACAAAAGACCCACAAGTATGCTTTAAACTCACATCCCCTTTTGAGGTTGTGACAGAGTAAGCCGAGTGACAGCCATTCCAGGTAAGTTGATGCAGGTGAAGCCTGGCTTGGTTCTGCTTTTACAGACATATAAAGCTCTTAGGAAAGGTTGGGTTCTCAGGAGATAGACACGGCAGTATGATTAAGTCTGTGCTTTTAAGACAGGGGAAAATAATAGCATGTTTGCATGCTTGTTGAAATAATCTAGGGCAGAGGAAAAATGAATAGCTTAATAATCTCATGTTGCAAAAACATAACATTGGATGGGAATGGACCACTAAAGATGACAGGAGGAGCTTGTCTTGCCTGGAGGTTGAGAACACAGGAGGTGGAAAACTTGGACTTTTGGCATAGACTAGGGCAAACAAGGGATGGGATAATGTCCTTGGGGAGTCTGGAGTGCCCCCAAAATTTCCAAGAGCCACTTTAGTGGGGAAACGTGAAGAGGAACTTCGCTGCACTTCTCAAAAATAGGTTCCAAAAGAGGAAGTCAAACTGAGCACAGAAACATTTTTCCTGTTAACACCCCTTAATGCAAGGGGAGAATGATAGAGAAAAGTATGCAATTCATTCATACAAGTACTATTAATATGGCTAGACTCTGGGAAAGCCATGTTGAAGCAAGCCACAGATCTTGCCACTCACAATCTTCTCAATGTCAGGGGAAGCGGGCAGATGGATAAGGAGATAATTACATCCAGTGAGATAAGTGTCACAATAAGGGAAAACCAAGATGCTAAAGGGAGAACAGAGTCATCTATCAGATCAGTGGTATGAGGATGCTCCAGGAACAGGTGGTGGCTAAGGTGAGACTGAAAAAGGGCAGAGGAAGGAGCATTATTAAGATGGAAAATGCTTGAAGCTTTATGTAAGTACTTTAGCAGGCTAAAAGGTATAGTATTTATGAGAGCAGAAAGGAAAAAGAAGAGTCGCACAGTAACGTGTATAGGATGTAATGCAGCCATCAACTAAACCATGAAAATTTGCCACAATATTCTCCTTAATATTGTAAATTCCAACTAAAGAGCTATGTTTATGTAAAAACAAGAATAATACATCACTGGAACTCTTTGCTCAGTAGATCAAAGGTCCAGATTCATTAATAGATAAATGATAAGTAAAAGGAAACACCAGAATAAGACAGCAACCAATGGACTGTGAAAAAAATTGCAAACCACATATCTGATAAGGTATTATTATCCAAGATTTTAAAAGAACTCTTACAATTCAGAAGCAGGAAACTAAACTTAATTTTAAAATGGGCAAAGGATCTGAACAGAAAAGTTGTACAGACATACAAATGGCCAACAGCTATATAAAAAAAGTTCAACATCATTAATCATGCAGGAAATGAACATTGAAACTATAAGATATTACTTTGCACACATTAGGGCGTCTGTTACCAAAAGGGCAAGAGTATGTAGCTGTCTACAAGGGCATAGAAAAAAGATAATCCTTTTATATTGTTGATATGAATGTAAATTAGTATAGCTATTATGAAATTAAACCTAGAACTACCATATGGCCCCACAATTTTTGTTCTGGGTATTTTACTCAAAGGAGATGAAATCAAGAGCTCATAAAGATATCTGCCCAAATGTGTTTATTCTATCATTATACAAAATGGCAAAGGAGGGTTAGGAATATGGTCTAGTGTAGAATGTTTGTCTAGCATGCATGAAGCCCTGGGTTCAATTCCTCAGCACCACATATATAGAAAAAGCCAGAAGTGGTGCTGTGGCTCAAGAGGTAGAGTGCTAGCCTTGAGCAAAAAGAAGCCAGGGACCGTGCCCAGACCCTGAGTTCAAGCCCCAGGGCTGGCAAAAAAAAAATAGCAAAGGATAGGAAAGATCTAAGAATCTATAAACAAATGGAAAAAAATCTGTTACCTATAATAGGATATAATTCAGCCTTAAAAAGGAAAGACATCCTGGTGTAGGTTATAACCTGGAAGTACCTAGAGAACAGTGCCAGGTATAATAAGCCAGATACACAAAGAAAGGTTGTATTACCTCACTTATGTACGGAACCTTTAAAATATCCTTAAAACCTTTAAAAGTGCAGCCAGAACTAGTGTCTCACACCTGCAATCCTAGCTGCTCAAGAGGCTGAGATCTGAGGATTTTGTTTCAAAACCAGTATATGCAGGAAAGCCCATGAGACTCTTAACTCCAATTAACTATCAAAAAGCCAGAAGAGAAGTTGTGGCTCAAGTGGTAGAGCACTAGCCTTAAGCACAAAGCTCAGAGAAAGCTTGCAGGCCCTGAGTTCAAGCCTCAGGACCAGCACACACACTCACACACACATAATATGGTGCAACTATGTATAAATATTTCATGTCAGGGCTGGGGATATAGCCTAGTGGCAAGAGTGCCTGCCTCGGATACACGAGGCCCTAGGTTCGATTCCCCAGCACCACATATACAGAAAACGGCCAGAAGCGGCGCTGTGGCTCAAGTGGCAGAGTGCTAGCCTTGAGCGGGAAGAAGCCAGGGACAGTGCTCAGGCCCTGAGTCCAAGGCCCAGGACTGGCAAAAAAAAAAAAAAAAAAAAAAAAAAATTTCATGTCAAATGTCAATAAAAACTATTGATTAATAGAGAAATGAGGGATAGAGGAAGAGAAAGTGGGTGATAGGACTGTTCTGAGAAAAATATATGCATGTCTGAAATACTATTATGAAAGTCCTTGGTGTAATTAATACACACTAAAAATAATGGGTGACAGGAAAGCAAAACAGGCTCTGTTGTGAGAGTGGGTACAGTAAAAGGAGGGAGGGCTTAAGAAGAGGATGAATGAGGATGAATTTGGTGAAACACTTAATTTGCGTGTATGAAAATATAACAATGAAACCTGATGACATTATTTTAAGAAAGGGAAATGGGGGTAGAAGAGAGAGATAGAGGGGGTGAGGCTCATTTGCACATTTGTACATGTGTGAAAATGTCACAGTAAAACACCACTTATATACTAATGCATGCTACTAAAAAATGTCTAAGCTGGGCACTGGAGGCTCACACCTGTAATTCTAGCTATTCAGAAGGCTGAGATCTGAGCTATTTAAGAGGCAGAGATTTGAGGGTCGCAGTTCAAATTCAGCCTGATCAGGGAAGTCCATGAAACATTTATCTCCAATTAACCTTCAAAACGCCAGAAGTGGAACTGTGGCCCGAGTTGTAGAGTGCTAGCTTTCAGTGAAAAAGGTCAGGGGCAGCACTCAGGCTCTGAGTCCAAGCACTAAGATGGGTACATGTGCATGTATGCCCACACATACACACACATATACACCAAAACAAACAATAAACAAAATGTCTAATATAGTGATTATCAAGGGTGAGGCTTAGGAGACAATGGAAAGATGTATGTCAGAGGATACAAAGAAGTCTAGAGATATATAAAGTAAGACTATATCTTTATTCTATTAGATGTTTTGTTTAGAAGGGAAGATTTTGACATGAAAGCAACACAACCTCTGTTGAGAGGCAGACCAGGAGTGAGGGCAACAGAGAGAGTTAATAAGGGAGTTAGTATGTATATATAGCAATGAACCCCCTCCATAAAACTAACATATACTAACAAAAATCTTTTTTTTTAAGTCAATCTTTCTGGGCACTGGTGGCTCCCAGTAATCCTAGCTACTCAGGAGGCTGAGATCTGACCATTGCAATTCAAAGGTAGTCTGGGCAGGAAAGTCCATGAGACTCTGATCTCCAATTAACCATTAAAAAGCCTGAGAATGAGCTGTAGTTTCAAGTGGTAGATTGCTAGTGTTGAACAAAAACACTCGGGGACAGCATCCAGGCCCTGGTTCAAGCCCTAGGATCTGCACACACACAGAGACACAGACACAGACACAGATACAGACACAGACATATACAGACAGAAAGTCAATCTTAGTTGTTTTTGTCACAAAGCAACTATGTGAACCATTTTGCTATCACAATTATACTGTAATCCTGAACTATGCACAATAAAACTTATTTTTAAAATGAAAGAAAAATAACATGATAGAAGGGAGTTATGGATTAAATGAGAATTAAAAGATTTATTAAAAATTTAAAATATGCCTACAAGATGCTTGCTTTGGTGATAAATAAAAAAACTGCAAAGAACAAAATTTCTAGAACAGTCAGGATTGTAGCTATTTTGGAGATAGGAGAAGGTTGTGATCAAGAAAAAGAGACTTCTGGGCTGAGGGTGTTGCTCAGTGATAAAATTCTTGTCTACTATATATGAAGCCCCAGGTTCTATTCCTAGCACCACCAAAAAGAAGAAAAAGGAAGAAAAGAAGGAGATAGAAGAAGATGAGGGGGAGGAGGAGCTCTGCTTTGTGTGTAGGTATTTACCTTTTTTTTTTTTTTTTTTTGGCAGTAAGATTGAACTCAGAGGTTGGGCATGCTCCAGTTCAGGATGTTTCCATTTTACAATTTTACTGCTGGCTGAAAGTAGCTGTGCTACTTCACCTTTCTACTTCAAGACCTTGCTGCCAGGCACTTGTGAGCAACTTGGGAAGGTAAAATGAAAAAAGTTCGAGAATTAAGGACGGAAGTGAGGATGTGAAGGTGAACCTGTGCCAAGCCGATCTCTAAAGCAGAATGACTACACAGATATCTACAACCAGAATTCAAATAAATGGATGGTAGAGCAGGAGGATTGTTGAATTCATATTTAGGAAAGATACATTTGAATTTTGAATCTCTTTTTGGCTTTCTGTGTGACCATCAACAAGCAACATGACTTCTGAAAACCTCAGTCTTACCATGTGGAATCAGAGATAATAAACCTCGAGTCTCTTATGGTAAAATTTTGGTGAACCAATGACACATAGGTGACAAAATAGTATCAATTTGAAAGTAACTTATAAAATGACAACGTGTTTGTTTCTACCCATGGCACATGACACCATTTGCCTTGGAAAAACTGCTTCTCCCCCTCTGGAGGTCACCCCCCTCCCCCATTCAATGATGAGCTTGGAGGGCTTTTCCATTTCTGACCAGCAAAAATCTATTTCCCATCAGCCTTTCCTGCCACAGCCACCAAGCTGACTCATTATCACCTCACCACTATCATCTCCAACAACAAAACATGTCACATCCTGTAACCTTGTGGAAAACTATTTGTGCTCATTTCTAGAATCTGAGAGAGCTAAACTGAACTTCTCTTAGAAAGATATGTCTCGCTTATAGACCTATTAGGTTTTATGGAATTATTAGAGGAATGATTGTATCTAATCCTTCTGAGAGTAAACATGTATTGTTCTCCTCTTAGAGCAATTCAACTTGTTGGTTTCACAGTTTATGAACACTTACTACTTTATCTCTTTTTTCTATCTCATGGGCAATAATCTCCTCTTATTGTGTTTTTGAGCACTTTTTCCTGTACATCTGTTCCATTTTCTCATTATCATGAATTGGTTGGTTCCTGATTTTTCCTCTAATTAATGTAATTTTCTTCTTTGTTATAGCTTCTTTATAAAATTTTATTTTGAGTAGTTGCACAAAGAAGTTTCAATTCAACAAGTCAGATTATGAGCACAATGCATCCTAGTTTGTCTTTTAATAGAGAAAGACACATCAGAGTAAGCAAAGATGGAGGTACCTATACCTCAGAAGTGAGTCCTGTGTAATGGCAGGTAGAGGTAAAGGACACAGTTTCCAAGAAAAAGGTATTAAAACTTAAATCTGGATTTCCATGTTATAGGATGAGTTCTATTCCTTTACCTAAACTTTTATGTTGCAGTCCTATCCCTTATACCTTACAGTATGACCCTGCAGGAAAATAGTTAAATTAAGGTCATTGAGATGTGTCCTAATTATACATGACTGACATCCTTATAAGAAGGGGAAACAGGGACCAAAAAACGCATAGGTTCAACCTTTGTCCTTTGTCTCACCATTTTGTTGTTCCTCAAAGGGTGAACCAATGCAACAGCAATACTCACATGACAATATGTTGGATATGAACTTTACAATTTGGAGAAGGGGGAGTTGGGGGGAGGGAAAGTGGGAGAAAAAATGAGCAAGGGGGTAACTGTTCAACAAGAAATGTACTCATTACCTTATTATGTAACTGTAACATCTCTGTACATCACCTTGACAATAAAATTATTTTTTTAAACTGCATAGAAGGAAAACATTGTTGAGAGGCACGACCATCCTTCCTTCCACAAGCCTCAGAACCAACCATGTTGACAACTTTATTTCAGATACCAAGACTCTAAAACCATGAAGCAACACATTTCTGTTGTTTAAACAACCCACTTTGTGAGTTTGTCAGAGAATATCTAGTAAATTTATATATCCCCCAACTCTTAGTAGCTACCTGAATTACCTGGAAGAACTTCCACTTCCAGTCATATTGGTGGACTTGGCACTAAAGTTGCTATAAAACCAAACTAGAAAATCCAAACAAATACATGAAGCAACTGCTTTCAGACATTAGATGGCAGTCTGGGAAGGGCTATGAGCTCTATGCGAAGGAAAACAAAGAGCAGAGCCCTAGGAGCACCCAGGCTTTTCGCCTGTAGGCAAATTCTGGACCACAGCAATCTTGCTCAGTTGGAAAACAGAGATTCAATTTCTAGGTGGTTGGCGTGGCTAGAATTATTTGCAGAAAATGAGAGTAGAGATGATGGGAACTATATAAGGAACACCAGATATCTAGATAGGGATTTCCCTCACAAGACTTCAGCTGAATACTAACATGTGCATGTGGAGAATAAAATCCCATAAGGCAAATCCAAAATGAATAACTACTACAGCTCACATAGGAGATGTTTTTATTTTGGATGTGCCAAAATGGAGCAGCTTGGAAATTCAAGAAAGACTACACCTTGGAAGTGGGAATAGAGCCAAAATATCTCTAGACCTAACCTAAGAAAGCTTAAAAAGAAGCCTTGGAAAGATCAAAGTGATATACAACTTACTAAACTTCATACTGAAACAAAATTCAACAACTGTTAAGGGAAAACAAATAACAAAAAAAACCTGGGACATGAAACAATACAATATTTGTAATGTACAGCATCTAAAATATTACTAAAAATACAAATAATCAGAAAAATGTGACCCATAACAAAGAAAAACCAGAAAGAGACCTATAAGTAGCAGAGATAATGGAATAAGTAAATGATGATTTTAAAACAATACCATTTGAGATTTAAAGGAGGACATGTACATTATGGGAGAATTAGAAGATATAGATTAAAAAATTGAACTTATGGAAGTCAACACACAGCATCTGACATGTAAAATTCACTAGGATGGGCATAGTATAATCTTAGACACCGAGGAAGTGGTTGGTGAGCCTGAACAACACAGAGAAAAGGATGGTGGGAAAGAATAAATTGAGGCAGATGTTAAAAAAATATAACTTCCTGGACATCACTTCTAGTGATCCAATTTCACCAGGCCTGGTTTGGGGGCACTTTCAGCAATCATTTCTAAAGACTGTGATGCATAAAGATAAGTGACCAAGCATAAGAACTAAAGATACTCATCCTTAGTGACTTCATTCATTGTCATTTCCTTTAACTATCATTTATTTGATGATTATTTTCAAAAGCCACTTTCCAACTTTAATCTTTCCAGTGATTCATACAGGTAACCAACCAGTGGGCATCTCCACTTATATCTCAGCCTTAACATGGCCACAATGAAGCTTTTAATTTCATGTTACTCAGACTCACTCCTCTCCCAGCTTTCTCATTTCCCAATAAATGATACCACTACCTATCCTTTTCCTAAATGTAGAAACATTGGAGCAATCTTTTCTTCTATACTCCACATCCAAATTTTAGCAAATTCTGTTGCCTGTACTTTCACACATTTTGCTTTTCAATCAACTTATCTGGATGAACATCCCTTAGTCCCAAACATCATTGTTTCCCATCTTCCTATATCCATTGTCATAAGTCCATTGTGAATAGAGAACTCAATGACCTTTGAAAATCATAAATCAGATCATTCTATTCCCATGGTTAGTATCCTCCAAACGAATATGATTAATATCACATCACCATACTTCCATTTTGTATGGAAGTGCTACTTCTTGGTATCTAGTGTTTTCTGTTTTGGACACTAGTCTCTGGGACTAGTAGGCCTTGACACAGAATAATTGCTTAACAAATATCTAAATGAATGAATTCCATACACGGTTTCATGGTGTTACAGACCTAGGTTTCAAAGTCTTGAGAAACATGACTACTTTATAGATTTATAAGAAACCTATTCTCTAGAATTTATCAATCATGTACTTATATATTAGGAGCTGGTGATATAATAGTAAACCAGTTAGACAATGTTCACTAAGTTGGACCTTCTTATACCAGGCAAATGCTTTTCCACTGGAGACATGTGTCTGGCCTTCAGCTTTTCTAGTTTGTTTTTTGAGACAGGGTCCCAGTGCTCTTGCCGGGTCCAGCCTTCTGAGTAACATGCTGGTTTTGAGTTAAAAGCATGCTCTCTGTAGACATTGCAGCATGTTGTTGAGGATTAAATTTGGGTGTGTGAGTGAGCAGCTAATGACTTTCTAGAGCATATCTAGGATATGCAATTATCAGCTAGTAGGAGGCTATCAATGCTGACATTTGAGCACTTTATTCCTGCATTCAATAGTACTTGCCCAGTAAAATTAAAGCTGGTTGAATTATAAAAGATTTCACTTCTTTGGATGTAGAATTCACTCCAATAAAGTGGAAATGGCCTGTCTGGATTGTCAGTGTTTTGAAAAGACACTGAAATGAAGTAAGAAAAATCCTGAAAATCTCTGAGGCTGTAAAGAGACACCTTGAATGTAAACTGCTTTTCTGGCGAGAGTGATTACTGTCCTTTTGTTTCAACAGAATTGGCCCCCTTCCCCCTCTGCAGTGGTGAAATCCCTAAGCTATGAAATCATTTCCTTTGCATGTGCACAGGATGGGTCAGCAACCTGCCTCCATGTCCAGGCTGTCCAACAAGGCTGAGAAAGCAGAACTGGAGTTCTTAGTTTGGATTCTTCAATATTGCTGTTTTTCACTTATTTGTGCCTAAAGAACTATGTGGCCTTGTCTACTCCTGACCAATGGATGCACTGGCCAAAGGTGTCTAAAACTCCAGGATTTTGATGTTCAGATTCTGGTTGTTCTGGTTGCTTATAGGCACTGATCTTCTACTGAGCTACTTTGTTGGTGACCTTATTGGCAAGCCTGCAGGAGGTGCCTCAGAGTAGAGCACAATGAGAAAAAAAAAGTCACTAAGAACACACCTACATCAATTTTGGAGTTTTTAAGTAGTGTATGATTTGGTCTGAGAGAGGATTTTTCACTATTACACTTTATGAAGGTGGAAAATTGGAATCAATAGTAGTTTGGGAGTACTGGGAGGTACAGCCACAGCTAGTGAATGTCAACTGATCTCCAACTCTCTCTGGAACTTTATCCTTTGCTCACCTCAGTTCTGCTTTGTGATGGCAGTAATGTCATCTGTCTCAATACCTAAAGAACTCTGTGTGTGTGTGTGTGTGTGTGTGTGTGTGTGTGTGTGTGTGTGTGTATACACTGGTTCTAGGACTTAAACTCAGGGCCTTGGTGCTGCCTCTAAGCTTCTCTTTGCTAAAGGCTAGGGCTCTATCACTTCAACCACAGTTCTACTTCCCATTATTTGGTCGTTTTAATGGAGATAAGAGTCTCACAGACTTTTCTTCCCAGACTGGCTTCAAACTGGGATCCTCGGATCAGTAGCTAGGATCACAGGTATGAGCCACTGCTGCCTGGTTCCTTTGATATTTTTAAAGCTGTCTTAGCATATAATACATGCTCAACTCATTGTAGTTGATGAAATGATTGACTGAAATGAGTTTGGTTATAGAAGAACAATATCAGGGATTTCTTGTGAATGTACAGTTCTATATAATGGCTTCAATGGTGGCTACAAGAATCTACACAAGGGGCTGGGAATATGGCCTGGTGGCAAGAGCGCTTGCCTCCTATAAATGAAGCCCTGGGTTCAATTCCCCAGCACCACATATACAGAAAACGGCCAGAAGTGGCGCTGTGGCTCAGGTGGCAGAGTGCTAGCCTTGAGCAAAAAGAAGCCAGGGACAGTGCTCAGGCCCTGAGTCCAAGCCCCAGGACTGGCAAAAAAAAAAAAAAGAATCTACACAAGTGATGAGATCACAGAGCCATCTACTCACACAAACACATGCAGCTATAGTGACACTTATAGCAGCTCTTGGATGGTATTAATGTAATACCATTACATTTATAACTTCTTTGAATTTAATGATTGCAAAATAACAGGCTTAGAAAAAGCTGATACTCAATCTAAAAGAACAATTTCAAGTACAGAAAAAAAGAAAAGGTGAGAAAAGTAGAAAGCATAAAATACCATTATTTGATTTTAATCCAAAAGCACCTATAATTACTTTAAATGGGTATGGACTCAATGTGCCAGTGAAAAGATGTTTATTGAATGTCTACTGCGAGCCAATCCCTGGGATATGTGCAATTGAAGTGCTAATGGTGTGCCAGTGAGCTAAGTGCTGGCCAAGATAGCACCATGAAGAATAATACATGGATGATTGGGGCTGGGGATATGGCCTAGTGGTAAGGGTGCCTGCCTCGGATACACGAGGCCCTAGGTTCGATTCCCCAGCACCACATATACAGAAAACGGCCAGAAGCGGCGCTGTGGCTCAAGTGGCAGAGTGCTAGCCTTGAGCGGGAAGAAGCCAGGGACGGTGCTCAGGCCCTGAGTCCAAGGCCCAGGACTGGCAAAAAAAAAAAAGAATAATACATGGATTAGTTAATAAGTACCAGGAGGTGAAGTTAGAGATTGACAGTGTTCAGGGTAAAACTGCTGGGACTGTGGCATCAGCTTATAACGGAGGAGAGGAAAGGTCTAGGTTGAATAATAGTATTATCATATAACATAAGTCAGAGTCCTTTGCATGGAACAAGGCAAATGAATATTCACTGGTGGCATTTGTTTTTCTTACAAGTGTATTACCTTAAATTGATAATCTAGTGAACTAATCAAGACAGCTACTACCTTAATTTTCTAGAAAAAGATACTGATATACCCAGACAAATGAAATATCTCGCTAAGTGAATCCAAGTTGTGTAGTTCTGCATTTGCAGATATTTCTGTCCTTTACATACAAATATTCTTCTTTGGACTCCAGAATACACAGAGGAAAAAAGGAAAGGGGAATAAGATTTGCTTTTGTCTGGCTTACAGATTTTTCATTTCCTTTTACATTCTTCCTCATCCTTATTCCTCTGACTATGAACAAGTTTTCTCAACTGTGTTTCTCTTGTTCTTGTATTGCTAATGACATACACTTAGTGAAATGCTGGTTAGTGTTTAGGAAGCCTAACTACTCAATTACTGACTGCCATTTGTAAGGTCTCCAAGAATTTTGGATGTGGTCCCAGAACATGAAATGAAAGAAAGCATTTGGCAACAACTTGGAGGTTTTCAATAACTTCCCAAGACCTGCTCCTCTAAGCCAAGGTTCCATTCTCAGTGGTTGCACCTTGAATGCATTCAGGAAGTTTGGGGTATATTTATGAATTGCAAAAGGTTAAAAATCATTGAAAAATATGAATTTTGGTCAATTTTCTACTTTCTGCTGAGGTTTACTTGACTTCCTTGCCAACAGGGACCACAAAGGCCATGAGACCCAAGGGTAGGGGTGTGGGAATTTCCAGGAGCAGGTTACATTGCTCCTCTCTGTCATGGCTCAGTGCCGGGAGCCCTGGGATTTCTGTTGACCCTTCAGCCTGATGGCCTGCAACCTTCTGCTCTCTGTCAGATAGAGTTGGGATTTGTCCCAGGCATGGAATAACTTCCTGTGATTGTGCGAGAGATGACCTGGCCCACAGGATCTCCTTCCATGGCATGTCAACAGAGACAGAAAAGTCCTCTATCTCTGCAATGTGATGGGCCTTGGGAAGAGAAATCCTGAGGAGAAATGTTTAACAGAGATAAAGAGAGTCAAGAGGGCTGTGTTCAAGCATAGCCACACTACATGACACGAGCTTGACCTTCCTCATGTATTGTCAACTAAAGTGCCACTGATATCCTGGCTACTTTCTCATTTTCCCTTGTGTGGCAGAATCTTGCAGGTCATTAAGAGCAGCTAAACAAATTTGCAGGTGTTACATACTTGGGTCACAGATCTGTTAGGCACCAGCATCAGGATGCAAAATAGTGGACTGGAACAATGAGCTAAAACAGAGTGGAGAATAAATACTTACTTTGAACTCAGGTAAATTCTGAAATAGATTAAGAATCTAAAATGCCATGGAAACACAAAAGGAAGTAATCAACTGTGGATGAATATTCAAAGCAAGTATTATACAGAGGAAGTGCTATCATAGGTAAACTCACCAGAATGCTAGGTAGAAGTAGTTATGATGGCTACACAATATTGTAAAGGTATCTGTTGCCACTGAAGCATAACTGACAGATGATTGAAACAATGAATATTATGTATATTTTACCACAATTAAAAATAACCATTAATCAATTTTAACTTCTGTGCCCAGGTTAATACAGGGCACTTGTGCTTAGTTAAGTTCCTGTCTTAGCCATGAAGCCATCTCCCTGACCACTAATATCCACGTACTAGAAGATGAGATGTATAACTAACCTAATATAGAGACTTCCTGTGAGTTGGTTAGATTTTCTTTCTGATTTTGGATTCTTGGCATTCCTTTTGATGAGTTCATAAAGGAGAGTTATGCCAACACATACTCAGAAATCTCTATTACTTTGTGTTTCTTTTTCAGAAACCTCTTTTTTAAGTTGTGGCAGTCACACAGGCCAAACAAAAGAGTAGCTTGTTTAGATTTGTATTTGTCTGGTGTCTAATGAGGTTAGGCACTAGTTCTAATGTGTCATGTGCTTTTGTAAACACTATGTAAATTGCTGTTCATGTATTTTGCTCAATTTTCAATTCTGATATTTATCCTTTTCTAATAATTGGTAATGACCATTCATAGAGCTAAACTAGTTGCTCACTACATGATGAAATATTTTCATACCTTAATCTTCTAAGTTTATAGCATAAGGCCTAGAGAGAAACCAGTGTTTAAGTCATAAACTAAAAAAGCATTCAGCATATAAGAGATACTCTCTACATACATGCTGAAGAATTGAATGAATCAGTGAATAAACACAAGTTTTTAATATAGCAAAATCCCAGTGTCTCTCTTCCCAGTTTTTCTTCCACTATCATGTTTCAAAAGCTTTTTTCCTCCACACCAAGATCCGATTGAGATTCAACAACATTCGCTTTTAAAGATCACATTATTCAATTTTCTTTACATTTAAATACAACACATCTGGAATTTCTTTCTTTCTTTCTTTCTTTCTTTCTTTTTTTTTTGCCAGTCCTGGGGCTTGGACTCAGGGCCTGAGCACTGTCCCTGGCTTCTTTTTGCTCAAGGCTAGCACTCTACCACTTGAGCCACAGCGCCACTTCTGGCCATTTTCTGTATATGTGGTGCTGAGGAATCGAACCCAGGGCCTCATGTATAGGAGGCAAGCACTCTTGCCACTAGGCCATATTCCCAGCCCTGGAATTTATTTCTCATATCTATATTAAGTGATAGTGATCTATAGTTATTTTTCTGTACTATAATATCTTTACTGAACTTGGTATTAAAATGATAGTAACAACATGGAACTAATTGAAAATATTTGCATTTTTTCTGTGAAGAGGATGGGAATTATTTACTTTCACAAGTCCAAAATAGCTCAAATATACAAACCTTCAGAATCAGGTAGCTAACTTGAAGGTTAGTATCTGATGATGATGGTCATCTCTTTTGTATTTCCTTAATAATTTTGACAAGGATAATATTTTGGGGGCTAATACTTTGAAGTATAATTTCTTTGACAGAGTGATATTAGATACTCAGTGTGAAAATTTGGGTGGGATTAAATTACTATTTAAACTACAATTTAATTTGTAATTACTCAGTTCTCATAGTCCCAAACACCAAACTACTACTTTTTTTGTCATTGGAACCCACAGCATAACAGACTTGCTTGTTGTGAAATAGGAAGTCATGAGCTGGTGATGATGAACTGAAATAACTACAGAAGAGGAGGCATCTGAAGGGACAGTTAAGCAGCCTTGCAGTCATTTTTGCTGCAGCAGCCTTTTAGAAAGTAATAATAAGAGCTTTATTTTGGCATGAAGCAAGATAAAATTCTTATCTGCAGAGAAGACAAAATGAGCTGAATTACTTGGATAGAATGTCTCCAATGAAAAGCTTTAGGGCTACAGATATGAGCAAGTCAAACAAATAATCACAGTACATCATGATAGCTGTTGTAACAGTGGGAGATTCAGAGCCTAGGAGGGAGGATATGTTTTGCCCACCCACTCTGCAAGGCAGGGAGATGCTCTTATGAGGCCCTGCTTGGCAGGAAGACAGTATGTTTTAAAGCCACCAGGCACACCCCACAAGGAAAGAAACCCTGACTTTGATGTTGCCCACTCCAGGTCCTTGGGAAATGATGGCACCGTGCAAGTCTACCACAGCCCTTGTGCTCACAGGCTAACAGCTTAGAGAGGGAGACAGACAAGTAAACAGAGGGGGTGCTACACAAGGGAAGGAAACCAACTTTGATCCCTGTTTCCACTCCAACACCCGCCCTTAGCTATAGACAGCAGATATGGAGCCACCCCAGCCGGGGCTTCCCAGCATGCTTCAGGTCCACCCCGCCTGACTAAAGCAGGGGAGGGGAGGAACTCCCACAAGTTTGGCAGCCTTCCTTACTCTAAGATTATGAAAATATTTTCTTTTAATCTTTTCTGTTTAATTATTACATGAACATAATTTTGAGATTTCAAATAAATCACAAAAACTACAAAGGAACAGATTTGCTTTAAAAATATTTACATGCTTAGAGAGGCAAAGCCGAGATGAAAACTATGTAGAGATCTCTATAGTTATCAGTTAAAAACACATAGAAGACTTGTATGAAACACTATGGTAAATATAAATGACCTCATAGGCTGGGTGTGGTGGCTCAAGTTTATACTCCTAGCTACTTGAGAGGCGGAGATAGGGAGATGGCAGTTTGAGGACATCTTGAGCAAAAGACGCTTTTGACACTCCAACCAATGGCTGGGTATGGTGGCATGTGTCTGTTATTCCAGTTACAGAAGCAGCAAAATGGCTGGATGCAGTGGCGCATGCCTATCATCCCCAGAGAAGCTGGGATGCACAAGTAGGAAGACTGTAAGCCAGGCCATCTGAGGCATAAAGTGAGACCCTAACTTGAAACCAATGCAAAAAAAGGTGGGGGGTCGCTGGGGGGGAGGGGAGAGGCAGGGGAAAAATGAGGGAGGAGGTAACAAGTTGGATAAGAAAAGTACTCACTGCCTTACGTATGAAACTGTAACCGCTCTATACTTCACTTTGACAATAAAGAAAAAAGAGGTGGGAATAGAAGTGTGGCTGAAGTGGAAGAGGATGTTTTGTTTTGTTTTATAGTACTGGAGTTTGAACTCATGACCTGTATATACTAGGCACTCTACCACTTGACTCATGCTCCCTCTGTTTTGTTTTCATTGTTTTCTGAATAGGGTGTCACATTTGGCCAAGGGCAGGCCTGGATCATGGTTCTCCTATTTATACCTCCCATGTTGCTGGTATGACAGGTACACGCCACCACATCCAGTTCCTACTGCACTCTATTTCGAAGGTATGCCTTACAAATCTCAGTGCTCTCATTTGTAATGATTTTTTCTAGTTCCATGTATTTTTTATCTTATTTATGTGTGAGTGAAATGTGGAGTAAAACTGGTCATTTAATTCCCCTGCTGGGCACCAGTGGCTCACGCCTGTAATCCTGGCTACTGAGGAAGCTGAGATTTGAGGTTAATGGTTTGAGGCCACCTTGGGCAGGAAAGTCTATGAGACTCTTATCTACTCAGAAAAAAAAGCTGGAGTGGATCTGTGGCTCAAGTAGTAGAGTGCAAGCCTTGATGAAAAAAAGCTCAGGGACAGTGCCCAGGACTGGCACTCTCTCAAAAATAAAATAAAAGGCCAGAAGCGGCGCTGTGGCTCAAGTGGCAGAGTGCTAGCCTTGAGCGGGAAGAAGCCAGGGACAGTGCTCAGGCCCTGAGTCCAAGGCCCAGGACTGGCAAAAATAAATAAATAAATAAATAAATAAAATAAAAAATAAAATAAAATAAATTGGTAATTCACAAATAAAAGAAAATCTTCAAAAAATCAGGCACTAAGTTTTAATATCTTTCCAGAATGCCCCTGGATCTATTTAAGAATGTACCCCCTCCCTGAGAGGAAGCATCACCATCCTTCACTGTATCACTGCAGCAATGAAGCTTCCACTTTATTATCATTTGCATCAAATCATGTCATTTCTTTGCTCTAACCCCTCCAGTGTCTTCCTTCTTCTATCAGAGGAAAAGCTAGTGACCTTATTTAGCCTATGAGGTCCTGCACATGTGCTCCTTCCTATTTCCATCATCTCTCTCACTTCATCTACTTCACTTCTTGTTGAAATATTGTCCATTCCCTCTTTGAATTAAAGGGTGGGGTATGCAAAAGAAAAAATCCCAGGCGCTTTTAGTTCTGTAGGAGTATAAGTGAAAGGTCCTAATAAACCCAAAGCAATTCTCAAACGGAACTGCAGGTGACAATAGATGGAAGTGAAAGCCCAATAAAGGTCAGGGGAAAGGAGCACATGTCCAATATTTTTCTATACTATTACTAGTAAAATATTAGCTGATCCACTTTATTGAGTACTTATGTTTTCCAGGGAGTTGGCTTCCAAAAAATTTGGCATTCACAGGAATCGGGCCACCACTTTATGTCTGCACTCATGATCTGGTTTCCAAACAGGTGAGTGCTTTAATTCTGAGAACTGTGGAAGAGACTTTTCAGAAGGTTTTCCTATTAAGGCTCAATCTTCAATCTCACAAACACCTCTCAGCAGAACTCAGCCAAGGCCCTGATGATACAGCTATTTCTGTGCAAACTGTGTTTTTCAATTTCTGCTCATCATTAACCTGAATTTTGTTCTCTACCAGTCCACGATCTGGTCATCTGGGTCACCAGCTCTACAGTTACTATGAATAAAATGCCTCTTTCTCCTTTTGCTTTTGTTCTCTGACTTTCATCATCTCCATCACTGTCACTCTTCTCATTGTTGTCACCATTCATTTCTTCCCAGAGTGAGTAATCAGCTCAATCAGAAAGGGGGTGGTTAGGGGCTGGGGATATAGCCTAGCGGCAAGAGTGCCTGCCTCGGATACACGAGACCCTAGGTTCGATTCCCCAGCACCACATATACAGAAAACGGCCAGAAGCGGCGCTGTGGCTCAAGTGGCAGAGTGCTAGCCTTGAGCAAAAAGAAGCCAGGGACAGTGCTCAGGCCCTGAGTCCAAGGCCCAGGACTGGCCAAAAAAAAAAAAAGAAAGGGGGTGGTTAGGGCTTCATACCCAAGTGAGTTTCTCCAATTCAGCTTTTGTACAGTAATGAAACAGCTGTTTTGCCTGTATTTGCCTTATCTAGTGCTCCATGTCCTTGGATAATCTCAACTACTCCCATGATATCAACTATTTGTGCTCCAGTGATATTTGGGGCTCCATGTTCTTCTGCAGGCAAATTTATACAAATATTGCTACATATCCTTCAGTTACTTCAAACTCAGTGTGCCCTGGTCTGCATATATACCAATCTCACTGATAAAATTAGGACTTTTATCACAGTGTCTGTAACATAATCACTGTTCAAAAAGACCTTGACCAACTAGTGAGGAAAAAACAATTGAACAGCTATGAATTTTAAGAGTAGTAACATAAGGTTATTGTTCCCTAGCTTAAATAAAAGACCAATAAGCATAAGAGTAAACTGGAGAATAGATAGCTTAGCAAAAGCACAGAGGAAAACTAAGTTCACTCAACAGGAAGCTCAGCGTGAGTCAACGGGATGGCGTGGCTGCCAGAACAAAGCTAATGGAATCTCCAGCTGCCTTCTCAGAAGCACAGAGTCCACATGAGGAGTGATTGTCCTGATCTGCTTAGCGCCGGACAGTCTAAGTCTGGGAGAGTTTATTCAGTTCTGGTACCAGTTCAGAGGAGAATGACAGGTGAGTGAGAGAACTCAGAAGCTTGTTCCATCCTAAGGCATAAACTGTAATTATTTAGAATGGATTATTGCTTTCAAATTCAAAAATAATTAAACATATTCTGTATTACCTCCTTATAGGGCTAATTTCTCATAATCAGAGCTACCACACAATTATTTGGGAAGCACCATTACATAACCTTTTTCCTGCACTGGAAGTGTCCATATAACAAATAGCTGGTGGAAAATGTGGCCAGTATTGGTGTTGTTGTAAATTTGTCTTGGGCTAATCTCACTTTGCAATGTCCCCACTCCTGCTAAATTCAAAATCTGCCTTTCTCATATACTTCATAATTGAGCAATCAAGTCCTATTGTTTCTCTAAATCATTCTCATAATTTCTTTTTTGTTGCATTCACATTAATACCCTGGGCTAAGGCATCATGCCCAGGAAAAAAAAGAGCTGGAAATAAAAGGACACCTGCACTTCTTTCTTTATTTGAGGACTTTTTCATCTAATAAGTTTCTGGGGAAAAAAGAAACAAACTCCACTAATAGAAGGAAGAAATGATGAATAGTTTCTTCTCCAGGTTCCCTTGCAACAAGAGTCCAGTCTGATAGCCCTTCATGACAATTTAACCTCAAGCTTGCTTCTGTAGATTCCACAAGTTTTTAGTTGCCTAACTAACTAATCATCTGCTTACCTGAAATAATATGCTAAATGAAGATAATGGTTTTCTTACAGTGAGATCTCAGTGTCATTATCACAGGATAAGAGAGACTACTATGAGGTATTTTGGGAGACCCTAAGTCAGAAATTTGTTTCCAAAGACAAAAGATGACTAACTAAAAACACTTAAGTTCAAAACATCAACAAAACACTGGACTTTATATGGCAGGTCTAAAAGAGCCTTCTGTCTTATAGCCACAGGCTAACATAGCCCCAAACCAAACCTCAGAGTCTAATACTGAGACTGATCATATTATTGCATCATCTTATGTAGGAAATGGGTGCATGGTGGAGAAGCTTGAGGCCCTAAGAATTGGAATGGGTAGCTTTAGGGGTGTTTGAATGATGTGAGCACTCTATTTTCCCAACTGCCCAAATACCTGGACTACCAAGGAATCAGTCTTCTCAGTCCCACTCCCTTTGACACAGAAGGGAAGGAACAAAGTGGTAGTAGATTTCTCGCCAGCACTAGTTCTGACTTGTGGTTTGGAGTGTTTTTTCCTGGCTGTTTAACCTCAAAGCTGGTTCTCCAGCCCTGTTAATATTTCTGTGAGCAACGCAATATAATTTTGATAAGTATCTTTACTCCTTAAACTCGTCACGGTCAGCTTGCTTGAAAATTAAAGCTCTGACTAATTCAATATCTATATGGAGAATGTGGTCAGCCCAAATCTCCTCATCTCTAAAAGACATCAAAGCAGAAAGAAATAAACAGAATAGGAGAAGTTAAAGAGTTCAAACACTTAAAAATAGAACAAGTTAGTAAACAAAAATCTGTTGCTTAAAAATTAAAACTTAATAAAATACAAAAAACACCAGTAACCACATTGGAATGGGGAAGAGAGAACACAAAATCACAAAGACAAGGAAGAAATTCTTCTGGAAAAAGCAAAACAAAGTAAAAATTATAGGAATCATTTTGTAAAAATATACATACACAAACTAATAACCAGGATAATATACTTTCCCAGATAATTCAACCAAAGTGAGTTAGGTATTGTCCTGCTTGTTCATTTGTATGTCTTTGGGAGTGTAAGGGGAGGCATAGAAACGGAGGAACAAAGGGTAAACAAATGCAGCAGTAATACTGTTGAAAATGAACTAGACAACTTGTGAGTAGAGATGGGAGAGAAAATCTGGGAGAGCACAAGGGAAGGGGTGACATTGTCCAAAAACAAATGTACTCATTACCTGACTTATGTAACTGTAACCCCTCTGTATATCACCTTTATAATAATAATAAAAAATTTAAAAATGTAAGTACACACTAAAAGAAAGTATCAATATGTTCTTAGAGAGAACATTCTGCTAAACTTAAAAATTACAAATCTGGGGGCTGGGAATATGGCCTAGTGGCAAGAGTGCTTGCCTCATATACATGAGGCCCTGGGTTCGATTCCTCAGCACCCCATATATAGAAAAGGCCAGAAGTGGCGCTGTGGCTCAAGTGGCAGAGTGCTGGCCTTGAGCAAAAAGAAGCCAGGGACAGTGCTCAGGCCCTGAGTTCATGGCCTAGGACTGGCCAAAAAAAAAAAAAAATTACAAGTCTGCTTAAAATATTCTAGATTATGGCAATTTTGCAATGTGAGCTAAATATTAACAGTGGTGCCAAAATTTGCTAAAGGTTTATATAAAATAAAGCCAACAACCAATCTCACTCATGAGTATGGATACAAGAATCCAGTATAAAGTGTTAGAATGAATAATCCAACAACATAATCATATAATAGTCAAAGTAGGGTTTAATCTAGGAATATAAAGGGGGTTCGATAATACTCTGTTAATAAAATTCACTGCTTACTAGATTCAGTTTAAGAAATGGAATGTGGGTATAGCTCAATGGTAGAGAGCCTGTCTAGCAAGTGCAAGACTCAGACTTCAAGCCCAGTACTGGCACACACACACAAAAATCCTCAAATGATCATATGTAGAGATGCTGAAAAATAATAAACAATTTTCATCTAAAAAGCAGTAACAGAAATCAGTAAAATGCTTCACAAATATGAAATAATGTATCTTCTCTTAGATCTTGGCAGGAAAACGTTGATGACCTATCTGTGATAGTCAAGATCAAAATATTGATTTTACTGTTTCACTGTTAATCTGTTAATCAATTCACTGTTAATCAATATGAAAATATAACATATAAAAATGATGAGGGGGTAAAGTGATGAAGCTAGTTTTATTTCAAATGATATGATTGTATATCAAGGAAACTCCAAATAATCAACTGAATTACTAGACTGAGTGGATTACAATGTAAGAGGAAAAACTATTAATACATAGAAATCACATTAGACAATCTGGAATAAATGCTGGCCTCTGGTATAAATTCTATCATGTCTGTCACTGTAGAAGCTACAGTAATGAGTATGCCCAGGTGTATCTCAATAGAACCCTCAAAAATGTATGCAGCTTCTAGATTCAGATATGGGATATGTCTGTGGTTTTGTTGTTGTTGTTAACCTGGGGCCAACTCAGTAACATTGTTTTGTGTTATATTTATTTTTGTCTTTTTTTCTGTCATTCTTTACTTCACTGAGATCCTAACAGGTTTTTTTTTAACAAATAAACAGGTATAAGAGCTGTTTTCTAAGGAGCCTTGTGAAGACAAAAATCATTACCTTTAATAAAAGAGTGAAATTAAAGATGTTATGAAAAAAATCAATACCTTTATATAGTCAAACAACCAGTTAGTAGATATAATGGAGTAAAGGTCTAATTACAAATAACAAAACTGAAAAATGCTAAGCATAAATGTAATAACATACAGATAGATAAAATATGAAAAAAACTCACAAAAGTGAACTTTTTAATAACTAAGTTTATGAGTTTCATAGGCATTTGGAAAAAAATGAACTGGACCCATCCTTTATATATGCAACAGGAAAAACTCTAAATGGATAATGGATCTAAGGGAAACAATAAAGTAAAATATAAGCATTAAAACAAGCATAGGCCAGTTCCCTTACAACTACAGGGTAGAAAAGGACTACCTAACATGACGTAAAAATCTAGAAGCCACAAAAGAAAATATTGATAACCTCTTCATTTGGGACACACATTCACACACAACTCCTCCTCTTCTTCCTCTTCCTCCTCCTCAAGCAAAGTCAAAATACAAATGACAAACTGGGAAACTCAATGTACAATTCTTTCTCCCAGAACTGAGACAAAAAAGACAAACAATACAGGAAAAATACACTGGTTAGAGTAAATAAACATAAAAGCAATATTCAACCTCTCTCTGATTAAAAGAACTACATCAAAACTACACAGAAATACCACTTCTCATATATCACATCAAAATTATTTGAGGGTTTGGCAGTAGAAAATATTACAACACATAGTGACAGACATAATGAATATACAGTCTAGAAGTGAATATATAATATAGAAACTATCCAGGTCTAAAGTAAGAACTATTTGAAGAAACAATAGCATAGACACACAACACAAACTATACAACTGTCAAAAACGTTCTTTAGTCAATGACAAGGAAAAGATTCTATGATAGATAAAGAAACAGAGAAAGGTACAGAGGATTTGTACAGTAAGCTACATTTTGTGTAAGAAAAGGAAGAATAAGGAGCTACATACATATGTCCTTATATTTATATCTATAAAGAGATATGAAAAGATGATGGAAAAACTAATAAAATATTTGCTTGATGGATTAAAGTGAGTGATACTTAAGAATTTTGGAAATGTGAGTATATTATCTATTAAACAGCAATTTTAAATCTGAACAAAAGTATAATAGTTGATAGGAAGGAAATGGAGGTGTGGCTTAAGTGATAGAACACTAGTCTTGAGAGAAGACACCAAGTGAGAATGTGAGGTCCAGAGTTCAAGACTTAATACTGGCACACACATAAAAATAGTAATTGATAAAATCAATAAAATTTCCCCAACAGATCCAAGGAAGAATATAAGAACTAGATATCAAGTAAGATAATTTTCTACAAGGGAAGGATAAATGGCTTATATATATAAAAAGATGCTCTGCCTCATGCATATATAAATTTAACTGAAACAGGATACTTATTACCCACGAACTATTAAAAAGTCAAAATACTGACAATACAGTATATTTGAGAGGGTAATAGGGGAGAAATATTTTTTTGTTTTGTTTTGTTTTCTGCCAGTCCTGGAGCTTGGACTCAGGGCCTGAGCACTGTCCCTGGCTTCTTTTTTGCTCAAGGCTAGCACTCTGCCACTTGAGCCACAGCGCCACTTCTGGCCTTTTCTGTATATGTGGTGCTGAGGAATTGAACCCAGGGCTTCATGCATGCTAGGCAAGCACTCTTGTCACTAGGCCATATTCCCAGCCCCCTCACCACTAGTTTTAACAAGAAAATGCTCTTCACACATTTCCAAAGGGTTAATAATAAACCACCCATATAATACAATATAAATGATAATATATAGATTATATATAAGTATAATAAAAATCACTCACACAAAATATTTTGATTTTATTACTTGGCATAAAATTTTAAGTGTCTTGTAATTTTACCTTTTTTGCCAAATATGGCAAACTTCCCGAGGCAAATTTCTACCCTCATTGGCCGCCACTGATCAAAACTCTTGATCAAGACCATCAAATGAGTAGACAATCAAGAATCATCACATGTTTAAAGAGTACAAAATCAGAGTGACATTTTCCAAAAAGAAATGTATTCAATATCTGACATATGTTACTGTAACCCTTCTGTATACCACCTTCATAATAATAATAACAAAGAATACAAATTCAAAAAGTTCTTCCCAGAATATGGAAAAAATACGCTTTCTGCCTCAGAACTTTTGCATTGTTGTTCCCAGTTTCTAGAAACCTATTTTTCTGAATATGTATATGGATAGGAAACAGGAATCTAGTATGCACTAAATAAGATGGAGTAGCACAGAATAGTAGATAATCCAGAGTAAGTGGGAAGGCTGATGTGAAAAAAAACCCAACCAATTAGTAGACTGATCACCAAATGTTTACAGCTGAAGAGGAAGTGAAGTGAAAGCTCAACCTGAGAAAGTGCACTGGAACACATAATATTTGGCTTAAATCTTTTTAATTTGTAGAAACATATTCTATTATTAAATATATAATAGTGACAGCCAAGAAGGAAGTTGGAGAAATTTAAGTGGTAGAGATTCAGTCCCCGAATCAAATAATGTGTTGCATTAAATCAATGAAATGAAATTAGAATTCAAAAGCTGAAAATATGGAAAACCCACTAATATTTGGTTTTTTGGTTTGTTTGTTTTTTTTTGGCCAGTCCTGGGCTTTGGACTCAGGGCCTGAGCACTGTCCCTGGCTTCTTCCCGCTCAAGGCTAGCACTCTGCCATTTGAGCCACAGCGCCACTTCTGGCCGTTTTCTGTATATGTGGTGCTGGGGAATCGAACCTAGGGCCTCGTGTATCCGAGGCAGGCACTCTTGCCACTAGGCTATATCCCCAGCCCAATATTTGGATATTAAACAATATACTTGGGGCTGGGGATATGACCTAGTGGCAAGAGTGCTTGCCTCGTATACATGAGGCCCTGGGTTCGATTCCCCAGCACCACATATACAGAAAATGGCCAGAAGTGGCGCTGTGGCTCAAGTGGCAGAGTGCTACCCTTGAGCAAAAAGAAGCCAGGGACAGTGCTCAGGCCCTGAGTCCAAGCCCCAGGACTGGCAAAAAAAACCCAAAAAACAATATACTTATAAAATGAAAGCATAACATATTGGAATTTGTGGATTGTCACTAAAGCTGTGCCATGGGGAAATTTATAGAACTAAATGTCTATATTAGAAAATAAGAAACGTCAGGCTCAGCTGAGAATATGCCTAGTGGCAAGAGTGCTTGCCTCGTATACACGAAGCCCTGGGTTCAATTTCCCATCACCACATATATAGAAAAAGCCAGAAGTGGCGCTGTGGCTCAAGTGGCAGAGTGCTAGCCTTGAGCAAAAAGAAGCCAGGGACAGTGCTCAGGCCCTGAGTCCAAGGCCCAGGACTGGCCAAAAAAAAATGTATTTATTAAGTTTATATTTTTTCAAATACAGTACTAATTTTATTTCAGAACACAGGCTAACAACCCTTTCCAGTGTATTTGATATTTAATGGTTTCATTTACTAAATGTAAAAGACTAAGCACTAAATGTGCTTTGTTTGTGTCATGATAAATCAGAGTAGATACAATATTTAGTTGGAGAAGAAAAAGTACAAGTTAACAGTAGATTCTTTGTTTTTATCATCTGCTTGTTTTATTGCTCTTTTATCTAATTTATGTATTATTTCTTATCTTGTACCCTGTTTTTATCGCTTGTTGTTTTCTTCCCCTCATTTATCTCTTGTTTTTTTCTCTTCCCTCCCTCAAGTTCATTTTCATTTCTTTGGTTTTCTTTTCTTCAAACTTACTTCTTCCTTTTTACCCTTTCCCTGACTCTTTTATTTCATTCCTTTATAATGATTAATTTTGCCTCTATGAACTTTCTTGTTGTGCTGGGTATTGATCTCAGTAAAAAGTCTATTTTTTAATTTTTTATGATTTATTTTGAGAGGGTTTGAACTCGCGGCTTCCAACATACTAGGCTTTACTAGGTTTTACCACTTGAGTCATGTTTCTAACTCTTATTAAACTTTAACTTCATAGCTTATTCTATATTACTTTGCTCCTTTCTTTCCAGTGGTTATTGGTGGTGTAAGGGGTTATCTTTAACGTGCTTCATTATATTTTTGTGTGTTTTGGTGCTGTTGCTGTTATGGTTATTTGCTTTCTCTTCTCTGAGTGGGCTCTCTAGAGAAGGCTGTTTTGCAGGGACACTCTAAAAGACATATCCATTCCAAGAGATGTGCCAATAACATTATAGAACATAAGATAGATATAAAGAAAGGCAACATAACTCTTCTAAATGTTGCTTACTTTTTGTGTGTGTGCCTTTCTGGGGCTTGCACTCAGGGCCTGAGCACTGTCCCTGAGCTCTTTTACTCAAGGCTAGCACTTGAGTCACAGTGCCATTTCGGGCTTTTTCTGAGTAGTCTATTGGAGATAGGAAGCTCATGGATTGCCCAGGCTGGCTTTGAACTTTGATCCTCAAATCCCAGCCTCCCAAGTAGTTAGGATTACAGGCGTGGGCCACTGGCACGGGCCACCAGTGCCTAACTTGTTAGCTACTCTTAAATAACCAAATCCAAAGATATTGTGAAAGGGTTGACATGCCAGACAAAGAACTTTAGCGACTGATTTTTGAAATGATTTATAAATTAGAGGGAGGTAAAAATGATGGAAGTGGTGACTTCAAAATTCATTGCACACATAAATGGACATGTTGCATTGTACCCCCTTTGTACAACTACTTGACAAACGTAATCTCAAACAAGTGGAAGACATCACAGCAGTCAATTCAAGTGAGAAATTCAGTAAAGTGACAGAGACTCTGAAAAAATGGAAATCTCACCGGGAGCCAGTGGCTCACACCTGTAATCTTAGCTACTCACGAGGCTGTGATCTGAGGATTAAGGCTCAAAGCCAGCCTGGGCAGGAAAGTTTCTGAGACTCTCATCTCCAAATAACCACCAGAAAATGGGAAGTGGTGCTGTGGCTCACGTGGTAGAGGGCTGGCCTTGAGCTGAAGAGCTGAGGGACAGCGCACAGGCCCCGAGTTCAAGCCCCATGACTGATTTTTTAAAAATGGAAATCTTGAAGTTAAGCAGCTCAGTAAATCAAAAAAGCCAGTGGAAAGCATTGTCAATAGATTAGACCAAAGAAAGAATCAAGGATTGAAGACAAAGTTGAGAACATATTACATTCAGATGACAATAAAGAAAAAGAATTATGCAAGCATGACCATAGCTTACAATATCTCTGGGCCAATGAAATTATAGTAGAAATTTCCCCAAATCTAAGGAAAACTTCAAGAGAGAAGATAGAAATACAAAATACGAAATTGTATAACTGTTTAGGAAAACAATCTAAAGGAGAAAATCTTCAAAATTTAGGCAGTTAATCCAAGTAAGTCTTAGCACGCCACGTGGCACATATAAACTTTCAATACAAATTATTATTTTATCATGTTCATGTAGCATTCTTTAAAAGTGAGAAAAACATAAGTAAGCTAAATAAATGTTTAACAACAAAGAACTTGATGAATTATGATACAATTATAAGCAATATTAAGCAGTGGTTTTTAAATAAATGACATCCAAGTGAAGTATATCCTAGGATATCAAGGCTGGTTCAAAATTAAAAAGTGAATCAGGGGGAGGGGAGGGGAGAATGAGGGACGAGGTAACAAATAGTACAAGAAATGTATCCAATGCCTAACGTATGAAACTGTAACCACTCTGTACATCAGTTTGACAAATAAATCTTAAAAAAAAGTGAATCAGTTAAGTGGAGGTGTGGCTCAAGAGGTAGAGCACTAGCCTTGAGTGAAATAGCCAAGCAAGAGGTAGAGGTCCTGTCTTCAAGTCCCAGTACACACACACACACACACACACACACACACACACACACACACACACACAGAGTGAATCAGTTTGGCGGTATAGAAATGGCTTAATTAAGAAAAGATATTTATTATAGATGTATAGAAAGTATATTCAGATCTATAATCCATTCTTTGTACCAGTCCTGTGTGGTGTTTCTGTTTATTGCTTGTTTTTTATTCTCTCAAAGGTGGAGCTATACCACTTGAGCCAAAACTCCACCTCTGGCACTTTAATGGTTAAGTAAAGTCTTACAGACTTTTCTGCCTGAGCTGGCTTTGAACCGTGGTACTCATATGTCAGTTTCCAGAGTAGGTAGGGCTACAGGCATGAGCAACTTCCACCAGTGGGGTTAATTTTTCTTAAGTTGTAAAGTTTGTATTATGGTTCATTTTTTACATACAGATTCCATTTATTCTTTTGCCACTTTTGGGTAAACTGTTTGCTCCATTGATTTATTTTTGCAATTTCATAAAAAAATCAATTTATCATATTTATTAAGGTGAGAGTTCTCTAGTCTGTTTCACTGAAGTAAATCTGTATGTACTCATGTGGAAATATATGCAGAATCATGAAAAGAAAGCAAACTGCATGACAACTAGCATAATAAAATCTAGAATGTCTAGAATTATAAGAGAATAAGAGGAACTTTCAAGGGAGGGTAGGACATGAGGAAACTTTTCGTTTTATTCATTGCTACATTGTTTAAAATTTTACATTAGGAATTTTTATTACTGTGAAACAAACAATAGAAAGGAAAATAATCACTCAGTTTGAAAAAACTGATAAAAAATGAGTTTCTTAGTGCCTTGTCTCATGGAATCAAGTGAAAAACAATGTACTAAAAAGTTTTAAGCACACTGAGCTTCTATTTGTAATAGCAAACATTGATGGACTGCCAACACAAAGAACTGAGTTATTGTCCTAGTTGTGTCATGAAATAGCTTTATCATATTATTGTGTTAAACATGTGAGACCATGGACTTCTTGAGAACTGAATCAAGTCTTTTTTTCTCTGTTTTCCCAGCTCAGAACATAGGGAGTAATTCACTGTTGACACCTAGTTAAGGGGCTAAGGGAGAAACTAGTGATAGGAGTTGAATCAAAAGAGCTGTGAATAACAGCCTTGGTAGACCTATGAAAGTGACACATGACCGCCATCTAAAGGGAAAAAGGATTCCTGCAGACCTCAGTGATGAAAGGAAATAGTTCTTTTCAGGCACAGGGGGAAAAAGGGGAAAGAGTTTTTTAAAGACTCTGACTCTTCTTTGGAAAGAGTTCCAATTGTGGACTTTGAATGTTGAGGATTATGTTCTGGAATGTTGATAAGTGGCATCTTGGCTCTCTATTTTAGGTTGTATGATATCCGTTGTTGCCATAGCCCTATTGCATCCCTGAATAATAAATGACATATGACAGTGGATTTGCACGTGTAGATTTTCCCAAATGTATGAACATAAATTTCTTAAACCACTGTTCTGAGGACAAGATACAAATGTGGATTGGGGGGAAAAATCACATATATATCCTAGTAACCATGGTTCTGGGGAGAAGATACCAACGTATAGTGGGGGAAAAAATCATGTATACATTGTAGTAGGAACAGCCACTTAGAGACATGTGTACATTTATGCATCTTGTTGTGTGTGTGTCTGTGTGTGTTTGTGTACATGATGCTCCTAAGGCATAAATGTTGTCGATGAGCTTTTATTGCTCAAGGCTATTGCTCTGCCACTTGAGCTATAGCTCCACCTCTCTCTCTCTGTCTCTGTGTGTGTGTGTGTGTGTGTGTGTGTGTCTGTGTGTGTTTGTGTACATGATGCTCCTAAGGCATAAATGTTGTCGATGAGCTTTTATTGCTCAAGGCTATTGCTCTGCCACTTGAGCTATAGCTCCACCTCTCTCTCTCTCTCTCTCTCTCTCTGTCTCTGTGTGTGTGTGTGTGTGTGTGTGTGTGTGTTTAATTGGAGATATGAGTCTCATGGAGTTGAACCTGCCAGAGCTCATTCAAAGCATGTCTTTAGATGTGGGCCTGTTGAATTGGTAGGATTATAGGTGTGAGCCGTAGGCATCTGGCTGCCTATATGCATCTTTAATAACTATGTGCTAAGTGGAATAACATCGTTCTAAAATTCTGTTCCAGAGTCTGAACAACAGAAACCGCTTCCTAAACCCGCTAAGAAGGCAGTGTCTAGGCCATGCTCATGACGAGCTCTTGTTATAATTTTTGATGTACTGACATATTAATAAGTTATTTTTCTAGAATCCCACCTCCTGAATCTGTACAGAATATGTGGTCTTAAATGGAGTGAGAAAAATGCTGGTGACGTTTGGCTGAAGCAGAGACAGCAGTTTGAAAGCTGTAGGGGAGAGTTGTAGGTCGAATTGTATTTGGGGTGGGTAGACACGGACTGGAGTTGGAGACAAATTAGGAAGTTTGAACAAGATGGATTCATTAAGCTATTCTCAGCGTTAAAAGAAAAAGAAAAAAGAAAAAGGCTCTAATATCTATTTATATGTAACTCCCGGGGGACTGAAGTGGTTCTTCCTAATGGCTGCAGAATGCTTAGTAGCGATCAGGTCTTTATGGAATGCTTTTTTAGTATGTTCTCATGAGAGGAGAATGGACTTTTCAGCTGTGTGTAGCATATTTAAACCTGTAATTGGATGTGTCGGGCGGTATGATCTTGCAAGTGTCCCTTATTTGTGAATAGTAAAAGTCGGTGGTTCCTGCTGGACTAGCAAAGCGCGGTGTCAGCATAAAGCAGAAGCCGAGAAGCGACAAGATGAGGAACGCATTGGGTCGCGGAGTGGAGACAGGAGCGTCGGAGCGCAGTAATACAAGAGCATTCCTTCGCGTCCTGGGGGAATGCAGGAGCTTCCCGGCCTGCTCCCCCACGCAGGTTTCCCCGGCCCCAGCCCGGCCCCGTCGGTGCACCGTGGGGCTCAGGTTCACTCCCCGTTTGAGACCCGGGCAATGTTTCGAGATGTGTCCCTGGCTGCTCCAGCGCTCAGAGCCGCGCGAGGGGGTTCAGCCCGACCACCCTCCCTGGGCCACGGGCACGGTCCGCGGGCGTGTGGAACCGCTGCGCCTGGCGGGCAAATGCCCCGGGCCCGGGCCGCTGCGGGGCACGGCGCCCACGCCGCCTCGACGTGCGATTTCGCTTTCCGTCCATCGGCCTCGCCTGCAGCCCAGCGCTGGGAGCGGCTGCGTTTGGCGCGCCCAGAGCCCCGGGGCTCCCGAGGCCACAGCGCACCCGCCCCGTGGCCAGGGACGCGAGGACACGAAGGCCACGGGTGCGGCGGCCTCCCTACTCACGTAGCGCTGCAGCTTCCTCTCAGGGGGCGACTTGACGAGCCAGCCGGTGCACACAGCGTCGCCCGCGCTCATCGTGGCCACCGCCGCTGCTTCCTCCAGCTGGGCTGGCCGCCTGCGGCAGGAGGAAGTCTGGCCAGGGATGCCGCGGGGCGGGCCCAGCGCCCGCCCGCCCGCATAGCGCCGCCCCGAGCGGCCGCCGCAACCCCCACCTCCTGCAGCCACGGCCCCCGGGGAGAGCGCGAGCGCCGCCGCCGCCCGCTGGGTTGCCCGTCGCCCGACCCCGACACTGCGCGCAATTTCAGGGACCCTCCGCCCTCCCAACAAGTGCTGTGTCCTCAGAGGTTGTGACCCGAAAGAGCGCACACGCGCGCGCACACGCACACGCTCGCTCTCTCTCTCTGGCTGTCTCTCGCTCCCGCTTGGTCACACACACGCGCGTGCGCCTGCACACACACACACACACACACACACGGACTTAATGGGCCCAAAAGAAACGCGTTGCCTCCATCCCCATCCCCGATCACCCTCGACATGGAGGGCTAGTCTGCTGACCTGGGGTGGGAGGTGGAGGACACTGGAGCCAACCCTGTGACCCACATCTGCCATTTATATATACCTCAGGAAAGAAGAAAAGAAAGACTCCTCTTTGACTTCCCTGTTCCACTTGTTTGCCGAGTACTGGGGGTTTTGTGCCCCTCCTCCAGACATCATTGTAATCAGCTATGCAAAGCGCTTCATTGGCATCTCAATTTTGCAGGTAAGTAAATGAGAAATACCGCGCAGACTCCCACACTTAGGAAATCATCCATCCCCAAGCACCACCCTCTGCTCCTCATGTACATACATACTTCAGAAATGGAAAGGCATCCATGATGTGGGCATCATCTATGTCATATGCAGTGGCATTGGGCCAATCTTTCCCCTGCTACGAAGCTTTACACTCAGAAATGACACCCAGGGAAAAATAATGTACAAAGAACCTCTCATCTCACCACAGCACATCCTACAATTCCTGGAAGAGATAACTGTTTTTGGTTTTTTGTTTGTTGTTGTTGTTGTTTTTATGATACAGTTCAGGTCACTCCACAATCACAGTTAGATGGAGAAACAGAATCCACTCTACCAGTTTCCATCAGGAAAGGATTAATTTTACTTAGGTAGGTACTTAACAAAATTATTGGCAGTACAAGAGCATTGGGATCAGGGGACATCCTAAAGTTTGAGCTTCAAAGCATACCATCAGAATGCAGATCCAAAGCTTAAAGACTGTTTCTGGAACAAAGCTAGACTCCAGCTGTTGTGACTATTCACATCTCATAACCCACTTCAGTCTCACCACCACAGGAACCACCTTTCAAGCCTCACACCAACCTCAATAATTAACCACACTCAATTAATATGCAGAAATATAGACTCAACAGGATACTAAATCTCCCTTTTAAGCTTTTCCATCTCTCCAATTATAAACAGAGTGAAAAAGAACTTGACACACACAGAACACACCTGCAGCTACTCAATATTACACTCCCTCTTTATACAAAATACACTTACCATAGCAACAGCTTATTAGCACAAAACTTACTACTACCCTTCCTAGTAACTAAAAATAAGCCATGTAAAATGAAATATCAAATGTTCCAAAAGTCATTGTACTTAACTCTACAGGATAGTTATTCCTCTCCATACTATTCCTATCCTACAACCTAAACAGGAAACATGTAAACCTAAATTTTCAACTTTTACTTGGTCAGGTATAAAAGAGTGTCAAAAAGAAAATAAAGCTCACATGAAGAGGAAAAGAAAGAGGAAAGGAAGCTAGAACTAGAGAGAAGGAAATAAGGAAGAATGAAGGAAAAAGGAAAGAAGGAGAAAAAGAAGGAAGGAAAGAAAGAAAAGAAAAGAGTGAGTTACTACTCTTCATTTATATGACTGGTCATGACACAATAATTGTCATGTATAAATTCTTTGTTCCATTACTCTCCCCCCACTCTCCAGCCAGTAATGCTGCTCAGAATTCTTTGCTTAGTGACTGAACCAAATCTTTATTCCTACTTAGTCCAGATCCTCAGTAGTCTTGTCAGGACATATCACTACTAGAGGATTCCTTGGATTGAAAATAGTCTCCTTGAACCCATTGTTTTGTTTTGTTTAAAAACCAACTCTCTGTATCCAGTTAATCAACAAAAACAGTTGAACAAGTTCAGGAAGAAACATGATTTGCCTTTTGGTTCAGTGGCATAGAGAATACCAAATGTCCAGCTTGCAGTCTCAACTAGTAATATGATAAAAACAAAGTTACATCCTTGGTGGAAAGATTCCTTCCAGTGGTAGCCAAGACCTAGTCAAAGTTGTGGGTATACAAAAAGAGTGTATTCTTAGAGTGTATTGCTCATGAGGGGGCCTGCTCCAACTTCCAGCTCTTGATTCCTGAGCTTATCAATTCTGGCTATGGATAAATAATACCATATGATGGTCACTAATTCAGACATGTTTGTTATGTGAGGTATTGCACTGTGAATAACAGATTCTGTAACTAGGACCGTTAACAGAAATGTGGGTTTGAAAAAAAAATCTCTGAACAAAGTTAGTGCCTATGAAACTGAAACAAATTGTTGCTCCTGTTGGTCTCAGCTGTTGGCAGGTTGAGCGTGGTAGCCGTGGCTGTGACCATATCTATTGTTACTTGACATATCTTCTACTGTAGTTTAAATTATGTGAATTACTGTCACAATTCCAAACCAAATATTTCTCAATTCATTCTATGAACCCAGTGTTACTGTGATATCAAAACTAAAAAGACAGTTTAATAAAGAAATGGAAACCATAGACAAATATGCCTTATAAACATACAAAAATCCTCAGCAAAATATTGAAAAATAGAAATCAAAACATACAAAGAAATAACAGAATTATACATTGTAACTTAGTGGGGCTTATCCAAGATACATGAGCCTTGCTTGATATTTGAAAAACAGTCATGGCCAGTACACCTGATGCACATGACTATGATCCCAGCTACTTGGGAAGCAGCTAGCAGAGGACTGAAGCTCCAAGCCAGCCTAAGCATAATGTTAGACAAACCATATCTCAAAAAAATGTGACTGTACAAGCTGTGATTCCAGCTACTCCTCTTAGGGATGTCCAGACCTTAGGTTTTTCCAGGCAAAATGAAAAGTAAACTAACAGGACTTGAGCATGGCTCAAGTGGTATGAATTGGGAGAGAACCAGCAAGTGTCAGGCCCTGTGTTTAACCCCCAGTACTGCTCCTCCAGATCAGTCCAATTGGTTACAGTAACAGGCAGAAGAAGCAAAGTTGCATACTTACATTAAGTAATGCACAACAAGCATTTGAAAGAATCTAACATCCATTTATACAAAAACTCGCACTAAGCTAGAAGTAAAGGTAGAGCTTCCTCAACTTGTTAAAAATCTATAGAACTGGGCTGGGAATATGGCAAAAGTGCTTGCCTCGTATACATGAAGCCCTGGGTTCGATTCCCCAGTACCACATATATAGAAAACAGGAAGAAGGGGCGCTGTGGCTCAAGTGGTAGAGTGCTAGCCTTGAGCGGGAAGAAGCCAGGGACAGTGCTCAGGCCCTGAGCTCAAGGCCCAGGACTGGCAAAAAAAAAAAAAATCTATAGAACTACAGGCCCACAATGGTCCCTGCAGGCATTTATGGAGGTAGAGGTAGAAAGACAGCCTCCACAAAAGCAAGTATTTTTATTCATTAGTACTTACCAAATGAAAAAAGAAAGTCCTATAGTGCCCCTCTTCTGTAGTGGAACTTAATTACATATGTATTGAAAGATAAAATTGTGTATTTCTGGGGCTGGGGATATGGCCTAGTGGCAAGAGTGCTTGCCTCCCATACATGAAGCCCTAGGTTCGATTCCCCAGCACCACGTATACAGAAAATGGCCGGAAGTGGCGCTGTGGCTCAAGTGGTAGAGTGCTAGCCTTGAGCAAAAAGAAGCCAGGGACAGTGTCTCAGGCCCTGAGTCCAAGCCCCAGGACCGGCCAAAAAAAAAAAATTGTGTATTTCTACCTCAAAAAATCTATCTAAAAAAAAAGACTATCACTTATGTATTTAGTGATGACATACAATACTATCCTCTTAAAACTGAGAACATGACCACCAACACCAAAAGAAAGAAGTAGAAAGTATTTGTAGCAGGGCAAGGATATCTACTTTTAGCTAATGCAATAGGTAATAGAAGGGGAAGAAGAACATAGTCTTGATTTAAAGATAACAGTTATCTTCAAAGAAAATCTCAAAGAATCTGTAACATGGCCCCAAAATTAATAAGTGCATTTGTCAGAGTTGTAATATGCTTACGTCTCTGTACAATTTCAAAGCTTATTTTTCTTTTTATCTTAAGTTGCACAAAGATGGTTCAACTCATTGGTTTACGAGTACAATACATTTTGGTCAGCTTCACCACTTTTATTTTTCTTCCCCATCTCTCCCAACCCCACCCAACCTCTCATCAAAGAATCTGTAACATGGCCCCAAAATTAATAAGTGCATTTGTCAGAGTTGTAATATGCTTACGTCTCTGTACAATTTCAAAGCTTATTTTTCTTTTTATCTTAAGTTGCACAAAGATGGTTCAACTCATTGGTTTACGAGTACAATACATTTTGGTCAGCTTCACCACTTTTATTTTTCTTCCCCATCTCTCCCAACCCCACCCAACCTCTCATCACCTGGCTACACGTTCCAGTATGTACATTGAATATGATGACTGCTTTCACCCACCCTTCCTCTCGCCTTTCATCAGCCCCCCTCTCATTGACTGCCCCCTCACTGACTACATATATTCCAGTTTCCTGGTATTCATTTTGTTGAACTGTAAGTTAGTTGTTCAAAGGAATTACATCATTAGAATCCACCTCCCTCCCATGTATAACATACTTTAGTCAATTTGTGTATATCTCCTTATGACCCTATATATGTTTTCATGTATGTTTTTAATTTAGATCTTACTCCACATATGAGAGAAAACATGCATCTTTGTCTCATCCTGACTCACTTCACTTAACATAATTTTTTTCCAAGTCCATCCATTTCTCTGCAAATGATGTAATATTCTTCCTGACACATGAGCAAATTTTCATTGTGTGTGTGTGTGTGTGTATACACATAAAAGTATTACATTTTCTCGATCCATCTGCGTATCCAATGCATAGCACCTAGGCTATTTTCATAACTTGGTTATGGTGAATAGTGCAGCAATGGGCATGGAGTATGCAAGTATCTTTATTGTATCCTGACTTTGTCTTTTTATCTTTACTTTAATCATTTTTAGATAAATGCTCAAGAGTGGTATCCCTGGACCATCACTGCTAACATTTGTTGTTGTTTGTATTCTTGTTGCTGGCCATTTTTACTGGGGTGAGATGGAATTTCCATGGTATTTTGATTTGCCTTTCCTTTATAGCCAGAGATGTTGAGCACTTTTTTTCCATGCATTTATTAGCCATTTGTACTTCTGAGAACTCTCTATTTAGCTCCTTGGCCCATTTATTGAGCTATTGATTCTTTGAGGGTTTAGTTTCCTGAGCTCTTTATATTCTGGATATTAGGCCATCATCCAATGTATTGCTGGCAAAGGTCTCCCATTCTCTGTAGGCTGTTTTTTGTTTGTTTGTTTTTTTAAGCTTAGTAGCTATGTCCTCTGACATGCAGAAACTCTTCAGGTTGATGAAATCCCATTGGTCAATTCGTTCTCCTGTTTGCTGAGCCCCTGGAATTCTACACAGGAAGTTTCTGCCTGTGCCAATAAGTTCTAATGTTTCTCCTATGCCTTTCGGTAGGAGTTTAAAAGTTTCAGGTCTTAAAATAGTGGTCGTTTATCCATTTCAAACTGATATTAGTACAAGGTGATGGTGAGGGATCCAGATTCAGTATTCCACATATATCTGTTCGCTTTTCCCAAAACCATTTGTTGACTGGGCTATTTTTTCCCCCAACATGTCTTTTTGGTTCCCTTATCAAATATCTCATGGTTATAGGTATATGGGTTTATTTTTAGGTCTTCCAGCCTGTTCCATTGGTCTTCGGGCATATTTTTGTGCCAGTACCAAGCTGTTTTTGCTACTATGTCTCTGTATTAAAGTTTGAAGTCTGGGACGGTGATATCTCCAGCATTGATTTTATTTATTTATTTATTTATTTAGCCCAGGAATGCTTTGGCTACATGGGGCCTTTCGTGGTTCCATATGAATTTTTGGATTGTTTTCTCTGTCTTTTAAAGAAGGACATTGGGGGGGCTGGGGATATAGCCTAGTGGCAAGAGTGCCTGCCTCGGATACACGAGGCCCTAGGTTCGATTCCCCAGCACCACATATACAGAAAACGGCCAGAAGCGGCGCTGTGGCTCAAGTGGCAGAGTGCTAGCCTTGAGCGGGAAGAAGCCAGGGACAGTGCTCAGGCCCTGAGTCCAAGGCCCAGGACTGGCCAAAAAAAAAAAAAAAAGAAGGACATTGGGATTTTGATAAGTACTGCACTGAATTTGTGATATCCTTTGGCAGTATGGTCATCTTCACTATGTTAATTCTGTCAATTCATGAATATGGGAGGGCTTTCCACTTCCTGATGTCTTCTTTGATTTCTTTCCTCCAAGTTTTATAGTTTTCATTGTAGAAGTCTTTAATTTCTTTTATTAGTTTCATTCTTAGATAATTTTGATGCTATTGCAAACAGAATTGTTTTCCTGATTTGCCCTTCCAGCTGTTCTATTAGTATAAGCAAAAGCTACTGATTTTTATGGGTTGATTTTATATCTTGCTACTTTGCCTAGGTATGGATCAGTGCTAGGAGCTTGTGTGTGAGACTGTAGGTTCCTTCACATATAGCATCACATCATTTGTAAATAGGAATAATCTGATCTTCCATATTGGGCCCTTTTATGTCTTTTTCTTGCCTTGTTGCTCTAACTAGCAATTCCAGTACTATACTGAAGTCAAAGCTTTTTTGTAGGGGAAGAAATGGTTTTATTGTTAAAGTTGATAGAGTTCATGAGGTTTGAAGACTAGAATGATGATTTTCATCATTATGAAGGTTAAAATGTGCACTGTAAAATATTTGCAATTGCTTAAGCTCAATAATAAAGACAGAAAGGCTGAGGGCATTGAGTAACGGAAGTGGGCAGGCAGGACCCATGGGGATCTCTAGGGTGTGATAGTAGGAAGATGCAGTATATTTGCTTAGCCTTAGAAACAAAACACAACAAACCTGTCAAATTGAAATAATGACCAGGAATGACAAGAATTAAGTTCCTGCAGGATTTTAGCCTGGAGGTAGACATAAGTATCAAGAGGTTTTCTCCCTTGTGAAAAAGGGATTACTTTAGTGATTGCAAATGTAAGAACTCTATAAATGTTGCCTATGCTTTTTTTCATTGTTACAGTAAATTGAATGTTCAATTGTGGAAGATAAAGAGAACCAACAGCTAAAATTTATCTGGAGGGTACATAAAGTATATGAATGGCAAATGGCCATAAGCATCTCCACAACTGGGCTCCCTGGGTTGTAGCTCCTGCCTATTGTAAGGTCCTCTCCCTGAGGGCTCCATGTAGATGCCCCCACCTCATTAAGTCTCCACCCAGTTACCTGGGTTACCTGCAGACCTGGAGGCAGTTACCTCCCCTTTCTCTGAGGTCACATCGTAATCCACCTGGCCACACCCCTTGCCCCTGCCTAGATATAAGGCAGGGCTGGGTGGGGGTCCCTCTCTCTCTCTCCCTTCTCTCCTGCCTTGGGTCATCTTGGCCACAGGCCAGCAGTTCGGTAATAAACTTTCTTTCCTGCCTGAATACCGCGTGGTGTTCTCCTTCACCAGCTACCTACTTTAAAAACCTAACACCTATAATCCAAGCCACTCAGAAAGCTGAAAGGTAAGAGACAATTAACCAGGAAAGAGGCAGGCTAGATTTGTGGCTCAAGTAAAAAGATATTGAATCCAGAGGAATCAGTCTAGGTGTACTGTAATTCTTTTGTGGTTGTTTTAGTTGTTGTTAGAATAATTCAGCCATATCAATTTCTATTGAATTGTTGGACTACATCGTTCAGTACATATATAACAGGCCAAAGGAAAAATCATCTGATTAATTTTTGGCCTTTTAAGCTATCTTATACCAACTAATAATTTAGTAGTGTGATTTGAAAATAGACACAAAAAAGCTACTGGATTTTTTTTTTTTTTGGCAAAAGCATTGTTTTTTGAGCCTGGATCATTTTTGTAGCTCATATTGGTCTTAGAAATGATATGTGACCCTGGATGACCTTGAACTCATGATCCTCCTGCTTCAGGTTTCTGACTGCTGGGGTTACAGGGGTGCACCATCCCACAGGACTTTTGTTATTTTGCTTCCCCTTCTCCCCAGCATTATCCTTTGAGATGATAGTGAATCAAATCACAACACCAATAAAGTCAGAAGACAGAATACACTCTGGAAACTAAAGTGCTTATACAAGATCCTTTAAAAATGCTGACTCCTGGGGTGGGATGTAGCTCAGTGGCAAAGCACTTGCCTAGAAAGTGCAACGTCCTGGGTTCGATCCCCAGTACCAAAAAAGAAAAAAATATATAGTTAAAAACCCAACCAAAAAAAATGCTGACGCCTAAGAATATATGCAAAAATACACTATGTTAATACATATCTCAAGCAATATTGTCTTTCTGAGGTGCCAGACTTTGAAGTCAGGTCCCACCACGTGAACCCCATTTTAGAATGGAACCCTGAGCCAATCAGATTTGTACCTGAGTTCTAATCTTGCTTGCACAGCTGATTGTTGTAACCTTGTTCTTTGCCTTTATAAGCCCTGTGTAATCACAGCTCGGGGCTCCCTCCTAACCTCCGCTGTGTCGGTGGGTAGGACGAGGCCCGAGTTGGCAGCTCGTTAAATAAAGCCTTGCCTTGCTTTTGCATTTCGGAGTGTCTGAATCTCGGTGGTCTTCTTGGGGGTGGTCTTGCGACTTGGCACAACATTTGGGGTTTCGTCCGGGATAGCCCCAGAGACCCCGAGATCCCAGACTCCGAAGGTAAGAAAACAGCGCTGTTCATTTGTCTTGTCTGTCTGTTTTGCTTTTGCTTATACTTGTAGGGCGCGAGTCAGTTTGGTTTTTGGCTGGAACTGACCAGGAGGGCCTCCTAAACGAGACTCAACCCGCCCACCTTGTACTTGGGTCTGCTCCTTCTGCTTATCTGGCAGGAGGTTGTGGGCCAACTCGGGTCCACTCCTTCTGCACCCTTGCAGGAGGTTGTGGGGCAACTCGGGTCCACTCCTTCTTGCAGGAGGTTGTGGGCCAACTCGGGTCCATTCCTTCTGCACCCTTGTAGGAGGTTGTGGGCCAGCTTGGGAGATCTCTAACTCATAGCTTTTCTTGTTCTCAGGCCTGTGTGTTTTCCTCCTTTTGTATTAATTAGCCTTTTGGACTGAACATCTGATCAGAGCTATGGGTAACGTTCTATCTTGAGGACCTCCATCTAGCCCCCTAGACTTGATCCTAGCTCACTGGAGGGAGGTTAAGGAGATAGCTCATTTTTGTGTGTTTCCTTCTTGCACTGTGCCTGACTGACAAACGGATGATGGGGAACATTCCTTCCACTCCCGTGGACTTGACTTTAGCTCACTGGAAAGATGTACAGGTGACAGCCCACAATCAGTCAATCAGTGAGAATGTCCGCAAAAAAGAACTCTAGGGGGACCCCCACCCAGCCTTCTTAAGCAGAAAATTGTTTGGTGCGCTAAAATGTTTTACTAAGACTAAAAATGTTTTACTAAAACTATCAAGCCCTGGAAAATGAGGCAGGAGAATGCTAAAATCATTTGTTAAAGGTTTTTGTCTTAAAATGTACGGCCGATGCTTATTCAGCGCACTTTAAGATCTTTTGAAAATGTATGTGTGTGTGCATGTGTGAGTGTGAACATGTTCAAGAATGCAGTATGATGCAAAACTAAGTTTAAATTCAAAGGTCTTCATGCCATGCAGTAATTAGGACTGAAGAAAAAAAAAAAGAGGCTCTTTTGAAACAAGCAGCCCGTAAGCAAAGGGCGGCACCTGGTTTCAGATTGCCTGTGAGCTTCAGTTTTCCGATGCAGATAAAAGCTAAAGTGTTGTGTTAGTGTTAAAAAGGCTTTGGAAATCAAGAATACATTTCTAGATAAGGAATTTGGAAGTAAAATTGTCCTAAATAATTATTGCAAAGTGAGAAAGGGAGAATTATGGCTACCAAAATGTTTAATTGCCATTCCAGCTTCTTTGTAGGTTTTTTGTAACAGTTTTCAGCAGGCCCACAGAGAAGCACAGGTGATTCCTGCAAGTTTGTCAAGATCTAATACTGACCCTTAATAAGTTCCAGGTAAGAGAGCATGCTTAAAAGCTACTATGTGGACCACCTTGTTGCTTATAATTGGAGTAAAGTGGCCCCTTATAAGACTCATTGATCTGAATCTGCGGTTCGAAGCCAGCCCGGGCAAAGAAAGGTCCCTGTGAGAGACTTGTCTCTAATCAGCCAGCAGAGTGCTGGGAACGGAGTGGTGTGGAGCTCAAAAGTGGTACGGTGCTAGTCTTGAGCTGGAGAGCTGAGGGACAGCACTCAGGCCCTTAGTCCAAGTCCAGTGGAAAGTCACTCCTCCTGGGACAAAAGTGATGGAGCATTCAGAGGCAG
The DNA here is from genome assembly GCF_023159225.1 of Perognathus longimembris pacificus. Classification (NCBI taxonomy): domain Eukaryota; kingdom Metazoa; phylum Chordata; class Mammalia; order Rodentia; family Heteromyidae; genus Perognathus; species Perognathus longimembris. Next base: position 545,892 of record NC_063188.1, on the reverse strand, counting down.
TAAGCCACTGCTTGGATGGCAGAGATGGTGTCAGATCCTAGAGTCACTACTGTTGGCCTTTCAAAAGTTAAAGCCGGGAAGTCCTAGAAGAATAGTTCATAAGCATGCCTTTCCAATGCCCATGTCTGTCTACTGGGCAGGAATTTACCAGTCATCTGTGATAGTGATTAGTAAGGGTAAGTTTGTCAAATGAGAGGATAGATTAAAATCTCACCCCCCACATTTACTCAAAGCCCTGACTGGCAGTGAGAATTTTAAGCTCATACATCTAAGAAAGCTTGTAGACCTGAGATTGTGTCCTTGTTGAGATCTGTTAAAGGCCTGTCAGCTTGCCAATGCCCCCAATCAACAGATTACTAAAGGAGCTCGCCTCTGTGGGAATAGGCCAGGTGTGTATTGGGAAGTAGATTTCACAGAAATTACAAATATTTGCTAGTTTTTGTAGACACCTTTTCAGGATGGGTTGAAGCCTATCCAACAAAGCATGAGACTGCGAATGTAGTGGCTAAGAAGATCCTGGAAGAAATCCTACCCAGGTATGGCTTCCCATCCACCATTGGGTCAGACAACGGACAGGCTTTCGTCTCAAAAGTAAGTCAGGGAATAGCTGCAGCACTGGGGACGGATTGGAAATTGCATTGTGCTTATAGACCCCAGAGTGCAGGACAGGTAGAGAAAATGAATTGGACTCTAAAAGATATGATTCTGCTTCTGTCCCTACCCCCCATTTATTCAGACCAGGGGACTGAAATCCTAAGCACCACGGTGGAAGGAACCCTAGATGGCATCGCCACTTGGGTTCATTGCTTCCACGCCAGGCCAGCTGACCCCTTTGCCCTGGATGACAACTACCGTGGTGGAACATGGGAGGTCTCCAAGCACCCAACTCAGCCGCTTCGCCTTCGCCTCAAGAAAAGAAAGTTAGACTGAATATTGTTATAATTTTCTTTTTGCCTTCTTTCCTTACTACCCTGGCTAGTGTTAATGTTATTTTGGCAGCTCACTCCAAAGTGAGGTGAATCCTGCAGTCCCTTGGTAAAGTAGACTAAGGTTATAGGTTCCTGGCTAGGTAAGGTCAACGCCCCTGAGTCAGCCTGAAGAAATTACAGAAGATGGATGATCTTCACCCATCAACCCCCCTTTAAAACCGAGGGACCAGAGTTATTTTCGGATACTACTTTTGGCCCTACTGGCCCATGCCTTACCTCTATATCATCCCCTAGACATGCAAGCCATTGAAATGGACAGAATGGAGCCATGATTGGCTCCCAAGGTACCAAAAAGGAAAAGGGGGAAATGAGGTGCCAGACTTTGAAGTCAGGTCCCACCACGTGAACCCCATTTTAGAATGGAACCCTGAGCCAATCAGATTTGTACCTGTGTTCTAATCTTGCTTGCACAGCTGATTGTTGTAACCTTGTTCTTTGCCTTTATAAGCCCTGTGTAATCACAGCTCGAGGCTTCCTCCTAACCTCCGCTGTGTCGGTGGGTAGGACGAGGCCCGAGTTGGCAGCTCGTTAAATAAAGCCTTGCCTTGCTTTTGCATTTCGGAGTGTCTGAATCTCGGTGGTCTTCTTGGGGGTGGTCTTGCGACTTGGCACAACATGTCAATTCCTCCTTCTTTTTTTTCTTTCCTCCCTTTCTCCCTCACTTCTTCCAGCTCTTCCTTCCTTGCTACCTCTCTCCTCCTTTGTTCCCTCCAAAGCTTTTTATAAAGCTACAGTATTCAAGACTATGTGGTATTGGCAGAGAGATGAAGATTTTGATAATGAAACTGAAAAATATTGGTGCAAAAGTAATTCAATGAAGAAAAGACAGTCTTTTTAGTTACACACACAATTGGATAGCTATAGAGAAAGAGGCAGTAAATATCAAAAATAACAAAATCAACTCTACTCACTTCATACAATAATTAACTGAAAATGAATCATAGACTTAAGTGTAAAATGTAAAGAAGACAACAGGAGAAAAACTGAGATATAGGGTTTGGTAATGAATTCTTACGTGTATAATCTACAACAGAAAAAAAATTGGTAATGGATTTTATTGAAATGAAAAGTTTTGTTCTATAAACAAACATTAAGAGTACAATAAAAAAAAACAAGCTACAGGGGCTGGGAATATGGCCTATTGGTAAAGTTCTCTCCTCGTATACATGAAACCCTGGGTTCAATTCCCCAGCTCCACCACATATATAGAAAATGGCCAGAAGTGGCACTGTGGCTCAAGTGGCAGAGTGCTAGCCTTGAGCAAGAAGAAGCCAGGGACAGTGCTCAGGCCCTGAGTTCAGCCCCAGGACTGGCAAAAAAAAAACACAACACACACACACACACACACACACACACACACACAAACAAGCTACAGGCTATGGTAAAATATTTTCAAACCAAGAGACTCATATGAAGAACATATAATAAACTATTAAAACTCAAAATTAAAAGAAATTTTAAAAACTTAATAATCCAATTTGGAAATAGACACTTGAAATATTTTCACTGAAGAGGATATATATATACACACACATATACATATATGTGACAAAGAGCACATGAAAAGATGTTCAGCATGACTAGTTATTAAGGAAGTGTATATTAAAACCACAATGAAGTCAGAGACAACGACTTAGATGTGTAATCAAAGCTAATCAGGAGGCTGAGATCACAAGGACTGAGACTTGAGGCCAGCCAGGAAGAAATGTTTGTGAGGACACTCCCCTCCCCATCTTGAACAATAAAAAGCTTGACCCATTGGTGGTTCTCTATTGTCACAGCTACATAGAAACACAAATATGAGGACCCAGGTCCAGGCAGGATTGGGCAAAAAAGGAGACTCTACCAAAAGAAAAAAAAAAGAATAAAAGCTAAAAGGGGGTGGCAATGTAGCTTAAGTGACAGGGTACTTGCATGGTAAACATAAAGCCCTGAGTTCAAACCCTAGTATCATATATAAAAATGAGATACCACTAGCAATCAGAATGACTAAGTAAGAAATTCTAATACCTATATCTGTCTCTCCAAGTCTTTTCCTTATTTTCCTTTAGCAGTTTCAAAGTTTTCACATCTTATGGCAAGGTTTTTGATACATTTCAGATTGATTGTTGTGCAGGGTGGGAAATAGGGATCTAGTTTCAGTCTTCTTTCTACTTATGGAGACTGGATTTTTTTTCTAACACATTTGTTGAAGGCTGTTTTTCCCCAATATATGTTTTTGGCACCTTTGCCAAAGATCAGGTTGCTGTGTTGCTTTATTTTGGGGTCTTCTGTCCCATTGGTTTACATGTCTGTTTTTGTAAGCACTCTACTATTTTTGTTACTTTTTCTGTGTAATATAATTTGAAGTCAGATATTGTGACACGTCCTCTTTCTGCTCAGTATTGCTTTGGCTATTGGCAGGTTTTGTGCTTCCAAATGAATTTTAGAATTCATTTTTAATTTCTGTGAAAAAAAATAAAAAGAAAGATTAAAAGAAAAGCAGAAGGGAAACAAATGGGCACTTGTTCCCAATGTTTCCCTAATTCCTAGCCCTCAGGAAGCACTGATCTATTTCCATTCTCTAGAGCCAAGCGTGGTGGTATATAGTCAAACGCTTTCAGGACACCGAGAAAAGAAAAACACTTGAGGAGCTGAGGTTATGGCCTAGTGGCAAGAGTGCTTGCCTTGTATACATGAAGCCCTGGGTTCAATTCCCCAGCACCACATATACAGAAAACGGCCAGAAGTGGCGCTGTGGCTCAGTGGTAGAGTGCTAGCCTTGACCAAAAAGAAGCCAGGGACAGTGCTCAGGCCCTGAGTTCAAGCCTCTGGACTGGCAAAAAAGAAAAGAAAAGAAAAACACTTGAGCTCATGAACTCAAGATCAGCCTAAACTATACTGAGAGCTTATCTGAAAAAAAATATTTTATTTATTTATAAATGAAATGAAGTTATGCATTTATATTTTTATTCTAGCTAGTTAATATAAATGGAATCATATATTATGTGGCCTTTTCTCTCTGGTTTTTGTCCCTCAGCATAATACATTCAATGCACATGTCTTGTAACGTGTATCATCAGTGTTGTACTTCATTCCTTTTATGGCTGAATAATATTCCATTGTATACATATGTTTATATGTTCATCTATGGATGAATATTTGAGTTATTTATGATTTTGTCTATTGTGAATAGTTCTATGAATATCCTTGGGGAGAATCCAGTTTGGCTTCAGCTTATAGCCCTGAGAATGCTCTAGGACTTGAATGTATAGCAGTGAAAAATTGAGACAAAAATTTCCTGCCCTTTGGAAAAGTAGCAGGATATAAAATAAATCCTCAAAAAAATCAATGGCTTTTCTATATGCAAACAATGAGAACATTGAGGCTGAAATCAAAAAGCAACTCCTTTTGCAATAGCCTAAAAAATACTTAGAAATAACCTTAACCAAAGACGTGAAAGACTTCTACGATGAAAACTTAAAAACCTAAAAAAGGAAATTAAGTCAGAACTAAGGAAATGGAAAAACCTCCCATGCTCTTGGATTGGGAGGATTAACATCCTGAAAATGGCAATACTGCCAAAGGCTATATACAAATTCAATGCAATACCCATTAATATCCCAACACTATTCTTTAATGAAATAGAGGAAGCAACCCAAAAATTCATATGGAACAATAAAAGACCTAGAAAAGCAAAAACAATCCTAAGCAGAAAGAACAGTGCGGGAGTAATTATGATACCAAACTTCAAGCTGCATTATAAACCTATAGTAATAAAAACAGCTTGGTATTGGCACTGGAACAGGCCTGAAGACCAATGGAACAGAACTGAAGACCCAGAAATGAAGCCGCAGAACTATGGCTACGTAATCTTTGATAAAGGAGCTAAAAAACTAGTATGGAAGAAAGACAGCCTCTTCAACAAATGGTGCTGGTAAAATTGGTTAAACACCTGTAACAAACTAAAGCTAGATCCTTATATATCACCCTGCACCAGAATTAATTCCAAATGGATCAATGACCTCAAGGTAAAATCAGATACTCTGAAAACATTGCAGAAGGAATAAGAGAAACACGTGGGCTCCTTGGCAGAGGTCAAAACTTTCTTAATAACGGCCCAGTAACACAGCAGATCAAAGAAAATTTGACAAATGGGATTGCATGAAACTGCAGAGCTTCTGCACAGCAAAGGACATAGCTTACAAGATAAATAGAAAGCCCTCAGGTTTGGAAAAGTTCTTCACTGGCCATACAACAAACAAGGACCTCATATCTAAATATACTTAGAACTCAAAAAATTAAGTTCCCTCAAAACAAATCCTCAAAGAACCAACTACCACCTTAATAAATGGGCTAAAGGCAAAGAGAGACTTCTCTGAAGAGAAATGAGAATGGCCAAGAGACACATGAAGAAGTGCTCAACATCACTGGCCATAAAATAAATGCAAATCGAAACAACACTGAGATTCCACCTCACTCCAGTAAGAATGTTCACTATCAAGAAAACTAGTAATAACAGGTGCTGGTGGGGATGTGGCCAAAAGGGAACTCTACTTCATTGTTGGTAGGAATGTAAATTTGTTCAACTACTCTGGAAAGCAGTTTGAATGTTCCTCAAAAGGCTAAACATAGAGCTCCCCTATGACCCAGCAGCCCTACTTTTGGACATTTACCCAAAAGATCACAAGCAAGACCACACTAAAGTCAGCACAACTATGTTTATCACAGCATAATTTACCATTGCTAAAATATGGAACCAACCCAGATGCCCCTCAGTAGATGAATGGATCAAGAAAATATGGTACATATACACCATGGAATTCTATGCTTCTATCAGAAAGAATGACATTGACCCATTCATAAGGAAATGGAGGGACTTGGAAAAAAATCATACTAAGTATAGTGAGCCAGACCCAAATAAGCAGGGACTCTATGGTTTCCCTCATTGGTAATAATTAGTACACGTGTAGGATAGTCCTAGCAGATCACAATAGCTCAATACTTACATACATATGAACACATAAGATTATGCTAAGTGAAATGAACTCCAAGTTATAGAAATAAGTGGTTCATCATTGCTGTTGTTATTTTCAATATACCATGTGAAATTATGCAATTTTCTTTTGTCTTTCTACTCCAGGATTTTAGCCCTGATGTCACTGTAACTGATTTTGGTACCCTGGGTATGGTATATGTGTTTATTGGAATTAGGGAAGGGAAGGGGAACATCAAAATGGAGAGACAAAGGATAAAAGGTGAACCAATGCAACAGCAATACTTACAAGATAATATGCTGTAAACTATCTGTACAACTAGGGGAGGAGGGAATTGGGGATGGGGGAAGGAAGGAGAAAAATGAGGGAGGAAGTAACAAGTTTGACAAGAAATGTACTCACAGCCTTACATATGAAACTGTAACCCCTCTGTACATCACTTTGACAATAAATAAATTAACTTAAAAATTCCTGCCCTTATAAAGCTAAAATTCTTGTGCAAATACAGACAATAGAGTTCTTTTGATGCAGAGGGAACCCCAGGCATAAAGGCTCCAAGCTGAGGGGAGTGTTCTTAGGGTACTCAGGAATAGCCAACAGGCATCATGGCAGGAGGGTGTGAATAAGTAACTGAATGGAAGGACATTGTAAAATGTGTTCGGCTTTTGTTCTCAGTGAGATAGTAAGTTGCTTTCCTAGGACTGTTAAATTATATAAATGGGTGACTATGGTGACTACTACAAACCAGATTTTTTTACTTTCACAGTTCTGGAGGCTAGAAACCTAAAAAGACTCCAACCTCAGCTTCATGCTCACATGACCTGAACTTTTCCTTTTCTTCTTCCATTATGAAGACACTGGCCATTGGTTTAAGATCTACCTAAGTAATATAGGATGAGCTCATCGTAAGATGCTTAATTTCTAACCTCTCTGTAATTCAGTTTGATAATAAAAATATAAAAAATGATGCTTACTTCCATTTATATCTACATGTACCCTTTTTTTCAAATGAGATCATGGATTGTGGAACAAGATGGAAGATAGAGGTTTTCTTTGTTGGATTCAGTAAATGAGAATAGTCTGAGCAGCAAATCAAAACTGAGAAAGAGCATTGAGAACTACAAGACAGGAATAAGACAGCTCAATAGTGTGGTGGAAAAGGACCATGGTAGACAAAAATAGTGCACAGCTACATCTCCATTTAAACATTTCCAATTAAACACCGAAAAGCCAGAAGTGGAGCTATGGCTCAATTGGTAGAATGCTAGCACAAAAGCTCAGGGACAAGTGCCCAGGCCCTATGTTCAAGCCCCAGGACCAATGGAGTGCATACATTCAGGCAGTGCACGTGCGCATGCGCACGCAAGCATACACATGCACACGTGCACGCACAACAAAGAAACCTCAGAACGAAATGATACTATATACCAAATAAACTTAAATACAGGATATTTCACCCAGTGGCTGCACAATATACATTCTTCTCAGGAGCCCATGGAATTTTCTCCAAAATAGATCATATTGTAGAACATAGAACAAGACTTAACCAGTATGAGAAAAAATATTCACTTTATTCTAACAGACTATGATGGAATTAAATTAAGAGCACAACAGTAAGAGATACTATAGAAGATATTCAAAGTCATAGAGACTGAACAACAATATTGTTTTGGAGGCCGAATAACAGAAGTTTAAGGACTTCTGGGCTGCAGCTATCAGAGACTACCAGTAGAGGTGGCTAAAATACCAAACAGCACATTTGCCTGCAGAATTGCACAATAGGTGTTATTAGAAGTAGTTGGGACCCTGAAGGCATTAGCATGGCATTTGCCCATAGCTCCACCGCCCTGACTAGGAGAAAATTACACTAACTGATGATAGGGCAACTATGAACTATTGTACCTAAAATTTGTGTTGTACTTACTGTTCATGGTCTGCCCCTGGGCTGTAAATGATGACTGCTGAGGGAGGCAGAGCCCTCTCACTCAGATCTAAATCATGTGATCTCTATAGCTTCCTGCACCCCACAGAGAGGTATCTATGTGGGTACACACACACAAAATGACAATAGAAATATATTGTTATATACAAATCTGTCTTTGTTGCAGTTTGATTTGATTATTTTGATCTTGTATGTATGTAACTGTACTGGTTCTGGGGCTTAAACCCAGGGCCAAGGCACTGTCCCTGGGCTTTTTCAATCAAAACTAGTGCTTTTTGGTGGTGGTTAATTGAAGCTAAGAGTCTCATGGAGTTTCCTGCCTGGGCTGTCTTTGAACTACAATCTTCAGACCTCAGCCTCCTCAGTAGTCAGAGTTATAGGCACTATACTTCCTTCTACCCCATTTCCTATTTCAGACTTTCCTTGTATCTAAAAGTAGAACTGTTCTCGTGTTCATATTTCCTTCTACTCCATTCCTCATTTCTAACCTTTCCTCATTGCCTATGCTCTTAAGAAGTAGATTGCCTAAGTGTCATCAGTTGTTTTTAATTAGTTGTTTTGAATTTTAATTTTTTTCTTGTTTGTGTGTGTACATGTGTTTTCCCATTCAATTCTTGGTATTTCACCAGTGTACTCCCTCCCCCAACACAATGTCAGCTAGATTTTTTTTCTGCTCCCTCAGTGCACCTTCTCATTAACCAAATACCTAGTATAGTTCATCAATTTTATCTCCCTATCTCCTTCTTATTGCCAGCATGGTTAATAAGGGCCTTCTTAG